>NW_027507790.1:112326706-112674206 GCF_037356315.1 Lithobates pipiens
TTTATTTAAGTGAAGATACCGTCATCTGTAATTTCACAGCCTTGCCTAAATTTGTCACACAATACAAAAACAAAATGCATTTATAATGCAAGATTTGACAATCATTTACTTACAATTTCCTGTAAGCAAATTGTTACAGTATAACACTATGTAACATCTGTAATGATGTTATTGGATGAGAATAAGAGTGATGATTTAAACAGAAAAGAAATGATTCAGAACTAGACGCAACATTTAATTAAAATCCTATTAAGTTGATATACAATCTTCTGGCAGAGAAGATTGCTCTTTTATGTTAGAGCTGCCAAAATAAATTTTTCTTGCGTTTCAAAGATTTTACCTATACAGTTATTTCAAGCAATTAGGACCTGTTCACACCGTGTGTTTGTGGTTAACAAACGCCAAACCATAATGCACATAATTGCAATCTTGCAATGTGCCACCATTCATTCTCAATAGCACCCCAATGCACCTCTCAATGGAATGTGCACTTTAATGCAATGTGCACTACAATGCAATGTGCAGCAGCGCTCCAACATAAGTTGCAGTGTGTTGCTAAAAAAATAATGCATGCACTAAGCAGCACATTCACCCTTTTTTTATATACCAGCCTTCACCCTCTGAACACGCTTTGTAAATAGTGGAAAAAATGCTTGCAGATAGTCTGGGAACTTTATATATTATATACTGTAGCTATTATTGTAGACACGCTTCAGCTTAATGTACCTCATTAGACTCTTCAACCCCTTTTACACGTGGCTGTGTTATCGCTAAAGTGCCACTCGTTTTAGCGGTGCTTTTCGGCCGCTAGCGGGGCGCTTTTAAGCCAAAAGAAAGTGGTAAAAATGCCTGTGTTGCGGCGCTTCCAAAGTGCTTTTCAGGTGCTTTGAAAGTGCTGCCCATTCATAGCACGCAGGGCGTTTTGGGAGCGATGTATACAGTGCTCCCAAACCACCCCAAAGATGCTGCTTGCATAATGTTTTGTAAGTCCCGCAAGCACACTGCCCCGGTGTGAATAGGCACACTTGAATGAATGGGAGGAGGTTTTCAGGTGCTTAGCAGAGGCTTGTTCCAATGCTAAAGTGCATGAAAACTGCTCCAATGTGAAAGGGGTCTTCCCCTAAACACTATACAGTCTGCTCCAGCATTATAGGTTATATTTTATATAATGAAAAAACATACAAATATTGTGTCATAATAAATGAAAAGTGAAAAGAAAAATATGAATACTCCAATATGTCAAAATCCAAATCTACCACCAATGTGATGATCATGTAAATCCAGATGCTTGGGACACCAAAGTGCACCACCACCTAAGATTAAGAGGACTCTTACCAGAACAACTGAACCCTTTATGTAAAAAGAGTCATATACACATGTGATTTAATACACCGTCTGTGGGGGACCTAATACATATGTGATTTAATACACCGTCTGTGGTATAACCTCCAAATCTCCATACAAGATCAGCATAGTATCCTATCCAGTATGCCAGAATAGTCGACTATACCATAAAAGAGAATCAGGGAAACTCTCATGGTGTAAAACTGTATGTATAGTCTTATTGTTAAAAAAAAGTATATCTAACCACTCACAATATTAAAATATACAGGCGCTTAATGCAAATACCGATCCTGGCAATTGAACTGGCCACTTCCTAATTCCAACATGCATCAAAAGCGTAAGCTCTGACTATCTTTTCTAGACTAAGGCGAGAGTAGAAAAGCTCCGGTGTCCTGGCAGTGGATTCCTCTCCTGTATTATCATCAAGCTGTTTTGTTTAGTGTAGAATTAGGAAGCGGACAGATTGATTCCAGGGTCGGTATGTGTATTAGGTCCTTGTATATTTTATACATAAATTTTTTTATTAAATTTTTCAAGATAACAAAGAATACAAAAGCATTGATATCTTCTGTTATTCAGTAGACATAGAATACAAAAAAGCTTGATTATATATACTTACTGTACATACAATGGGTGTTATGTTAGTGGTAATGAAACTGAGATGACCCTATCCTCGCACCCCTTCTGGGAACAAACTGTATCATGGGTTATTGGGTTCTTATTCCATATTGCCATTCAATACTATAATCAGAATGATATATTCTAGCGCTTTAGAATATATTCATTGACTGCATAGTGTAATTTTTTATATATTTGTGCAATAGGTTCAATAACAAAAAAATAATAATAATAAGTATAACATATAACATAAGGATAGACAAAGTATACACAGTTGTACAACAGTTAACTTTGATAGAGCATATATGCATGTGCATCACAGTCCAAAAGAAAGTAGGTAAAGTCTCTTTGGTTTACACTAAAGAAATTAGTTATTATATGTCTCTTAAGAGAAGCTGATAAATGGTGTTGTTGAATTGGGTTTAGATCTTCTATACCAGTATAACCATGGTTCCCTTAGTTTAGACATTATTTGAAAATTTCCATTAGCCGAGGCCGAAATTATTTCATAAGTGGCGTGTGTTTGGATGGTTTGGATCACTTTGTCTATTGTAGGGGGATTATTGTCTTTCCAGTGTTTAACCAGAGTCAGTCAAGTCGCTAGGAGAATGTGTACTAAATTGGTCCTCAACTGATTAAGGATGTTGTCAATTCCTAGAGAATATAGCGCTAATCCCGGGGACAGAGTTATATTGATCCCAAAGACTTCATTAATACGTTTTGATATTTCACGACAGAACGAGACAACGAAGGGACATCCCCATAGTATATGGGACAGTATTTTTTCCAGTATTCTGGGGAAAATTTGAGGTGCTAATTTGGCGTTAAGTACTACCTCAGAGCTATTTTTTGGGTGAATTTCCACAAGTTTTCGCTTCTAGTCATTGAATATGTGATGCAGAGGGCTTTTTGCCAAGTGGAGGGTAGAGAATTCACCCCAAAATAAGTTTCCCACAGTTTAAATTGTGCAGTTTTAATAAAGGTGTCCTTTTGATTGAGCATAGAGTAAAATAGGGAAATGCCCTTCTGTTTAGTAGATGGGGTCCTTGAAGAATTGTATAATATGTCATGGTAGTACCAGTTTCATTTTTTTTTTGTTATGTAGAAGACTGTATTTGCCCAAGTTTGAATATTGATGTCTGGTATTATGTGATATAGGCTAAGGCCGCGTACACACGCGCGGACTGTTCGCCCAACTTTGTCCGTCCAACAGTTTCAGCAAACAGTCCGCTCAAAATTAGCATGGACGGACATGCCCACACACGACGAACGAACAGTTTGCTGAAACCGTGCGCGATGACGTGAACAGCACGTACGACGGGACGAAAAATACGACGTCCTATACACTGCATTATAGCTTTCGGCGTGAAAATCCTTTCTGAGCATGCGCGCAACTTTGTTTGACGAACAAGCCTACACACGAGCGGGCTGTTCGCTGAAACAAGGTTTCAGCGGACAGTTTTTCGGAATTTCCGAAAAACCTTGTCCGTCCAACTGTCCGCTGAAACTGTCCGCTGAAAGCCCACACACGAGCAGACTGTCCGCCCAAAAACTGTTCAGCGGACAAAGTTGGGCGAACAGTCCGCCCGTGTGTACGCGGCCTAAGAAGAGGGAGTGGGAGATTGGTACACTTTGTATTTTCAAACAAGAAGTCAAGGAGTTGTTGCCATGTTACTATTGTTGCTTTAATAGTGTGTGAGAGGGAAGTTTGGGGGAGTTTATTAAAATAGTTCATTAGTATAAAGTTTAAAATATAAACAAGTAAAAAGGCGCAATACACAAATACCACATAAAACAGTACCCAATAGTCCAAGATTACATCTCTTTGAGAAACTTAGACTTGAAGCACAGACCATAGCTACAGATATTATTGATCGAGGAGTCACTGTTCCTCTCTCCTGGCTTGATGTTCTTAAAGCGGGAGTCCGCCGTTATTTTTTTTTTAAAAGCCAGCAGCTACAAATACTGCAGCTGCTGACTTTTAAAATAATGACACTTACCCGCCCAGCGCGCCTGCAATGTCGGCACCCGAAGCCGATCTCTCGATCGTCTCTCGGGTGCTGCCGCCGCCATCTTGGGTATGGGAATCAGGAAGTGGAGCCTTGCGGCTTCATTTCCCGGTTCCCTACTGCGCATGCGCGAGTTGCGCTGCGCAATAAGGATGGTCCCCGCTGTCTCTGGGATCCATGTGTTTCCCAGCAGACAGTGGGGGACCTTCGGAAAGGGGCGTAGATTTTGCGGAAAGGGGCGTAGCTTCTGCAGAATCTACGCCGGAAGTGGGTGCAGATACCTTTACTGTACAGGTACCTGCACCCCCCTCCCCCCTGAAAGGTGCCAATTGTGGCGCCGGAGGGGGGGAGGGTACCAATGAGCGGAAGCTCCACTTTAGGGTGGACCTCCGCTTTAAAAAGAACACCAAGTCAGATGAAGACTACCTGATCAAAACTAAACTAGGAAAGTTCAAAAGAGATTTGGATGATTTTAATTCCAATAGAGTTTTTAATTGGAAATTGAATGTCCCCTATATGTGAACCTCCAGTCACATGCCCTTTGCATCCTCATCCCCATCTACTTTACTCACTAGACCCCTGTTTTTTTCCTCTTCTCATCTCCCATCTGACAGATAGACCTTTATATACTTCTCAACCCTACCATCAGCCTTCTGTCGCATTTCCAGCCCAGCATCATCTCTCCCCCCTTTAATGAGTATCCCCACTACTTATAGGAGTTCCCTAGGTACCACTATTAGTTATTCAGGTTGTTTGTCAAACAAAGAACCAACAATCTACTTAGTGATCTCAACAAATTTTACAATAGACTCTCCTATACAGGAAGGGCCTATGGTACCACCATCATGAGAAATACTCCTACACCTAGTTCTGTTCAAAACATTGTGTCCATCTTAACATCTGATGCTTCGCTATCTATCGATGCTGTAAACATACTGAACCCTGACATGCAAGGGAATTCCCATGATGAATTAATGGATGTCCACCCAGTGACTGACTCTTTGGTTGGTGGGACGGAGGACTCCAACTCTACCCCGGTAACAAATCCTATATCTATAGGAATTCTGGATACTCCCAATATCCCTCCTCACACTTCCCTTTCTGTTTGCATGTCTACACTAACACCTCATGTGGTGTGCTCCCCTTACACCCACTGATCCTATTATTTGTTTAGCCCCAAGTCCTCCTCGAACCACCTGGAGAAAAAGAAAACTCACCCGAGAGGTTGCAGAGGAGGACAAAAGCTCAGAAATCAACATACAGAAATTCTGCAAACTGTGAAGATCTTTAATCTATCATCCCTTCAGCTCTCTGCTGCAGACACCAGCTTACTCAGCAGAGGACTCAATTTTGTACCTATAAATAAGCCTAAACCCTTTCTTTTATTTAAAGACCTCAACAGGTATATTCGCAACTTGACCCTTAAAAGGTTTTTCTACGCTAAACAAAGCAAATCCACCACAGATAATACTGATCCTTCTCCAGTCATTTCGCTCCCAGATTCCTTTGAATATGACAGAGACATCATAGACATCTTGGAATCCCTAACTGATGAAGATGACGCACTAAAGCCGCGTACACACGGGCGGACTGTATGGCCAACTTAGTCCGTCAGACAATCCGACGGACAGTCCGTCCTACTTTCGAATGAACGGACTTGACCACACACGGATGCAAAACAGTCCGTCGAAAGTTTGCGCGATGACGTGTACAGCACGTACGACGGGACTAGAAATAGGAAGTCCAATACACAGCAATGCAACCTTTCGCCGTGTAAATCCTTTCTGAGCATGCGCCATACTTAGTCCGTCGAACTAGCCTACTCACGAGCGGATTGTCCGCTGAAACCAAAGTACGACGGACAATATTACGGAAATTCCGAAATACTTAGTCCGCCAGACTGCACGCTGAAAAAGTCCGCTGAAGCCCACACACGAGCGGAATGTCCGCTGAAATGTGTTTCAACGGACTAAGTTGGCCAGACAGTCCGCCCGTGTGTACGCGGCTTAAGTCTTTATTCACAGCACCTTGCTACTTCACCACCAATAATACATTCCGCCTTTAAACCTAAGTCAGTGTTTTATCCAGCCCAGTCCAAAGGCCCTTACCTTGAAAGTTTTTATAGAGTAGTATATGCCGATTTTGTTAAGCTCTGCCAAACATCCTCTACTATACCACCAATACAACCTCTCAGTGTCTGAAATTCTAATACGATAATCCATACAGCCCAGCAGATGTTATTATAAAATCCGCAGACCAAGGGAGAGGAATAGTTCTACAAAATAAGGCAGACTATATTAAAGAAGCTTATAGACTCCTCTCGGATAAGGCCACATACCAAAAAGATCCCACTACTGATTTTTCTGCTGAGGTCTATGTTTTAGTTAAATCAGCTCTTGACTATGGAGTGGTTAATAAAACTGAGGCTTCCTTTTTTTTTAAAGTTTTTATCAGGTCCCATATTTTTACCATTTGCCCAAAGTTCATAAAAACTTAATCAGCCCTCCCGGCAGGCCCATTGTGACCGCTATGGATAGTGTCACCACTGGTTTTAGACAATATATTGATCAGTTTTTACAGCCTATTGTCCAACAGCTGCCATCCTACATTAGAGATGGCTCACACTTTTTGGAACTTTTTGCACCTTATATGTGGGAATCTTCCTATATGTGGTTGTCCCTAGACGTGACTTCCCTTTACACTTCCATACCACATCATTTTGGCCTACTAGCTTTGGATTTCTTCCTAGCACAGGACCCCCTTATCAACCCTCGACAGGCTGCATTTATCCTGGAAGCTATTCATTTCTGTCTTACCCACAATTATTTTGACTTCAATGGCGATTTCTACCTACCAGTTCAGGAGACCGCCATGGGAGGCAATTTTTCTCCCTCTTATGCCAATTTGGCTATGGGTTACTGGGAAAAGAATTATATCTCACAGAATAATCCTTATTCTGAGAATATTATATTCTTTGGTCGCAATATCGATGACCTAATTGTCATCTGGGACAGTCCCCCAGACCTGATCCCTGTTTGTGGAACATTGTAACTCTAAGCCCTTGTACACACGGTCGGACATTCCGATCACCAAATCCGTCGGATAATTTCCAGACAAAGTTGTCGGAATTTCCGGTCGACAAGAACGTAGTGACGTAAACCGCGTACGACGGGACTAGAAAAGGGAAGTTCAGCACCACATGCGGCATCCTTTGAACTCCTTCTGCTGATCTTGTGTTTATCGCTTGTTAGTAGAAGTTTGGTTAGAGACGATTCTCGCTTTTCAGATTTGTGCTTCAGATCAGATGCAGATGCGTATCTGCTTATCAGTGCGTGTAGTCAATTCACATTTGTTGGTCATTGCGGACTATATCTTGGTATAGTACAAATTTGATTTTCAGTGCTTATTGTCTGCTTGTTTCTGGTTTTCAGTTCGTTCTTTCAGGTTTTGCTGTTTGCTTTTTGTTAGTCCATTCTGACCAGGCAACCATTTTGAAGCCATGTTTCATGTACATACTCATCGTAGAGTTCTTGCTGTGCAGGGGCCTGGCATTGGCATTGCTTTTAACTTTGACACAAGCCCAGTCCATGAAAGGGCGAGGAGGAGTTCATGGAGCAAGTATTGGTTGCTCCAGCCTGACCATTTCTCGCACATGCCTTTGCTTCGTGAAATCCGGGAGAATAATCCTGATGATTTCAGGAATTATCTCCAATGATGGACCCTGTTTTTCACCGTCTGCTGGCTTTGCTGTCCCCTTATATCAGCAGGCAGGATACATGCATGCGGCAAGCCATCACTCCAGAGCAGAGGCTCATTGCCATGTTCCGGTACTTGGCGACAGGGAGAAGTCTTCAGGACCTCAAGTTCTCGACAGGCATCTCCCCCCAGGCTCTGGGAATCATTATTCCAGAGACCTGTTCTGCCATAGTTCAGGTCCTGCAGAAGGACTATATTAAGATAAGTTTTCTCCTTTAACATCACATTCTATGTATTTAATGTTTTCTAATGTGTTGTATTTCTTTCCTCATTCCCTAATTACCATGATTGCAATATACTGTAATTGATATGCTGTTCCGGTTTGTCCTCATGCATGCTGGAAGCTTTTAAAGTTCCTTTTTTGTCCTTCATGCATATTTGCCTTCACTAACCTCCCCAGCATGCTCTTCAGGACCCATAAACCTATAGCCTAGTCACTTAGCAATGTATTTTGTCAGCTCCATAGTATTGCCTTCCCCTAAACACCCCCTAAAATGTGTACAAATGTTATGTGTGTGCTTAAATTCATGCAGAGTGCCAGAGGGGTTTTTTGTGGGCCAAACTCATTAGCAATCCCCCCCCCCCCAACTGCTAGGTCAGCTGATAGCAATCCTCTATCTGCTGACTTTGCCAAACTCAATACACACTATACCTACCTCTTTTGTGGTCAGATTTATGGATGAATTCACCAAAGCATGTAGTGCAAGGGCCTGCCTCAATACTTTCAAATGCTACTGTTTTAGTTTTTTTTCTCCTATTATTATCTTGATAGGTAATAGCAGAATGTAAAAATGTGCTTCCATGTGTTCATTATTTTTAGTTTTTTTGTATTATGACACTTATTACCTGTCCGTTGGGCTGCCAATAATGTAAGTAAGGAGGGTCTGGCCAAAGTATCGCACATTATTTATGCATTCAGCTCTCAATGAAGTGGAGCTGGTTACCTGTCCAAAACACCCCCCCCTTAATTTTTTGCAATGGGCCATCAGATGGGGGGTTAGGAATCTGATAAGGGGACCTTATACTTTTGGCTTTTAAATACTTCCAAAAATGTTATACTGATCTTGGCCAAAAATGTTTGTGTCTAATCTGCTTGCAATGTTGATGTGCAAAATGACTATTTTTTTTCTTGTTTGACTCCACAGTTTCCTTCAACGCCACAGGAATGGCAGACTGTGGCCTCCCACTTTGCCACCCGTGAAGGTGCAATTTATGGGAAACGCGTCCGCATTGTCCCACCCCCCCAACTCGGGGTCCTACTATTATAATTACAAGGGGTATAATAGTATTGTGATGTTGGCCCACATATGACTTCCTGTATGTGGACGTGGGGAAAAATGGCCAGATGTCAGATGGTGGAGTGTTCGCGCAGACGGAGTTCTACTGGCATCCCCAGAGTGGCAGTCTGGGCTTGCCACCTCCAGAGGAGAATGTGGAAGGACTCTCCTTCATTTTCGTTGCAGATGAGGCGTTTTCTCTGGCAAACCATCTGATGCAGCCTTTCACAATGAGGACCCTCACCCCGGACCAGAGGATCTTTAATTTCTGGTTGGCCAGAGCCAGAATAGCAGCAGAGAACACTTTTGGGATAATGGCCAGCTGGTTCTGCCTATTTTTGACTCCAATCCACATGGCCGAATATAAACTCAAACATATTGTGCTTTCCTGCTGCATTCTGCACAATTTTTTGAAGAAACACTCACCAAACTATGTGGCCTCAGTTGGGCCTGATGTAGACTTGCCTGAACATGCCAACCTCACAGCCCTTAAAGCTGGCCATCCTGGCTCCCCCCCCCCCCCCCCCAAAGTGCCCGCAAGGTCAGAACAAGATATATGGAGTACTTTGTGGGTAGGGGGGCCATTGATATGCCAGACCATGTCTGAGAGGCATTTTTAATAAAAAAAATTCTAACTGCAATAATCTTTGTTTTCATTTACTTTTCATTTACTGCTTGGCTTTGTTTTAGGTGTCTCCTAGGTTTTTTTTTTGGGCCTTTTTATTCAACAATGCAAACCCAATTTCTGGGCGAGATGAGGTGACAGTGTCTTCTTCAAGTAATATTATTATTATGTTGTGGGTCTGATACACATTGTTGGTAATGCTACACATTGTTGGTAATGTATGTAGTGCATTACTGACAAAAATATTGCTCATTTTCAACACCATGACAGAAATGTGTGGAGTCATGAAAATGGTGTGATTGAGGAAAAATTAAAAAGCACTGTGGGTGTTATTTACTAAAGGCAAATCCACTATGCACTACAAGTGCAGTGCAAAAGTGCACCTGAAACTGTACTTGGAGTGCAAAGTAGATTTGCCTTTAGTAGATAACACCCATTGCCACAGAAAACAACAACTTTACTACAAATACTGCTTTTGCACATTGAAAAAGGAAGCCACACATTGTTGATAATTAAACTTTTTACTCAAAGCACATTCACATCTGCGTTTATAAAAGGGTTTTACAATAAACCAACATATTTGGTGTATATAACATTATTTTTGGTAACATTAATATAACGTGGCATTTTTGTGTAAACAGGTATGTATGAAAGCATAACATACAGAACACAGGAACTTACAAAGTTCAACTTTGAAAAGTGAAGACAATACCAGACATGAGTATGTACTAGACATGTGTGATTCGTTTCGTATGAATTTCCCTAAATTCGTACGTTTGGGAGGATCCGAAATTACGAATTGCCATGCGTCTGAATTTTGTACGAAATACGAACTTTTGTTTACGAAAACCCCAGGAGGAAGTCAGCACAGCACAGGAGCCCCTCATCTAACGAAAATTCGTATTTCGGATAGGAAATTCTTCAACGGAACTTCGTATTTCGGATAAAAACTAAACTTCCATCAGTATCGACTGTCATATTGAGGTATATTTTTAAAGTTAACGAACTTAACGACAATTCGTATTTCATACAAATTGAAATTGAATTTTGGACACGAAATACGAAGTACGAGTTAATTTTAATACGGACCGTAACGGAATAGAATGAAACTAATTTATTGACGGTGCCCATGTCTAGTATGTACAAACTGTGTTGATATTGCCTTCATCTCATGAGGTGTAACCCCTGTAAAAGCCAAATTTGGAAGATGCACACAAATTGTGAATCAAACTGGCCATTTTCCTCCTGATCCCATGCCTAATGTCAACATGTGCTATCTCCCATCATGGAGGATCAATGTACATGTTTTGGGGGTGCAACCCCTTCATCTCAGCCACTTTAGTAGTAAGGAAGGGGTTGCACCCACAAAACATGTACATTGATCCCCCATGATGGGAGATAGCACATGTTGACACACTGTGTGCATCTTCCAAATATGGCTTTTCTAAAAATATAAAAGTGTTTTTTAAAAATGAAAATGGATGCTAGCAAGTTTTTCAGATTCTCCCTAAAACATCAATGATGTTCTTCATTTTTTGTTGAACATCATTGATGTTTTTCTTGATATTATCTAATTCACGATTCTACCCTATTATCTCCCCGTTGATGATCTGGGTACTTTCACTGGTACACGCTTCCTTCTACGCTTCATTCCACCCCTGCTGAGTCTTCCCACGCCAAACCTGGGCCTTCCAGTCAGGAAGGTGTGGAGGAGCCCAGCTTGAGCCAGGTATAGTATTGTTCTACATATTTTTGGAGTAAAAATGAATGAAGTTAACTTGATTGTTGCTCACTAATTGCTGATTTTAGAAAGTGTTTTACATAACAATAGACAGTAGTGGCCAAAATATTTGGGCTAAGAATGAAAAATGCTGGGCTCAGAATGATAGTCTTTTCTATTTGTTAACAATTTGCAACAGTCAAGAGCTGAAAATTGTGTGTGTTTGATGAACCACAATAGAAAAGAGTCATCTACAGAGGGAGCATTATCGGTCAAATAATCAGTTAAACATTGTTCAATTTCTGTTTTGAATTCTGGTAGGTGAAGAATCCTAGAATTTGTTCACCACATACAAGTGGTATCAGACGATAGTGAGTCTTCGATGGTTAAGGAGACTGAAGAATGGTCCGACCATGTAATGGTATTAATTTCTGATGATTTTGCCTTCAGCAGCATTCCACGATCCACAAGGAATAAGTCAATCCTACTACAGCTGTGGTGAGGTACAGAGAAAAAACGATAATGCCTTTCATTTGCATTTAAGCATCTCCGTCCATCATAGAGCATGTGGCGTTGAATAAAAAAGGGATGTAATGCAGGCGGATTTCTTTTTGGAGAAGAGGTAGTGTCAACATTGGGAGTCCCTGCATAATATCAATGATCCTTTTTGTTCCATGTGGACTATATGCAGTAGCCTATTTAGAAAGCGTATTTGATGAACATTAGGTGAATATATGTTCACTAGTGTATATAAGTAGTCAAATTAAGTTCACAGACTAGGAGGAAGTATCGACCCTTGGGTCCTTGATTTCTTTTAGGAGTTTAAAGGAAACGGTATCTTTAATATCTGTTAACACTCCCCTCTTTTGGCATCAGTATTGGCTGTAAAAACATAGGGAAATTTTTTATGAGGACATTTTGGGGGAGCTTTACTGCTGAAATGCGTCTCCTGGGCGCAAAAGGATATCGCATCCGTATTGCACTGCTTCTTCCAAGAGTGATTTGTGCTTGACAGGGTGGTTAAGACCCTGGGTGTTATTCGATAAAAATGTTATGCCCATTTTGATGTTCTAAGGAACTTGAGTATATTGTGATAGTGTTCCATTTTAGTCACAGTAAGCAGAGGCTAGTGTGTATTCCCTGCCAGAATTCTTCTCTGTGTGAAGGTAACTGTCACACCATGTCCAGGATTTTGATCCCAGGACCTGGTGTATGGTTGTCTGTGGATGGTTCCCTACTGCCTGAGCCACTGGGGAACTTCCTTCTGTGGAGAGCCCTTGTTATGCCCTGCTCCTTGATCTTGGACCATGGCCCCACCCAGTGTCCAGCTGTAGGCAGTCACATGATTTAGTGATCTATAAATCATCACTTCCCATTCCTGTCTTTGCCCTAGTATAGGTTCCTGTTCCTGCTTGTTGATGTATGTTATTGTGTTTGTGGTTGCTGACTTTGCTTGTTCCTGACTCCGCTTCTTAGATTAACACCGATTTTGTTGCCGACCCTGCCTGTTCCTGACGCCGCCTTCTGGTAGACCCCCAAGTACTTTTGCCTTGGTCCGCTGACTTGGATCATTTAGGATTGCCCTTTCTCCCACCTGGTTCCTGCCTTCAGCCTCTACTAACAGTGAGTTATTTGCGGGTGGTTCCTTGTTAAGCTGTTATTTGCTGGGGTCCCCTAATACTGGCTGCAGCATCTCAACTGTCCCTACATCTGATACTGGTATAACAAGACTACTGGTCAGAAAACTGGAGTACTGTTGGAATCTCCTGGCAGACCTGACATTATACTAGAATCAGATGGACCTCAGCAAGCTGGTGCAGGTAGCCTATCTTCAGGGACAGATGTTGGGTGAGCAGGCCAATTGTGTACAGTCATTGGAGGAGAAATTAGATGCTACCACACCTGTATGTTATCCTAATGTTATACTCTTTGTCTACTGCACATGGTGCTAGTCCTGCTACATCTAATAACCAAGAGTCTGGTGCTGGGAAACCTGTTGTCGTGTCTAATTCAATATTTGGTTGCATTTTAGAAATCAATTTTAGAAATCAATCAAAATGGGCATAACCTTTTTATAAAGTAACACCCAGGATAACCACCCTGTCAAGCATAAATCTCTCTGGCAAGAAGCAGTACAATACAGATGTGGTATCCTTTGCACGCAGGAGACACATTTCAGCACTAAAGCTCCCCCAAAATTAGGGATGAGCCGAACACCCCCCTGTTCGGTTTGCACCAGAACCTGTGAACAGACCTAAACTTTGTGTGAACTTTAGAACCCTATTAAAGTCTATGGGACTCGAACGTTCACAATCTAAAGTGCTCATTTTAAAGGCTAATATGCAAGTTACTGTCCTAAAAAGTGTTTGGGGACCTGGGTCCTGCCCCAGGGGACATGGATCAATGCAAAAAAAAAGTTTTAAAAACGGCCGTTTTTTTCAGGAGCAGTGATTTTAATAATGATAAAAGTGAAACAATAAAAGTATAATATTCCTTTAAATTTCATAGCTGGGGGGTATCTATAGTATGCCTGTGAAGGGGCGCATGTTTCTGGTGCTTAGAACTGTCCCTGCACAAAGTGTCATTTGTGCAGGAAAAAAAGTCTTTTAAAATCACTTGCGGCTAAATTGTCAATGAGTGTTCTCTCTATTGGCCGACAATTCATTCATTCATTGATAAAAATAAAAAAAAGCGTGGGGGTTCCCCAAATTCAATTACCAGGCCCTTCAGGTCTGACATGGATATTAAGGGGAACCCCGTGTCAAATTAAATTTTTTTTTACGTGGGGGTCCCCCTAAATATCCATAACCAGACCCTTCAGGTCTGATATGGATATTAAGGGGAACCCTGCATCAAATAAAAAAAAATTGACGTGGGGTCCCCCTAAAAATCCATACCAGACCCTTTATCCGAGCACGCAACCTGGCAGGCCGCAGGAAAAGAGGGGGGACGAGAGAGCGCCCCCCCCTCCCTCCTGAACCGTACCAGGCCACATACCCTCAACATTGGGAGGATGCTTTGGGGGTCTGTGACCCCTCAAAGCACCTTTTCCCCATGTTGATGAGGACAAGGGCCTCATCCTCACAACCCTGGCCGGTGGTTGTGAGGGTCTGCGGGTGGGGGGCTTATCAGAATCTGGAAGCCCCCTTTAACAAGGGGACCCCCAGATCCTGCCCCCCCCCTGTTTGAAATGGTAAGGGGGTACAAAAGTACCCCTACCATTTAACAAAGAAAGTGTCAAAATGGTTAAATAAGACAAACACACTTTAGAAAAATTCCTTTATTAAAAATAAAATTTTTTTAAAAAGATTCCAGCGGTGCTAATCCACTCTTGCTATCCAGCGACGAATCTCCGGGGTCCAGCGATGGATGATCATATCCAGCGACGGGGGATCTCTCAGTCCAGCGCTGTCCATACATCCTTCTTCTGTCTCCACTGCGGAGACTGCGGAGATCCCAGCACTGACGTTTCTTATATTAGGAGGGCGGGGCCACTCGTCACCTGACCTCGCCCCCTCTGATGCTGGTGAAGGGAGCCAGGAGTTCCCCAGTGACGTATGGGTGACCCCGCCCCCTCTGATGTAATGGAATCCTGCGTTACATCAGAGGGGGCGGGGTCACCCACACGTCACTGGGGAACCCCTGGCTTCCCTCTCCAGCATCAGAGGGGCGGGGTCAGGTGACGAGTGGCCCCGCCCTCCTAATATAATAAACGTCAGCGATGGGATCTCCGCAGTCTCCGCAGTGGAGACAGAAGAAGGATGTATGGACAGCGCTGGACTGAGAGATCCCCCGTCGCTGGATATGATCATCCATTGCTGGACCCCGGAGATCCGTCGCTGGATAGCAAGAGTGGATTAGCACCGCTGGAATCTTTTTTTTATTTTTTTTTATTTTTAATAAAGGAATTTTTCAAAAGTGTGTTTGTCTTATTTAACCATTTTGACACTTTCTTTGTGAAATGGTAGGGGTACTTTTGTACCCCCTTACCATTTCAAACAGGGGGGGGGGATCTGGGGGTCCCCTTGTTAAAGGGGGCTTCCAGATTCTGATAAGCCCCCCGCCCGCAGACCCTCACAACCACTGGCCAGGGTTGTGAGGATGAGGCCCTTGTCCTCATCAACATGGGGACAAGGTGCTTTGAGGGGTCACAGACCCCCAAAGCATCCTCCCAATGTTGAGGGTATGTGGCCTGGTACGGTTCAGGAGGGAGGGGGGGCCGCTCTCTCGTCCCCCCCTCTTTTCCTGCGGCCTGCCAGGTTGCGTGCTCGGATAAATGGTCTGGTATGGATTTTTAGGGGGACCCCCACGTCAATTTTTTTTTAAATTTGATGCGGGGTTCCCCTTAATATCCATATCAGACCTGAAGGGTCTGGTTATGGATATTTAGGGGGACGCCCACGACATTTTTTTTTTTTATTTGACAAGGGGTTCCCCTTAATATCCATGTCAGACCTGAAGGGCCTGGTAATTGAATTTAGGGGAACCCCCACGCTTTTTTTTTTTTATCAACGAATGAATGAATTGTCGGCTAATACAGAGAACACTCATTGAGTGTTCTCTGTATTACGGGGAGCCGACAATTTAGCCGCAAGTGATTTTAAAAGACTTTTTTTCCTGCACAAATGACACTTTGTGCAGGGACAGTTCTAAGCACCAGAAACATGCGCCCCTTCACAGGCATACTATAGATACCCCCCAGCTACGAAATTTAAAGGAATATTACACTTTTATTGTTTCACTTTAATCATTATTAAAATCACTGCTCCTGAAAAAACGGCCGTTTTTAAAACTTTTTTTTGCATTGATCCATGTCCCCTGGGGCAGGACCCGGGTCCCCAAACACTTTTTAGGACAGTAACCTGCATATTACCCTTTAAAATGAGCACTTTAGATTTCTCCCATAGACTTGTATAGGGTGTTCCGGCTTTTCGAATTTGCTGCGAACAGCCCAAATTGTTCACTGTTCGCTGAACAGGCGAACAGGCAATGTTCGAGACGAACATGAGTTCGACTTGAACTCGAAGCTCATCCCTACCCAAAATGTTCTCATAAAAATTGTCCCTATGTTTTTACAACCAATGCTGATGCCAAAAAGAGAGGAGTGTTAACAGCTACTCTGTGTTTGCCTCTGCTCAACCCAAGGTGACATTTATTATTTCCTTGCTAAAGGGCAGAGCCTTGTCCTGGGTGTTACCTCTTCTTGAGAAAGATTCTCCTATATTATACTTACCAACTACCCCCCGTTTGTGAAAACCTTTGAGAAAATATTTGATGTTCCTGGCAGAGTAGCTGCAGCTGAGTCCCAGCATCCTCCATGGATGTGACATCATAAGGGAGCGGGGTCACCATGTGACATCAACCGGTGACCCCGCCCCTTGTCCCTATATAAGTCGCCACACACCGCGTCCCTGGCATTGAGGCCAGAGAGAACGTAAAGTCAACATTTCCAGAAGAACGGAAGGCGGTGGCGGCAGCGGCGACAGAAGACCGGGCCACTGCTAGTAAAAGAGCTGGAAGAAGAAGCGGTGGCCTGGCAAGAAGAACCGAAGAGGGGACAAGACCCCCGAAGTCGGAAGAAGAGGGCGGCGACGAAGAAGAAAGCCGGGCTCCTCCGCTAGCAAAAGAGCTAGCAAAAGAGCAGAAGATAGTGGAGGAGTCCGGCGAGAAGACCCCCGAAGACGGAAGAAGACCCCCAGAGCTGTGCAATAAACTATTTTAACCCTTGTGTGTGTTTTTTTTTTTTTATTCACAGGTGAATGGGTAGGGGTACATTGTGCCCCATACTCATTCACATAGGGTGGGGGGCGGGACCTTATTAAAGGGGGCTCTCGGATTCCGAAAAGCCCTCCCGCCCACAGACCCCAACAACCCTGGCCGTTGGTTGTCAGGAAGAGGCCCTTGTCCTCATCAACATAGGGATAAGGTGCTTTGGGGTGGGGGGGCCGCACGGCGCCCCCCTTCCCCCAAAGCACCCACCCCCATGTTGAGGGCACGCGGCCTGGTACGGCTCAGGATGGAGGGGGGCGCTCGCTCGTCCCCACCCCCTTTCCTGACCGTCTGGGCTGCGGGCTCAGATAGGGGTCTGGTATGGATTTGGGGGGGACCCCACACCGTTTTTTGGCGTAGGGGATTCCCCTTAAAATCCCTACCGGACCTAAGGGCCTGGTATGCCTCCGGAGGGGAAACCATGCCGTTTTTTTTTTTATTTGGCGTGGAGTTCTCCCTTAGGATTCATACCAAATACAGTGCCTGTTATTGGCGGGAATCCAATTCAGATCCCCGCACCAGTGTGAACCCGGCCAGCGATGCTTGTCGCTTATCGGGAAAGGAAAAGAAACATTTTTCCTTTCCCGATGCGAGCCAGCTCAGCGCTGTCTCCCGCGACGGGGCTCGTAGGGTGTCAATCTCGCCGATAGAAGCGGCGAGATTGACACAATGTCGCGGTCACCTACTATAAGTATGCGCTTTTCTCCAACAAACTAAGACGTCATATACCTCCATATGTGGTGGGGGACAGAGTTTGGCTATCAACCAAATATGTGAGACTGAAACAACCCTCTACCAAATTGGGCCCTCGATTCATTGTTCCTTACAGAATTATTGCTCGAGTCGGGCCAGTTTCCTATCGGTTGAAATTGCCCTCCTCTCTCCGGATATACCCCATATTCCATGTTTCCCTCCTCAAAAAGGCCATTTTTAATTGCTACTGAAGAAAGCAACAGCTACCTGCTCCTGTTCTTGTTGATAGACAAAATTAGTTTGAAGTCTCTAAGATACTTGATTCCAGAAGACAGGGTCATGGCCTACAGTATCTGGTTCATTGGAAGGGATATCCTTTCACAGACAGTTCCTGGGTCCCAGCCAAAGATTTGCATGCTCCTGCTCTCATTCGAGACTTCCATGCCTCCTTTCCCATTAAGCCCCGCTAGCCCCCCAGAGGGGTCCACAGGGGAGGTGGCCCTGTCATGTACCTGGGTGTAGTCAAACCGGGATGTTCCTGGTCCCACAGCTGCAGTCTTACTTGTTGTTCCACAGAAGAGCTCTGTAGTTATGGCTATGTACTCTCAGTTTGATGCATTACCTTGGACTCACTAGCCCCACCTGCCACCAGCTGTGGACAATCTACAATCAAAGCAGCCCATCAATAGAAGCACTTCCTATCTCTCAGTGCCCGTTTGTGTGGACTGGCTCCCTGGGTGTTGTGATTGCCTTGTGACTCTGAATATGTATATGAACTTGTGTCTGAATTCCTGACTACTCTCTAGCCTGCTGATTTTGTACTTCACCACCAGCTTGTGTATGACCTTTGCCTGCCTGACCATTCTCTGCATTTAGATCATGTACCGCTTTGCCTGATCTTTTGCCAACCTGATCTGCCTGACTACGTTTTCGCCTGAATCTTCAGCACACAAGCTCCACTTCAGACACTACCTATCACAGGTACCTTACACTACTGCCCCTGAATTACCTGAGGCCTATGCCAATTTTTCAGATGTGTTTTCTGAAACCCTCCTCACTGCCCTTATGACTGTGCTATAGAATTGCTACCTAAGGGGAGAACCTATTCTCTCAGCCTCACGGAGTCTAAGGCGATGGAAGAGTACATCAAAGACAGTCTAAGGAAGGGTTTAATTCGCCCTTCCACCTCTCCCATTGGGGCAGGGTTCTTTTTTGCGGAGAAAAAAGATGGAGGACTTAGGCCCTGCATTGACTACAGGGCTCTTAATCGAACTACTGTAAAAAAATCAGTGCCCTGAGCTGTTTGACCATGTTCAAGGATCTAAGATCTTTCCCAAACTGGACCTTCATTCTGCCTACGATCTCATCAGAATCAAAGCAGGGAACAAATGGAAGACAGCTTTCAATACTCATAGAGGGCATTATTAGTGTTGCGTGATGCCATTTGGTCTTACCAATGCCCCCACTGTGTTCCAATTTCGTAAATGAAATTTTCAGGAATCTACTTGACACTTTTGTTGTCGTCTACTTGGACGATATTCTCATTCACTGTAAGGATTTAAAGTATCATCTGTGCCATGTACACACTGTTCTCCAACATTTAAGAGATCACAGGTTGTACGCCAAACTTTCCATGTGCTCCTTTGAACTACCGGAAATACCTTTCCTGGGGTATTATATCTTTTCATGCGACAACACTGAAGAAATGACACTTTGATGCAATGTAAAGTATTGAGTTTACAGCTTGTATAACAGTGTAAATTTGCTGTCCCCTCAAAATAACTCAACACACAGTCATTATTGTCTAAACCGCTGGAAACAAAAGCGAGTACACCCCTAAGTGAAAATGTCCAAATTGGGCCCAATTAGCCATTTTCGCTCCCTGGTGTAATGTGACTCATTAGTGTTATAAGTATTAGTGTCTCAGGTGTGAATGGGGAACAGGTGTGTTAAATTTAGTGTTATCGCTCTCACTCTCTCATACTGGTCACTAGAAGTTCAACATGGCACAGAACTCTCCAAGGATCTGAAAAAAAGAATTGTTGTCTTTGGGAAATATACGTATGAGTGCTGCCAGCATTGCTGCAGAGGTTGAAGGGGTGGGGAGTCAGCCTGTCAGTGCTCAGACTATATGCCGCAAACTGCATCAAATTGGTCTGCATGTCGTCCCATAAGGAAGCTTCTTATAAAGATGATGCACGAGAAAGCACACAAACAGTTTGCTGAAGACAAGCAGACTAAGGACATGGATTACTGGAACCATGTCTTGTGGTCTGATGAAACCAAGATAAACTTATTTGGTTCAGATGGTGTTAAGCATGTGTGGTGTAAACCAGGTGAGATGTACAAAGACAAGTGTGTCTTGCCCACAGTCAAGCGTGGTGGTGGGAGTGTCGTGGTCTGGAGCTGCATGAGAGCTGCCGGCACTGGGGATCTACAGTTTATTGAGGGAACCTTGAATGCCAACAAGTACTGTGACATACAGAAGCAGAGCATGGTCCCCTCTATTCGGAGACTGGGCCGCAGGGCAGTATTCCAACATGATAAGGACCCCAAGCACACCTCCAAGACGACCACTGCCTTGCTTGGCTTATTGAGCATCTGTGGGGCATCCCCAAACTGAATGTGGAGGAGCACAACATCTCTAACATCCACCAGCTCTGTTATGTCGTCATGGAGGATTGGAAGAGGACTCCAGTGGCAACCTGTGAAGCTCTGGTGAACTCCATGCCCAAGAGGGTTAAGGCAGTGCTGGAAAATAATTGTGGCCACACAAAATATTGACACTTTGGGCCCAATTTAGACATTTTCACCTGGGGGGTACTCACGTTTGTTGCCAGTCGTTTAGACAATAATGGCCTTGTGTTAAGTATTTTTGAGGGGATAGCAAATTTGCACTGTTATACAAGCTGTACACTCACTACTTTACATTGTAGCAAAGTGTCATTTCTTCAGTGTTGTCAGATTAAAAGATATAATAAAATATTGACAAAAATGTGAGGGGTGTACTCACTTTTGTGAGATACTGTAATCTCATCTGAAGGATTCCAGATGGATTCCAAGAAGCTCAATGCCATCTTAGTATGGCCCAGACCAACCACTTTAAAAGGAATTCAGCGATTCATTGGATTCTGTATTTACTACCGAAAATTTATCAAGAATTTTTCTAAGATTCTGGCTCCCATCACTGCTCTCACTAAAAAAGGGACCGAATGCTCTCTGTGGTCTCCAGAAGCTCTGGAGGCATTCAATCTCCTAAAGTCTGCTTTCTGCTCTGCTCCTGTTCTCCGTCACCTTCAGCCTTCTACTCAGTTTTTCTTGGAGGTTGATGCCTCCCAAGTAGGCACCGGAGCAGTAATATCTCAATGAGATCCTACTTCCAATAAACGTCAATCGGTCGCCTTCTTCTCCAAGAAATTGCAGAATAAAACTATGACATATGGGAATAGATAGGTTTTGTCCATAAAGCTAGCACTCTCCGAATGGAGACACTTCCAGTTGTGGTTCAGACTGACCATAAAAACCTGACATACCTGGAGAAGGCCCAAAGGCTTAAGTCCTGACATGCCGCTGAGCACTTTTCTTCTTCTGGTTTAACTTTGCGGTAACATTCATTCCAGGCACCAAGAACATCAAAGCCGATGCCCTGTCTCGAAATTCCCTTGCAAGAATCTGCAAGTACCTCCAGATTATATTGTTCCTCTCAAGCGAATCATCGCTCAACTGAATATGACCCTACAAAGGAACTTGTTGGCTGCACAATCTTGAGCACCTTCCAATCTTTCAGTTCCGCCCAATACCTTGTTTGTTCCCCAAGAATTACGGAAAGAAGTTTTGCAATGGGCAGAAGGTATCCTGACACCATGGTATTAATTAAATGTTCTCACGCTTGAAATCCCTGGTTTGGTGGCCTACCCTAAAGAAGGATGTGATAGCCTTTGTTAGAGTTTGTTGCATTTGTACGGCCATCCAGATGCATCGATCTGTTCCACAAGGTCTTCTACAACCGTTACCTGTTCCTCATGCTCCCTGGACTCATATTAGCATGTATTTTATTGTGGACTTGCCCCCCTCCAGTGGGAATACTGTCATTTGGGTTGTAGTAGATTTATTCTCTAAATTAGCCCACTTCATTCCTATGTCCACATTACCATCTGTGCCTAGCTTAGCTCAATTCTTTATTGAAAATGTCATCCACTACATTGCATTCCTGTTGATATTTTTAGTGACAGAGGCCCTCAATTTATATCCTCATTCTGGATGGCTGTTTGCAAGCATCTGAGGATCAAGAATTTCATGTCTTTGGGATACCACCCCAATATAATGGCCAGACTGAAAGGGTCAATCAAGAATTTAGACTTGGAGATCTATCTAATGGCTTATATCAATGTTGAACATGATAATTGGAGCGAAATGTTACCTCTAGCGGAATTAGCATGCAATTCGCAATGGCATGCTTCTCTAAGATGTTCACCCTTCCAAGCTGCCTTTGGGTATCAACCCAGGGTTCTCCCCTTTTAGTCTTCCTTGGTAGAGGTACCTGCGACAGCCAACGGGGTGTCAAGTTTAACTATGCACTAGAAAAACATTAGAAAGGTTCTGCTTCAGTAAGTGTACACAAATACAAGAGGTATGCAGATCATCGCAGAAAACCTGCACCCCACTATCTTCTCAATCAGCTGGTATGGTTTTCTACCAAGAACATTAAACTGCGACAACCCTCTCCCAAGTTAGGTCCTAGATTTATAGGACCTTTTTCGTATTCTTTGTCAGGTCAACACAGTGGCTTATAAACTATACTTGCCCCCTCACCTTCGAATTCATAATACATTTCATGTATCCTTGTTTAAACCCTTTGTCAAGAATAGGTTCTCTCTACCCTCTAGACGTCCTTCTCTGGTCTCTGTGGATCACCATCAAGAGTACGAAGTAAGTAAAATTCTGGATTCCCAACGTAGGGGTAGACAATTCCAGTATCTAGTGGACTGGATGGGCTACTCCATTGCAGAAAGGACTTGGGTGCAAGCTCATGATGTTCATGACTCACGGCTGGTCATGTCGTTCCATGATAGTCAATCATCCAAACCCAAATGGGTTGGGGGGCATCTTTGTGTGGGGGGGGGGGGGGTAGTGATACGCTGTCGTCAGGATTTGATCCTGGGATCTGGTGTTTTGTGGATGGTTTCCTACTGCTGAGTCACTTGGGAACCTCCTTGTGTAGAGCCCTTGTTGTGCCCTGCTGCCTGATCTTGGACCCTGGCCCCACCCAGTGTCCAGTTGTAGGCAGTCACATGATTTAGTGACTTATAAATCATCACTTCCCTTTCCTGTCTTTGCCCTAGTATAGGTTTCTGTTCCTTGGTGTATATTATTGAGTTTCTGGTTGCTGACTTTGCTTGTTCCTGACTCCTTAAAGAGGAAGTAAACCCTGATGGGTTTTACTTCCTCTTTTGCTCTCTGCAAATTAAAAGCATAATGCATACTAGCCCATTATGTGACACTTACCTGCAAGCTAATCCATCGCTGTCCACTGTGCAGG
The DNA here is from genome assembly GCF_037356315.1 of Lithobates pipiens. NCBI lineage: Eukaryota > Metazoa > Chordata > Amphibia > Anura > Ranidae > Lithobates > Lithobates pipiens. Next base: position 112,350,057 of record NW_027507790.1, read on the forward strand.
CTGCGTCCATCTTCTTCCCTCTTCCTTCTGGGGGCCGCGGACTCCCGTTCTGTGACTGACCAGTAAAGGCACATGCTGGGGGAAGAAATGGCATGGAGTTACGTTTCTTCACAGAGCATGTGCTGATTACATCATATATCTTCTAAACGGCAAACGTTTAGGAAATATTTCCACTACCTATAGGTAAGCCTTATTCTAGGCTTACCCATAGTTAAAAGTCACTAGGAAGGGTTTACAACCACTTTAACACTGATTTTGTTGCTGACCCTGCCTGTTCCCAGCGCCGCCTTCTAGACCCCTGTGTACTTTTGTACCATTTGTAGAGTCTTCAGAAACAAGAAAACATGAAACAAGAAAAAAACTCCAATCATCACATTGGTGGATTTGAACATATTGGGACTGTTATTCATATTTTTCTTTTCATTTAATATGACACACTATTTGTATGTTTTTTGGTCATCATAATTAGCATGGCAATGTGAATCTATATATCTGTATACAATGTATCCAATTGTTTTTGCCAGCTGCTGATATTGGATCTGTCCGCACTGTTTTAATATATTTTATATAATTCTGGGGTTAGGGGTAATAATAATTAATGATAGTGGAACAAATTACATAATGCTGAAGCATATTACACATTACTGAGAAAATAAGGAATTTTATAAATCACTATGGAATTTAAACTAATAAATTACAAAATGCTGGTGGCGAATTTTATAAAATGCTGGTCTATTTTACAATACTTAGGATGTAAATCTTATACAATGCTGGTGGGACATTATCTTCCAGGATTCTAATGTATATCTTCCTCAGCAGTATATAATAGGCTATTGATATATAATATATATGCCCCTCTAGCCTTGTATAATATAACCCCCCCTAACAATTTTGTGCCACAGTGCCCCTCTCATTTGGTAATAGCTTATTTGAAGTTTGCATAAAGGAAACTGCATGGGTATAATTGGTTGCAGAAAGAATGGCTAGTATGCTCAGCAGGAGACAGTGGTGCAGCTTCACTCAGAGAGGAGAGTCCAATCCATAGATTGCTCTTTTTTTTTTTCTTTTTTTTTTTAGAACTGTCAAAAATAAATTTTCTTTTTTTTAAAGATTTTTTTCTTTATGGTTAATTTTAACAGTTTGGGCCCATTCACACTCAGAATGTTTTACTTGTCTCACTGGCTGTGAATCCTTTGGCAGAAAAAATGAAATGATATGGAATCAAGCAAATAATCAGACAAAGGGTAATTTTAACTTTAAACTTAGCAGTGTTGTACAGCAACAGTTCAAAAGTTGAAGAAAGAGAAGATGCCTTTGATATCAGCGACAGCTGTAGATCTTCAAGAGGGTCAAAACTGGTGTCAAACCAGACAGGTAAGTTATTACTTTTTTTTAACAGGTTTCATCTAGTTCACATGTTTTGTAATGGGACAAATTCCCTTTTGTCAGTAGGCGTAAAATATACCTGTAAAGAAAAAAGATTTATACTTACCTTACCACCATCTTCCAAATTCCCTTTTGTCAGTAGTCGTAAAATGTACCTGTAAAGAAAAAAAAATATATACCGTATATACTCGAGTATAAGCCGAGATTTTCAGCCTCTTTTTTGAGGCTGAAAGTGCCCCCCTCGGCTTATACTCGAGTCATCGCTGTCTGCCTGCTCGATCAGCGTGTCGAGCAGACAGACAGCGGACATTCTACCCTTCAAACGCCGCGCCTCCGCCTCCGCCTTCGCCTGTGATAGGCGGAACACTGAATTTCCCAGCAGCCTGTGTTCCGCCTATCACGGACATCGTCTCATCCTCGTACTACGGACGAGGATGAGACGATGTCCGTGATAGGCGGAACACAGGCTGCTGGGAAATTCAGTGTTCCGCCTATCACAGGCGAAGGCGGAGGCGCGGCTTTTGAATTTTAGAATGGCCGCCGAGGCGCCGACGAAGAGCGGCGATCCTGGCAAGGCACGGGACGGAGGCAAGGCAAGGCACGGCACGGGACGGGACGGAGGCAAGGCACGACACGGGACGGAGGCAAGGCACGGCACGGGACGGAGGAAAGGAGGCAAGGCACGGCACGGGACGGAGGCAAGGAGGCAAGGCACGGGACGGAGGCTCGGGACACAGGCTCGGGACACAGGTAGGCTGGACACACACACACACACACACACACACACACACACACACACACACACACACACACATGGACACACACACACAGGGATGGATGGATGGATGGAGACACACACACACAGGGATGGATGGATGGAGACACACACACACAGGGATGGATGGATGGAGACACACACACACATGGATGGATGGATGGATGGACACACACACACACAGGGATGGATGGATGGATGGACACACACACACACACAGGGATGGATGGATGGATGGACACACACACACACAGGGATGGATGGACGGACACACAGGGATGGACGGACACACAGGGATGGACGGACACACAGGGATGGACGGACACACACACAGGGATGGACAGGCATGTCTCACCCTCGGCTTATACACGAGTCAATAAGTTTGCCAGTTTTTTTGGGGGTAAATTGGGGGCCTCGGCTTATATTCGGGTCGGCCTATACTCGAGTATATACGGTACTTACCTTACCACCATCTTCCACATCTCCGGACTCAATGTCTCTGTCCTTCCAGGAAGACTCTTGGGGGAATACAGAGCAGGGAAATTCAAGAATTTTCTCTGGATAAATCGGATAGTACACTGTAGGACAGATTTATATCTGAGCACAAAAGTACCAAAGCAATGCTGGCAAAAAAGGCACAGAGAAGTGCAGGAATGCCAGAATAAAAAGGAATGAAAGACAAATAATCTAAAGTTCAGATAACAGGAAGCTACAGGGGAAACATGTGCATCAAACTGTTAGGATACAACTAACAAGTGAACCCATGAAAAAACAAAAGTCTCCCACTTGGAATATGATGACTTTATGCAGAAGGTTGATCAGAGGAGGCAGAAGATTTGTGGCCTTGAAATCCGTTGCTAAGGTGAGAGACTGTGTACCTCTAAGAAGAACTGAAGAAAAACACAGAAAGAATGAGATTGATCCATTTCATTAACAGTTCTTCTTTGGGGGAGAGGGTATAAACTCCAAGCACGTGAAGTACTATGAATAACATGATCAATAACAAAGCCAAAGATAGATCTACTCTTGAAGGGAGAGTATTTAAATCATCAGTTACTGAGCCAAAGTGTTTTAGTACATAGCTGAAACACAAGGCTTTAGACACAAATCCATTCTTTCTAAAGCTCAAGATGATACCCCAGGATGATTGAAAATCACTGAAGTCCAGAATTACCTTGCAGAGGCTTGGAACAAAATGTGGGCCACAATGAAATTCCCTGTGCAGAACATTATTGCTATGGAGATAAATTACAAAATATTAACCCAACAGTACTTAGTTCAAGCCAGAATCTCATTTTTTTTTAATGAATTACCCAGCAATTTGTTTTCATGATTGTGGAGACTTGCATAAGCATTTGTATGCTTGGTGGTCCTGTCCTATTGCAAACCAGTTCTGGATGGAAATATTCCATATTATCTCCACTTTATTTTTAAAATGTATCATCCCTGACTTCTTAATTCTTGTCCCTTCGGATCTGACCTCGGCACAATTTAAGTAACTTGTTCAGGTGTCCACTGCTGCCAAACAGAGTGTGGTGAAAGCTTGGAAGTCAGCCACCCCCAGTATAATGGAGATCAAAAACGGGATCACTCAGGCCATAGCTCATGCTAAAATCGAAGCTATCCTTTTGGATAGAGTCATAAAATATGAAAAATAATTGTGACCATGAGTAGATCACTGCTTATCTCTACACTTTAATGCCACTCTATTGCTCCCCTGATTGGTTTACTTTTGGCCCTTCCATGGCCTAGCTCTAAGGAGTCCAGTTTCAAGTAGACCCCCAGGAAAATCCCCTACTCCTCACCCCTCCTTTTCCCTACTCCTTTAACATATTCACTTGGAGGCCTTAATCTTCAGCCTATCATTTTTTCCATTTTACTTAGTGCTGTACCTGTGCCTAGGCTGTTCTAAACCAACAACATTGTTATTTACTTAAAAGAGACAAGATATATGGTCACTATTTATACTGATGATTTGGTATACCCTTTACCTAACAACCTTGCCTGCTACTGTATTCTCTAATGTTACTCTGTAACTTTACTGTTTGTTACCTCTCCTGATATTTTCTCTGCATCCCAAGTGTCTGATTATGAAACTTTGAACAAAGTCACTGAAATCCTTAAATGTAAGAAAATCATCAACCTGTTTTGGTGGTATGTATGACAAGGGACAGATACCACTTGTCATTAAATTCACTTGGTATGTAAAAACCTATTATTAAAAGCCTCTATTAGAATCCCTTGACTCCACCAGAGGGTCCCAGTCCTTCTCCTTAAATGATTTCTTTACAAGCAGAATGTAATATGGAGGTCTTTGCAGCCACAACTCCATAAGAACCAATGCCTGGAATAGCAGCCTGATTGACTAATTGCAGCATAGAATACACTTCATCAGTCAGAGGATTACCACAAAATGTCAAAGTCACTCTGCTTTCCCAGAACAGTGCACATACCAATTTTGCCACTGTAGACTGAAGTAGCATCCATCATCCAGCCTTACGTGTCTGATGAATTCCAAGTTTGCAAACTCACTAAGTCTTGTTTTAAATCTCACTTACCACTTACGAGTTTCAACTCCTGCAGCCTCTCTCTCAATACTCATTTGGCATTCTTCTGCCAGCCTCATAAACTCCACACTCGTTTCTGCAATTAAATAGGGGTTGTCACCATCCTTACAAAAGAGAGAAGAAACAAACAACTTGTTTATTTTTGCAAAAAATAAAAATAAATCTACTGTAGTGTTTTTATGCTTGTGAGTATTAAAGGGACAGCCTCCCACTATTCCCATCAATCTAAGGCCAGTACCCAATGATGCACTTAGCTGAATGGCAAACTTTTTTTCCATGGTGATTGACTCCCACCATGGAGCAACCAACACGTTTTTGAAGATTAGACAACCTTCTTCATCCGGGGGGGAAATAAGAAAGTATGGGTGAGGTCATCCATTATAGCATGGCTGTTGTGCATCTATGTAAGAACATGTTACACTACAACGCAGAAAACACCTAGGTCCACAGGGAGACAATGCTTTCTTACACTCAAACCCGAGCAACTGGTGTTGTTAGCAGGGGTAGAAGGAAGTGATCGAGTCTCTATATTCAGGCAGTGGAAGCAGGCTGGTAAATGGATGATTCCATAGTACAAATGTGCATAGTATAAATGTGCAAATAGAAGCTTAAACAGGAGAGAGATTCTTCCAGTCTGAAAAGGTGTAGAAAAAATACAAAGACTGCGCTATGGCTCAGGACTTGAAGAGTGTTCTGTGTTTAAATAACACAGTACACTAAGGTCTAGAAAGTGCCACTGGCACAGCCCAGTGCTCTAGGGTAACTTTCAAAGCTAGCCCCACAATCTTTGTTTGGTCCAGCAAAGTGCAGGTTGGACTTTCAAGGAATTGCAAAGTCTAGCTAAACTGGATACCCGCAGTGAAGAAATTACGTCAAGCAGGTGTTGATTGAAGCTACCAAAGAAAATTATCTGTGGTGTAACAAATATCTTGACTGATGAGAAAAAAAATGTAGAAAAAATGATTTAGGGTTTTCCACAGGAGAGCTGAAGTAAATGCATCCAACCTCCTATGACACTAGCAAACTAATTGGCTTAATAGCTATGGGAGGGGTCATACAGGCGGTTGGCCTGCAATGTTTTTTCTCTGTTTGTTAGTGTCCACCTTCTTATGGTAGCTCAATATAACTAAATTGTAATATTTATTTATTTATAACTGGTACTTATATAGCCCCGTCAATTTACGCAGCCCTTTACATATATATTGTATGTTCACATTAGTTTATGCCCTCAAGGAACTTACAGTCTAAAGTCTCTAACTCACATCCATACATACACATACTAGGGCCAATTTAGACAGTATCCAATTAATCATGTCAAGTAGGCTATCTTACAAATTCTGTGTCCTTCAATGATATAAAGAAATATGTTTCAGTGCGGTCTTCTTTAGTTAATATATTGAGGCCAATGTAACTATCCACTAAATATTTGTATACACATGTTTAACTGCAAAAAAAGACATACAGTAGTAGACCCATTAAAGATAACAAGCGCAATGTTAATACAAGAACATAATGAAAACATGTTTGCAATAATCAGCAAAAATGCAATTATAGCCTTACTCAGACACGGATTGTTTGGTCAAACCAATAACATGTACAATAACTGGAAAAAATACAGTGTTATTCCCAGCTGAATCAAACAGAATGCATTTTATTTGAAAGGATCATAGAAACCAAGGGAAATATGAGTTCTGAAACAACTTTTAATTAATGTTTGAAAGGAAGTTATTCGCATTTGTTAGAAAAAAAAATAAACACAAAACCAAGCCTCTGAGTGCATTACTAATTCAATTTGTTACTTCTTTAATTGATTTTAAAATCTATAACATCATTATCAGGGAAATGCTAAGAGATTGTCATTGTAGTCACACAATATTAGTGTTATCGAGTATTTTCTGAGATTATTAACAATAAGAAAATTAATGCCAAAATATACTATTGGAAATAAAATGCTGTGTAATTTATGCAAAGAACATCCTTTAGACTAAACAGCTAAACAATCAAAAAGCTGCAGATGAAGAGAAGATGGATACATATTACATGAGCTACAAAAAATCCTGTGACTCTTCTTAGCAATTTTATTTATTAAAAAAAACTCAAGATACACTATTAATGGCCACCCGTCTAGTATATCATCACAGCTCTCAAACACCCCCCTCTCCCCAGCTGCCACTTAAATAATTGAATATATCTCTCAGAAGGTGAAAAGAAAAAACTAACAATCACAGTGCAAAAATCACCTTGTGGCGCTACAAAGAATAAACACTGTTAAATAGCAGTGTACTACAATGCCCAAAACTGAGCTGCGTGAAAATTATAAACGCATGTGCATAAATGCATTACAATAAACAATGAAGTAAAATGTGATTAAATGACAATCAAAAAATCGCAATCAAAAAATCGCAATCAAAAAATCGCATAAAGGTGATAAAGTGAATATGTGACAAAACATAAATAAAACAAATAAACACAATATTTTTCTGTTACAAATAGTGCTCTTAATGGAAATGTGCAGTTCCAAAGTATAATTAATCTTAAAGTTCGATCTTCAATCAGACACAATTGTTGAAGAGTGAAAACTGTGATGGTAGCTTTAATTGAAAAAACTCCTTTTCCAGTGAAAGTTCTATAACAAAGTGTCCATAAACCGCAAAGCCTCCACCGCACCCTTGGTGTTCGTGCCCCCCTTGTTTAGAACACTCACCCGCAGTATTGCCCAGCACTCTCGTGTCGGGCAAAAATCGCTTATAATGTATGTTCTCCAGCCAATTCTTGTGAAAAACTTCGCAGCAGAGGGTAATTAATTAATATCTCAGAGTTACCTCAGGGAGACAAAAGAAACTTCCCATAGTGCAAAATTGCAAAACTATTTTTAATCTCAATAAAAAAACTTGATTAAAATCACACTCACATGGATCCAATTAAAAGCAGGCACTTCAGATATACATTCCACTTATCAATTAGGAGATCCTTCACTCATAGGCATTGGTGAGCACACTGGAAGCAAGCTAAGTTCATATCAAAAAGCACCGTCTCTAAACAAGGTAACTGTGTGGTACCTGACAGCAGACAACCCAATTTGAAAGCAGCGCCAAATAATGATATACAGTCCTTCAACTTGTGTGTTCTCACAATTTTATTTATTACAGCTAAATGTGATTAGTTTTGGGTAAAAATCTTAAATGACCCATTTGTCCAGGGCATTATACAATTTGTATATTCCTAACAAGCAGTAAAATATATTTAAAACAAGCCACCACTCACCTCTCTAACTGTTTGTACTGTATTAAAGTGAAACTACATCCTCCTATGTCTCTCCCTCACCCTTCCACTCTATGCCCTCCTCCCCCCAACTCTTCAATTTTTTACACTTTTTTGGTGGGGGGGTGCGGGTACCTGGTTTTGACACGTACCTTCTCACACTTTTGGTCACATCGTCAAAGCAGATCCTCCGGAAATGCTTGTATGCCCCCTTCCTGTCTGCAATCTTCTGGGACAAGTCACAGGTCCCAGAAGTATGCTGGGCTAATTCACAAAGCTCAGCAAGGCTTGTATATGTGCAGTGGACAGCCAGGTGTGTGTCAGAAACTATGAACCAGACCAAGATAGAAGTACAATTAAATCACACTAATAATAATAATAATATAAAATAAAAAGGGAAATAGAGTAAGCATAGTCAAAGCATAGCCAGAGTCCAGTAACCAGATCTGGTAGTCAACCAGGCCAGAGTTCAGTAACCAAATCAGGTAATCAGCCAGTCCAGAAGTCAGGGATCCAAGTAGAGGAACAGCAAGCAGGATAAGGAGCCAGAAGGGATAGTCAGCAAGCCAATCTTTAAACAGGAACGCAGGATATGGCAATTGATGGAGAGGGATCTCCTGGACACTCTGATGAAATTGGAAGGAAAGATTCTAATCTGTTTTACATACCTTTGAGAAAGGTGAACGTTCTCTGTCAAGGTATTCATTTTTCAACTGCATCTGACAATATTCTGGCGATTTTGAGACATTTTGTCCTCTACACTCTGTAAATTGGCTCTAATACATTTAGTTCTTAAGCCGCGAACACACGGGCGGACTGTATGGCCTACTTAGTCCGTCATACAATCCGACGGACAGTCCGTCATACTTTTGAATGAACGGACTTGACCACACACGGATGCACAAACAGTCCGTCGAAAGCTTGCGCGATGACGTGTACAGCACGTACGACGGGACTAGAAATAGGAAGTCCAATACACAGCAATGCACCCTTCCGCCGTGTAAATCCTTTCTGAGCATGCGCCATTCTTAGTCCGTCGAACTAGCCTACTCACAAGCGGATTGTCCGCTGAAACCAAAGTATGACGGACAGAATTACGGAAATTCCGAAATACTTAGTACGCCAGACTGCACGCTGAAAAAGTCGGCTGAAGCCCACACACGAGCGGACTGTCCGCTGAAATGTGTTTCGGCGGACTAAGTAGGCCATACAGTCCGCCCGTGTGTACGCGGCCTTAGACATTTCTCAGACTGCTGGGGAACATCGAGGCTCCTCAATGGCGTTCTTATTATATTCTACTTTTATACTGTGACCTTCTTCACTTATCAACATTTGATTTAATTATTTCTTTGAAAAGTATGAATTTAAAGACTCAATGGTTTCTCTGTATAATTGTACACGCTGCAATGTACTGAAGAAGCTCAGAAGAGCGAAACATGTAGAGAGAAAAATGCAGCATATATAATGTACAAATTCGGTAACATGTGTAGTTCCGTATGATTCTGCACCAGTTCTTGTATGTTAAGACTTGCTACGTATATTTATACATTTTACCCTTTCTGGAAATGTTTTATATATTTGTATTTTCAATAAAACTATATTGATTTTATTCTCTGTTTGTGACATTGGGTACCGTCTTAAAAGTCCCGGGGGTTGGTTACCCTCCAGTCCCCTGTTTGTTTCTTCCCTATATCTTTAAATACTTACTGTTTGGGATGTGGTACCATTTTATCTTTTGATCAAACCTCATCTATATAAATCTTTTACATGAACACAGGATATGGTTTCTTGTGATGTGACCAAGCCGAAGGCAGAGATGAAGTGAGCTAGACAGCTTTAAGTAGGCAGGTCAGACGAGCAGGATCAGGAACAGCTGGGTAACTGTGGAGAGAGATGAGAGCTGGCAATTTGCCGACAGCTGAGCAGCCAGCCCAGAGAAGGAAGGGCTAAGCCAGCCCTGACAGTACCCCCTCCTCAATGACCCCTCTCCCTCAGAGGGCCACTGGGCTTGAGGGGAAAATGTCTATGAAAATTGCGGAGGAGGGAAGGGGCATGTATGTCCGAGGATGAAACCCAGGAGCGTTCCTCCGGACCGTACCCCTTCCAATGCACCAGGTACTGTATGCACCAATGGAAACTACGAGTGTCGACAATGGCTTGTACCTCATACTCCTCATGGTTCTCAACCTGAATGGGTTGAGGGCGTGGCACCAAGGTGGTAAATCGGTTACAGACCAATGGTTTCAATAAGGAGACATGAAACACATTTGAGATGCACATACTAGGAGGAAGGTCCACTGGGTTAATCCTGCGAAGGATACGGAAAGGCCCAATAAACCGAGGTGCAAACTTCAGTGAGGAAGAACGAAGCCGGAGGTTGCAAGATGACAGCCAGACCCTGTCCCCAACCTGGTTGGAAGGCACACGCAGGCGTCTGCGGTCAGCAAGGATTCTGTACCTATCATTAGCGTGACGCAAAGCCTCCTGGACTTGTACCCAAGTGGAATGAAGACCACAGAGATGCCCCTCTAACGCAGGAATAATCTGCGGAACAAACGAGTCAGGCAACATGGAAGGTTGGAAACCATAATTCGCCATAAATAGAGACAATTGGGAGGCAGAATTCAAGGCACTGTTGTGAGCAAGCTATACCCATGGTAATAGGTCTGACCAGTTGTTATGGTGGTCAGAAATATAGCAACGTAGGAATTGCTCTGATTGGCTCGCTCTGCGGCCCCATTAGACTGTGGGTGATATGCAGAAGAGAACGCAAGCTGGATTCCCAACTGTGTACAAAAGGCTCGCCAGAACCGGGAGACTGCCCCTGTCTGAGACAATCACCTTGGGTAGCCCATGTAAGCGAAAGATCTCCCGAGCAAAAATGGAAGCCAGTTCCTTAGAGGTAGGCAACTTTTTAAGTAGAATACAATGACACATCTTTGAGAACCGGTCAACCACCATAAGGATAACAGTGTTGCCTTGGGAGTTGGGCAACTCCACAATGAAATCCATAGACAGGTGAGTCCAGGGCCTCTCTCCATTGGGTATGGGTTGTAGGAGGCCCACTGGAAGGTATCGTGGAGTCTTACTCTGTGCACACACGGGACAGGCAGCTACGAAGGCAGTAACATCAGCCCATAGACTAGGCCACCAGAATTGTTGGGAAATGGCCCAAATGAGTTGATTCTTCCCAGGATGGCCAGCTGCCTTGGGAGAATGGTAAGTCTGGAGCACAGCAGTACGGAGACTTTCTGGGACAAAGCAGTGGTCACAAGGTTTCTCAGGAGGAGCATGGACCTGAGCAGCAAGAATTTTGTCACCCAAAGGAGAAGTAAGACTGGTGCGAACCGTAGCCAAAAATACGATCAGAAGGAATCATAGGAACCGGAACTGACTCTGACTTGGAAGTAGAGGAAAATTGACGTGACAAGGCATCAGCCCTTACATTCTTAGTACCGGGTAAGAATGAGACAATGTAATTAAAGCTCGACAAGAAAAGAGTCCATCGTGCCCTTCCGGGAGAGAAGCTCTTAGCCTCAGACAAGAATGTAAGATTCTTATGGTCAGTAAGAATAACAACCAGCCCAGTGGTACCTTCAAGGAGATGTCTCCATTCTTTCAGGGCTAAAATGATCGCCAACAGCTCTCTGACACCAATCTCATAATTGCACTCAGCAGGTGACAATTTCTTGAAAAAGTAGCCACATGGATGCATAGCGCTCTCAGAGTTAGGACGTTGAGACGGAAGGGCAGCAACTCCAGTCTCAGAAGCATCAACTTCTAGGATAAAAGGCAATGTAGGATCAGGATGTGCCAACACAGGAGCAGAAGCAAAGGCAGCCTTGAGAGTCTCAAAGGCCTTAATGGACTCCGGAGACCAACTCTGTGGGTTACCGTCCTTTCTGGTCATGTCAGTCAGGGGCTTCACCAGAGAAGAGAATTTTACGAATAAACTTCCGATAGTAGTTGGAAAAACCCAGGAAACGCTGCAGAGGACGTAAACCCACGGGTCGAGGCCACTGTAGGACTGCCGGAAGTTTCTCTGGGTCCATCAAAAAACCATCAGTGGAAATGACATAGCCCAGGAATGTAACCTGTTCACAATGGAACTCGCACTTCTCCAGTTTACAATAGAGATTGTTGTCTCTTAGTTTCTGAAGCACACGACAGACATCTGTGTGGTGGCTCTCCAGCGACTTGGAAAATATGAGGATATCATCGAGATAAACCACCACACATAACTGCAACAAATATCAGAGGAAATCGTTAATAAATTCCTGGAAAATTGCCGGGGTGTTACAAAGGCCAAAAGGCATTACCAGGTATTCATAATGGCCTGTTCTGGTATTAAACAGAGTTTTCCACTCATCGCCCTCCTTAATGCGCATTAGATTGTATGCCCCCCTCAAGTCATGCTTCGTGAAAACCGTTGCTCCCTTGAGGCAGTCAAATAACTCTGTAATCAATGGAATTGGGTAGGCATTCTTAATCGTGACACGATTGAGACCCCTATAATCTATACAAGGTCTCAGTTCACCGCTCTTCTTCAAAAGAAGAAACCAGCGCCAGCAGGAGATGAGGATTTGCAGATGAAACCTCGAGAAAGTGCGTCAGCAACATACTCCTCCATGGCTTTATCCTCCAAGACCGACAAAGGGTAAACCCGGCAACGAGGAAGTATGGCACCAGGTTGAAGGTCAATTGCGCAATTATAAGACCGGTGTGGAGGCAAACTTGACCTTTATCAAAAACATCGCTAAAATCGCGGTACTCCTCCAGCAGGGAGGGGAGTGAAGAGGTGCACAGGACCTTGGATACCTTCAGGAAGCATGTCTCACTGCATTGTGGTGACCAGGAGAGAACCTCAGCAAGGAGCCAATCAAAAGATGGGTTGTGCCTCTGTAACCAAGGATAACCAAAAACCAGTGGAAACCTGGGTGAGGAAATAACTTGGAATTGGATTATCTCATGGTGAAGAGCCCCTATGGCCAGGGCAAGGGAACCGTCTCATGAGTCATATGGGCAGGCTGTAAAAGTCTCCCGTCAAGAGCCTCAATGGCAAGTGGAGTGTCACGCAGCGGAATCAAGTGCTGCAAAACAAATGCAGCATCAATGAACAGGCCTACAGCCCCAGAGTCGATTAGAGCCTGTATCTCAATGGACGACTCAGCCCAAGAAAGGGTGACCGAAACTAGGGACTTATCCTTCTGGATAACTGGGGATGAATCAACGCCACCTAAGGTCTGTCCATGACAGGACCTCAAGGTTCAGGCGTTCCCTGGATGGGTAGGACAAGACTTCAAAAAGTGACCTGCCTGACCACAATAAAGGCACAATCTCTCCCTCCTCCTCTCTCTTCTGCAGAGAGATGCGTGAAACCCAGGTGCATGGGTTCATCTTCACTGACTGACTCGGTACCAGGAGGTATGGGAGGTGAGGGAGATATGGGTGGGACTACAAAGCTCGGAGGCAAACGTACAGGAGGCTTACACAAGCGCTCCTTAAGAGAAAGTCTTTCTCTGAGTCTGGAGTCAGTGAGGATTGCAAATGAGATCAAGCTCTCCAGCTCAGTGAGTATATCTCGGGCTGCTATCTCATCCTTGATGGAATCCGAGAGACCATGAGAAAAAGCAGCCACGAGGTCCTCATTGTTCCAAGCAACCTCTGCTGCCAGAGTATGGGATTCAATGGCGTAGTTGGCAACAGTTCTTGTACTCTGTTTGATGGACATGAGGCACTTGGCAGCAGAAGTGGAGCATGTGGGAAAGTCAAATACCCTTTTAAAGGAGGTCACAAACTCGGGGTAACTCAAGACAACAGGTTTTTGCATCTCCCATAGAGGGTTAGCCCAGGCCAAGGCTCTCTCAGGAAGCAAAGATATCACGAAACCTACTTTGCTTCTGTCTGTGGGAAACGCCTGGGGCAGCATCTCGATGTATATCTCAACCTGATTGAGAAACCCTCTGCATTGAACTGGAGCACCCCCAAATCACTGGGGAAGTGGAGTGGAACCAGACATACCTCTTATAGAGGTAATACTCGAGGCAGGTGCCTGCACAGAGACTGGCGCAGCAGCAGAGACGGCCTGCGACTCAGGTTGTACCAGAGCAGCCACCGTGGAGAATTCCAGATGAGCCGTGTGACTCAGGAGCATTTGTAACGCCATGGCAAACTGATCCATGCGGTGATCTTGCTCATCCAATCTGGAAAAAATATTACCAACAAGTGGATTGACTGCATCTTCTGAATTCATGGCCTTCACCTACTGTCAGAAACCATGAATCAGACAGAAGTACAATTAAATCACACTTGTTTAGTAAATAAAAATAAAAAGGTAAATAGAAAAAGCGTAGTCAACGCATAGCCAGAGTCCAGTAACCAGATAGAGTAGTCAGCCAGGCCAGAGTTCAATAACCAGATCGGGTAATCAGCCAAGCCAGAAGTCAGGGATCCAAGTAGAGCAACAGCAAGCAGGATAAGGAGCCAGAAGGAATGCCAGCAAGCCAGTCTTGAAACAGAACTTCAGGAGTTGGTCTCTTGTGATGTGACCAAGGCGAAGGCAGAGGTGAAGTGAGCTGGACAGCTTTAAGTAGGCAGGCCAGACGAGCAGGATCAGGAACAGCTAGTAACTGTGGAGAGAAATGAGAGCTGGCAATTCCCAGACAGCTGAGCAGCCAGCCCAGAGAAGGAAGGGCTAAGCCAGACCTGACAATGTATTATGCACAGGCACCAACAATTCCAGTGCAGGACCCAATGGCATTCTAAAGAGTGTCTGTGACATCCTTTATGAACCCTCTCCCAATTTGTTTTCTGCTCCCCTTTTTCAATGAAAATGGTAAGGTCTAACCTTTTTTTTAAAAACAATAGACTCAATTTAAAGCCCAAGCCCAGATTTAAGAATATGATAGAATGATTTTTTAGGAGCTTTTGGCATTAAATAAGCACTTCTGACTTAAATACTTCCCTCTTCTCCGGCACTGTGCCGGGAAGGCTTTCTACTCATGGATCCTGCACCTTTCCTCTTCTAGATTACAAGATGGCCATTGCCATTCAACCCCCTTCCTGCAAGCTCAGGGCATTAAGGACCTACACCCTGCCCTAAACACACAGTTGAATACTGCAGTATTCAGGATCCGCCAACTGCTGCTGTATAAACAGGGTCAGAAGGATGTCACTGGACCAGACCAAAGACAATCTACAGTAGAAGCACGATACGTAGAGAAATCTGTCTTTAAAAGGTGAGTGGGTGCTTAAAGGGGTTGTAAAGGTTTGATTTTTATTTTCTAAATAGGCTTCTAAATAGTCCAACTCTGCACTCAGGATCCCCACATTTAAATGGGGATGAAAGGGAAAAGGGGGGGATCCTGAGTGCAGAGTTGGACGTTAACACTAACTAAGCGCCCTGTATTTAACTAGCAAATAGCAGCAAGCAAGTCTTTTTAGTAATTGTTAGGCTCGGTTCACACAGGGGTGACTTGTCCAGACGACTTCGCCGCCTGACAAGTCGTGCTCCGTTCTGTACTATGGAACCGTTCTAATAGGAGCGACTCAAGTCGCTCCGACTTAGAAAAAATGTTCCTGTACTACTTTGGGGCGACTTCAAGCGACTTGCATTGACTTCTATACAGAAGTCGTTTTGCAAGTCGCCGCTGATCGTGTGCAGGTCGCGGTGCTGCAAGTCGTGCCGCCCACTGTGTGAACCGAGCCTTAGGCAGTCCATACATTGATCTTTTTTTTTTTTTCATTCAACCAGTGAGTTGAATGAAAAAAAAAAGATCTGATTCCCCATCCACATACTCAATGTGGATGGGGGAATCACTCCCATTGTGCTATTGTATTCTGACAGCAGGGAGACTTCCCTGCTGTCAGAATACTATGATCAATGTTGCAAGCTATAGCTGGTGCCACTGACCATTCGAAAGACCTGACAGGCAGGTTGGACATAAGTTGATTGCTTTCCCTCATTAACTAAGCTCTGGAGAAAATTCCTATGCACAGTGTCACTTCCCTTGTTAAGTGGACAGTGTGCTTGCCATTAGTAAATCAACCCCAATGTCTCAAAGTATTTAATCTTGTTGTTCAGCATAACAGCCAGGTGATTACTATTTTCAGAAGGTCAGAAATGTCAGCCCTGACCTCTAAATGGCAATTGGATAAATCTCCATATCACAAATGAGTGTATATTGCTAGATCTTTATTTGCAGTTTAGTCAGTAGCCATTTTTGGAGAAGAATATGATGCAGTGAAAAAAAAAAACTTGAGATAAACCTTGAGATAAAGATTAAACTTATTTTCTTCAATCTAGATGGAGTGCCATTACATCTTTTACAATGACTTGAAAGCAATTTGCCAGTGAACTTTTTATATGAGCCATTTATATATTTATATACAGTGATCCCTTCCATCCTCTGTGGGGAAAAAAATACATCTTACATGTGTGTTGTGTCACGAGTTCAGCAGTACAATTGAAAAGACCAAAGTCTTAAATACATACCTGGATTATAGGAGCATTTATGTTGTATTTAAGCTGTCATAGAAGGGATAGACTAGTCAGATGTTTGATGTCAATATAGAGCAATGATGGGTAACTCAGATGTAACCATGTGATACAATAGAGGGCAATAGACTCGTAAAAGCATTCACTTTTCAAAGGGAAGTAAAAACTTTCATACGAACAAAGGAACTAGGAAGCTTTAGGTCACGGTACTCTCTTGGCTTCAATACTCTATGAGTCATTTGGCTGCAACAAAAAATATCATATAATCTCATGCAGCCCAAAACAAAGCATGTAGCCAGTAAAGTCAAAGTGAGGTCAAAACTTCTGAGCTGCATCCTCCAGATCATAAAAAGTGTCACATAAAATGATTTTCAGATGGAAACAGTTTTTTTTTATCAAGGGCCATGTCGCACGTTAACATTAGCATGTGACCAGTAGATCCAGTTTACTGCATCACAACATTTTGTAGTGCATTAAAGCACCACATCCTTATTCCCTCAATCTATTGCCATAACTGATAATAAACTTGGTCAACCCCCTGTTTTTATCATATATGGGAGTCCTAAAGGAGGAGGCTTATTTATGTTCAGCTAGTAAGGGGTGATAACCATAAGAAAGTTCTGCATCTTCAGGAAAATGCAGTGGTCAGGCTGCAACTTTGAAAGGCAGGGCACATGGAGGATATGGTACATTAGATAACCTAGCTTTTATCATAATCTTCCTTCTCCTTAGAGAAGAATAACACAGAGAGTTTGATTTGCTAATACTGGTGTGTGCAAAATATGGGCAGGATTCTCACTGGCTAAAAGGTGCTTATGGTCCTTATAGTGCCTTATACGTGTCTATTTACCTTACTTACAGTAGCTGATGTTGCCTCTCTTGACATGTCAAAGGTGATATTTATGCTTTGTCCTGTAACACCTTTTGTACAATGGGATAGCATAATTCAGTGGAGCTGACATGTTTGTGTCAGCACAGTTCATGCTTGACTGTATCATTTGTTTGTTCTGGAACTGTTGGTTCTCTGTTCTATTTATTCTCTGGATTAAAAAAAAAAGAAAGATGTTGAGAAAGAGAGCACCAAGAGCATAGATTGAGGGGCCAACAGACAGGGAAACATTCCAGTGATCTTCCCACAGATGCAGCTAACTGCCAAGTAGGCTCGAGTGATGAGGAAATGATGAGTTGGTAGATCACACCTGGGTTCAAGAGAATGAAACAATATAAAAGAAGCTGGTCTCTACGTGCATGTATTATAACAGGGTATGTATCTCACTCTATTCATTAAGCCCCCCCTAGCGAAAGAGTACTTAAAGAGTATATCCAGAAGGTCTCCTGCTGGCATAACTGCTTAAAATGCTCTGCATCAGGAAGATCTCTGGAGATGGCCTTTGATAGGCTGCCTTTCTGCTTCTGTATTGGCACATCCTGATCCTATGTTACCCTTTATCCTTGAGGTTGATGCTTCTGAGACTGGAGTTGGCGCTCTTCTGTCTCAGTGTCCTACCTCTGAGAGCGCTATGCATCCTTGTGGCTACTTTTCCAAGAAATTGTCATCTGCGGAAAATGTCTCATTGTATTCCACTTAAGAAGTTGTCCACATCTAAGGAACTGTCTTCCATTTTTGCTTGGGATATCTTTTGCTTACATGGGCTATCCAAGGTGATCATCTCGGTCAGGGGTAGTCAGTTTGTGCCCGGTCTGGTGAGCCTTTTGTGCACAGTTGGGAATTCAGCTTTATTTCTCCTCTGCGTAACACCCGCAGTCTAATGGGGCCGCAGAACAAGTTTGCTCACAATATTGCCTTGAATTCTGCTTCCTGATCATCACTGTTGATGGCAAACTATGATTTCCAACCTTCCATGTTGCCTGACTAATTTGTTCCGCAGAGCATCCCTGCATTAGAGGAGCATCTCTATGGTCTTCGTTCCACTTGCACACCAGGTTGGGGGCAGGGTCTGACTGTCATCTTGCAACCTCTGACTCCATGTTCCCTCACTGAAGTTGGCACCTCGGTTTATTGGGCCTTTCTGTATTCCCCGTAGGATTAACCCAGTGGCTTACACTTTAGACCTTCCTTCTAATATGCATATCTCAAATGTTTTCCATGTCTCCTCATTAAAACCTTTGGATTGCATCCACTTTACCACCTCGTGCCAGGTCCTCACACAGTACAGGTTGAGAATCATGAAGAGTATGAAGTACAGTCCATTGTTGACTCCCATAGGTTCCGTGGGTGCATACAGTACCTTGGAAAGGGTATGGTCCTGAGGAACGCTCTTGGGTCTCATCCTGGGTGTAAGAGCTTGGCTCAGCCCTTCCTTCTCAGAGTAGGCCGCTCAGCTGTCAGTTAATTGCCTGCTCCAATCTTTTCCACAGAGACTTACCTGATGATGATATCCTGTTCGTCAGTCCTGCTGGTTACTTAAGCTCTTCAGTTCTGTCTCTTTCTGTGTTCGCCTTGGTCAACACATTCAGAGACTCTCGTCTGTGTACCTGTTGAAGACTTGCTTGGCTGAAGGCCCTTCTGGTTCCTGATCCTGCTTGCTGTTCCACTACGCTGATTATCCAGTTGCCTGATTTTCCTGCCTGTTCGGAAGTACACTGATCTTTGGCTCCCTGACATCCTGGCTTGTCTGACTGTCTGTTTTGGTTACCCAACTCTGGCTATGATTTTAATACGTTGCTCTGTTTACCTTTTACTATTATTATTGTTATTAGCCACACCGGGGCAGAGATTATGTCAGCTCTTCAGGGACAGGCCAAAAAGTGACGAACTCCACAGTCCACACCATTTTGTGCCAGGAAAGATCATGTGTGACAACAGTATCAACTGGCTGTCCACCATTTGGCAGAGACAATTCCCACAAGTCAATCCCGTGGTGGTCCCTAGTTAGATCCACTTGATTTTGTGATCTAAAAATAGTTTGGTGCCATTTCAGGTGGTTGTATCCAGCCAGTTTTCATTTGGCAAATTCAACACAGGCTGCCTGTCAACCATCCAATTTGCGATAAGCCCACATTTGGAACTGGAACTTGACCATGCTGTAGCAGCTTAAATTGGTTCTAAAGCCTTAAGGTTTTTTACCCTGCAGAATCCCCCCAGCCAGCAAACAAAGATTTGCGTGTGACTAAATTAAGTTTTGTGTGTGAGAACTCTATATACACATTACAAATCATGCCTTCAACAAAGACAATTTGCTATTTCTCTGTTAAAAAGAATAAGATCAGAGCAGAATAAAACACGATGATATGATGAGTCTTATATTTGTGTGCCCTTTATAGCTTAACTGTATACATATTAGTAACTGTTACAAAATCAGTTGCATGTATTGACATACAGTATATGTTTTGCTACGCCATGGTAATCTGTAACCAGGTTTTACCACAATGACAGCTGCAGTGCAGTTCTGGCAGTAATTTGTATCTGATATTTCAAGTCCCATTTTTTAAGAGTGAAAATTAATTAGCTGCAAGACTCATAAGCACATACTGTATGAATTTTTCTAGTGCTCTACTGCTCAAAAAAGGACTCTGAAACATGTTGCAGTGGCCTGTTATCTCATGTCAAGTTTGAAATAAAGTGACATTTTAGAAAATTTGATGATGGGTGCTGGGTTTTTCTGATCAGCTAATACAACTATACAATTTTTATTTAACTATTTTATTAACCCTTTGTGCCTAAGGGTACAACAAATGTAAATGCCTAAGCAGAATTTTGCAACTTTGACATGTGCTAGTAAAAATTTACTTTTTGCATCCAGGTGGATTATACCACATTTTGTTTTCTGGACAAATTGGGCTTTTATTTGGTGGTAAATGGTAATGGATATCTCCTGTTTTTTTTGTTTAGTTTTTTCAATTATTAAAGGAAACTGGCTGAAAATAGTAAAAAAATATTTTTTATTTAAATGTAGCTGTTGACAGCCAAAATTAAATCCTCCTGCTCCTGATGATCGCAGCGATACCACAAATGTATATTTTAATTGTTGTTTGTAACGCAGTGCAGCCCAAAAACAATAGTGCACATTTTGTTTTGTTTTTTTCCTAACTCAAACACACTGATACTAATTTAAAAAAAAAAATCCTGTCAAAAAAAATAATACTGACTCTCACCTTGATCCAAACAGAAATCCTGGCACTGACCTAGATCAAACCGTGATCTAGGTATTATTTTATTAAATTTTTTTAAATGTTTTTTTTCATAAACTTTTTTTCTCTGCAAGGAGAGAGAGAGAGAGAGAGATACTAAGTATCTCTCTCCTCCATTAACAAAGAAAGAAAACATGGGGGCAGGCTTCACAGTGACTGAACACTGATAGCCAATCAAGAGGCTATGACAGCGATCAGGTGACCCGGAATCAGGAGTTCTGAGTCCCGATCATCGGTACAGGCCTGGGCTCTCACTGAGACCCCAGTCTCTGTGCTGGGAGCGCACCATGTGGCACACCAGGCTGCATTTATAGGCACTGGTCAGGCTGCATTTATTGGCACTGGTCAGGCTGAATTTTATGGCACAGGTCAGGCTGCATTGTATGGCACTGGTCGGACTGCATTTTATAGCACAGGTCAGGCCACATTTGATGGCACTGGTCAGGCTGCATTTTATGGCACTGGTCAGGCTGAATTTTATGGCACTGGTCAGGCTGCATTTTATGGCACTGGTCAGGCTGCATTTTATGGCACTGGTCAGTCTGCATTTTATGGGCACTGGTCAGGCTGCATTTCATGGGCACTGGTCAGGCAGCATTTCATGGGCACTGGTAAATATTTTAGTACACCATTTATTTTCTTGCTTTTCTCCTCTAAAACCTAGGTGTGTCTTATGTAGTGAAAAATATGGTAATCCATCCAGGAAGAAAAAAAGCAATGTTCGTTATAAGAGAAGGCCAAAAAGGATAAACTGGACAGCAGACAGGAGCTATTTTATAGGAAAGTGGATTCTCATATTATATTGCTCCTTTTATGCATTTCATTTCTTTTTTTTCTGAAATGTTTGAGCCGTAAAATCTGTTCATCTGTTTCATGCATTTTCCCGGGGTATCACCAAGCACCTGTTTTATTTATACTGCAGCATGTGCTTTCATGATTATTTAAGTACCTTAAACCACTGACTGAAACACAACTATGATGCATGATTAACTGTAACAAGTTATAAGCTTCAGCACAGTTAATGAATCAACTCTATAAAAACAATACCCATTTGCTTGTGTTCTGTTACTGAGGAAATTAATTACCAATGGAGTACCAACACATTTTTTTTTTTTTTTCTAAAGGCAAATATTTTATTACATTATTTGTTTTATGTCAGCTTAAGATATATAACCTTTCACCTTTAATATGCCTGTAACGAAGACCTAGAGTAGGACTCGCTTCCCCTTGCTGTCATATAATCTCTTCATCCTCTACCATTTATTAAAGTGTACTGCAGGTGTTCTCTGGTAAATGAATGGTCATATTAATACCTGTCACATATAATCACAGTCTATTCATCATGTTCAGCAGGCTGCATGGAGGAGAGCTTCCAGCAGTCCTTTTCTCTATCGCCTTGTTCAGATTTCTATGAAGCTTCTAGCCCATCTGTCAGTGCTGTCATTTGGAAGGAAAACAGTATCAGCACTTTAAATATAAAGAATTCGGTATTGTTGCTGTGCTGTGATTGAACTGTCAGCAGTGTGTATATCACATCATAGTTCATAACTGGTCAATGCTTTATTTTGGAGATTACCAAGAAAGCACTGCAGGTCATTTCACAGTAATCACTTCGGCCTTTTGTAGTGATTTTTGTAGTTTTCTGTAGTATTCGAAGGATAAGGACATTTTTTACTGTTAGTAAACTCTTACTGATAGTATAAATCAGAAGATCTCTATAATGCATAATAAAAACAATACAGATATGCAATAAAATATCTGCATGCTTAGATTGTTTGAAATGGGGAAAAAAAAGGTTTTCTGTAAAAGTGTAATGATGTCTAACCATTTGTGCAGCAATTTAATGGAGGAGTAGTAAACAAATAAAGGATTTAAGGGAAAATAATCATTGTGGTAAATACCCTTTCGTGTCACATATTTAGCC
Source organism: Lithobates pipiens (assembly GCF_037356315.1). Lineage (NCBI taxonomy): Eukaryota > Metazoa > Chordata > Amphibia > Anura > Ranidae > Lithobates > Lithobates pipiens. The sequence goes on from NW_027507790.1 coordinate 112,372,619, forward strand.
AAATAAAGAGCCACTAATCCCCTCCTACTTCAATTCATATTTTGCAAAAAGAATTGTCCTATTTATTGAGAGAAGGCCAGTGAAAAACGGCAACGTTGCAACAGGGAAGTCGTACATTTACGAAACCTAAGGGGACATAGTTTACCATATACTGTCTCAGAATATGATCAAATCATAGGTGAAATTTTCATTTTGAAATATCATATAGGTATAACTGTCAAAATAACCTTAGAGCTCTGAATACCATTTTTATTTTCTTTTAGTAGACATCACATTTTCCGGTTAAGATCTAGCACAGTGTTTCTCAACCTTTTTTTAGTCAAGGCACATTTTCAAATTACCCACATTTCGAGGCACGCCGTTCTAAAATGCAAAAAACTAAAGAAATAGTTTTACATAAGGCAGCAACATCTGCACAAGAAGTACACCCAACATTATAGGTGATTTATTCTTCCTAAGCAAACACACCTTTGCACACTGCTACTGACTAGTATTCCAATGTTTCTCTTCTCCGTCATTCTATCTCCCTCACTAAGATAATGTGATCCCGGTGCTGATGGAGAAGGGTAGAGGAGAGGCAAATGGATGCTGTGCAGGTGCCCGATGACCTTCTTATTTACCAATGACATCTTTGATCGTTAGGATGCTGGCAGCTAGAAGGTTGTAATGGTGCACAATAAAAACCTGTGTCTTTTGCCGCGTACACGCGACCGGACTTTACGGCAGACTTTCTGCAGAGTTCTGACGGACTTTCCGAATGAACGGACTTGGCCACACACGAATGGACTAAGTCCGTTCAAAAGTCTGGAAAGTCCATTCGTTTTGATCGCGATGACGTAAAACGGAACTAAAAAAGGAAGTTCAATAGCCAGTAGCTAATAGCTTCCCTTGCTTCGTATTTGGTCCGTCGGACGAGCATACAGACGAACGGTTTTCCCGATAGGAATTGAGTCCGTCGGACAGATTTGAAACATGTTCTATTTGTAGGTCCGTTGGATTTTTTAAATGAAAAATGATCGGATAAGCCCACACACGATTGGATTGTGTGATGGACTGATTCCGTCGGTTCTAGTCTATTGGAAAGTTCATCGTGTGTATGCGGCATTTGTTTAACTAAAAAGCAAGCTTGATCCACCCACTGGTTTGTGTACAATTTTTGATAAATTTTTAGGCATTTTGCCAAGGCACCCCTAAAGAAACCCGAAGGCACCCTGGTTGAAAAAGGCTGATCTATACATAGCATGTAAAGAGCATTAGTAGTCATAGAAAGGGATACACATGGAAATCATTAACTCTGGAAGAAAACATGATCACAATAATGAATTCCAAGTTTAATAAATCAGGGGGACTCAAATCATTAGCAACACTTTTCTGTCCGTGGTTTCATTTAAACTGCCACCCTACTTCAGGAAAGCATTTGCACCAGTTGTGCTAGCGTTATCAACACGTATGCCAAATTCAGGTAGTTCTTACTACTGCCCCTTTAGAAACCTGTCACAATGACAGTGACAGACTCTTAACCAATGGGACATACACTATATTACCAAAAGTATTGGTACAACTGCCTTTATATGCATATGAACTTTAATAGCATCCCAGTCTTAGTCCGTAGGGTTCAGTATTGGGTTGGCCCATTATTTGCAGTTATAACAGCTTCAACTCTTCTGGGAAGGCTGTACACAAGGTTTAGGAAAGTGTCTATGGGAATGTTTGACCATTCTTCCAGAAGCGCATTTGTGAGGTCAGGCACTGATGTGGATGAGAAGTCCTGGCTCACAGTCTCTGCACTAATTCATCCCAAAGATATTCTATAAGGTTGAGGTCAGGACTCTGGGCAGGCCAGTCAATTTCCTCCACCCCAAACTCACTCATCTATGTTTTTATGGACCTTGTTTGTGCACTGGTAAGCAGTCCTGTTGCAACAGAAAGGGGCCATCCCACAACTGTTCCCACAAAGTTGGGAGCATGAAATTGTCCAAAATCTCTTGGTATGCTGACACCCTAAGAGTTCCCTTCACTGGAACTAAGGTACCAAGCCAAAACCCTGAAAAACAACTCCAAACCATGTACCCCCTCCACCAAACGATTTGGACCAGTGCCCAAAGCAAGGCCCATAAAGACATGGATGAGTGAGTTTGGGGTGGAGGAACTTGATTGACCTGCACAGAGTCCTGACCTCAACCTGATAGAACACCTTTGGGAAGAATTAATGCGGAGACTGTGAGACAGGCCTTCTTGTTCACATCAATGCCTGACCTCACAAATGCGCTTCTGGAAGAATGGTCAAACATTCCCATAGATACAATTGTAAACCTTGTGGACAGCCTTCCCAGAAGAGTTGAAGCTGTTATAGCTGCGAAAAGTGGGCCAAGTCAATATTGAACCCGACAGACACGGTCGGACAATTCAACAACCAAATCCGTCGGATTTTGTCTGACGGATTTTGTCTGACGGATTGTGTCCGAAACTGTTGCATACACACGGTCGGACCAAGTTGTCGGAAAATCCGATCATTCAGAACGTGATAACGTTATTTCGTTACAACGGGACTACTTTCAGGCTAGTAGCCAATAGCTTTGGTGTAGGAATTTGATCTGAGCATGCGTGGCACTTTGTCAAGTTGGAAAATTGGGTCCGACGGATATTCCGACGGAATCAGTCCGATGCATATCACATACAGTTGGATTATTCAAAAACACGGTCCGATAGGACACATTCCGACTGATTCTCCGACCGTGTGTACAAGGGCTAAGACTGGGATGCCATTAAAGCTCATGTGCATGTAAAGGCAGGCGACCCAATACCTTTGGTAATATAGTGTATATATATGCTGGGAAGCTATCATGGATGTATTCCCAGCCCCATTCAGATGTCAGCCGGAAGATTTCCTGGCCCAATAGTTGAATTTAAACAAATGGGCTAGAGATACTGGTGATGCCATTACCCAAAGATGACAATACCCATATTTGGCATATGAGGAGCTCAAAGGGGAAGCAGACCTGATGGAAAACTTGTCCCCACAGATGCAGCTACTGTTTGGTGGGTGGAGCCTGATGGGTAACTGATGGCTAGTTCCCAATCAGGTTTGCCTTGTTTTTGATTGGCAGTGCATCTCAGTGGGTGGATTTGAAAGCAACAATTGGACCAAACAATGGCTATGGATCCACCCACTGCCACACTATTGTCTAAGTTCCCCATCAGACAACAGCCATCCCACTTGAAAAACTGATCAGCCACACCTCAGCCATAATTTCAGTGCACACTGCCCAACAGAATTCTAAAGGGTATCCAAGTCACCCTTTATTATTTCTCCCGATATATCTATGTTTCTAGGTTTTCTTTTTGTATCACCAAATAGAATAGTAAAAGAATCAATTCACCAAGGTAAATTATCAGATTTGTGGTAAATACCACACATTCAATAAATATTTAAGATAAATACTGCACAAAAAATGAGATAATAAAGTAAATTCATAAAAAAATACATTTATTATTTATCTCATGGGGTAGGCATTCGATATTTTAAGAATGTACAAAATAATAATAAGAGAAACTCTGCACTGGCCAGTATGTTAAAAGAAAACAATGCATTAATTTGCTAAAGTTATGCCCTTAGTTCAGGAATGTAAATAATTTGTAGCATTGCAGCATTGCACTAGAGGCAGATTGTTCTGTGATTGAAGGCACATTTTTATGTACAGAACAATCTCCCTCTGGGTGCAGTGTTAGTCTGTGAAAAAAAAATCAGTGATAAAACAGCATAGAAAAATAATAGTAAATGTATCTGCTAAATATCTCAAACATAGGATTTTTATAACAGCTTACCTGTAAAATCCTTTTCTTTTGAGGTACATCACGGGACACAGAGACTCAGTAATTACTGCTGGGTTATAGGGTATCACTAGGTGATTGGACACTGGCACACCCTAGACAGGAAGTTCAATCCCCCATATAACCCCTCCCCTTACTGGAAGTACCTCAGTTTTGTAGCAAAGCAATATAAGTGTATTAGAAGAGGGAGGGACCTCTCTGTCCCGTGATGTACCTCAAAAGAAAAGGATTTTACAGGTAAGCTGTTATAAAAATACTATTTTCTTTCTCGTACATCACGGGACACAGAGACTCAGTAATTACTGATGGGATGTCCCAGAGCAATGCTATCTGAGGGGAGGGGAACCACACAAAGTAGCAGCACACTACGCCCAAAGGCAATATCCTTATGACTTCTCACATCCACCTAAAAATTTGGTGAATGTATGGACTATGTTGGGTAGGGGTAGGTTGCGGCCTTGCAGATTTGACCCATGGAAGCCTGGGGATGCACTGCCCATGAAGCACTAATAGCCCTAGTGGAGTTCGCCTTGATCTGAAAAGGTGTAACTTTTTGCTTCAAACCATAAGCTTGAACGATTACTTGTCAAATCCACTTAGCAATGGTAGATTTCGATGCTGCCTGTCCTCTATTAGGACCTTCTGGCAATACAAACAAAACATCAATTTTGCGAACCTGAGCCGTCGCTTCCAAATAGGCTTTGACTGCTGTTACTACATCCAAAGAATGTAGTGACTTCCCCTTCCGCAGAACAGGGATTTGGAAAAAAGGAAGGCAGAACAATATCTTGGTTTAGATGAAAACCTGAGACCACCTTCGGTAGAAAACTAGGATGAGGGCGTAACACCACTCTATCCTTGTGCATTATTAGATACGGCTCTTTACAAGAGAGGGCTGCTAATTCTGATACTCTTCTGCCAGAAGAAATGGCCCCCAGAAAAATGAATTTCCTTGTCAACATAACTAAGGGAATTTGACGAATCAGTTCAAAAGGTTGCTTCTGTAAAGCTGGCAGAACTAAATTCAGGTCCCAGAGGTTTAGGGGCGCCTTGTATAAAGCTTCGGACCAAAGAATGAGAAGCAAGTGGACGTTGAAACAGAACTGATAAGGCCAAGACCTGGCCCTTGATGGTACTCAAGGCTAGCTTCACCTCAACCCCATTTGCAGAAATTAAAGGATTCTGCTTATGACATATTTTCTGGGATGCCAACCCCTGGATTCATACCAGGAGACATATGCTTTCCAGAATCTATGATAAATCATTCTGGAAGCTGGCTTCCTTGCATTAATCAAGGTAGAAATCACAGGGCTTGAAAGCCCACGACTCCTCAGAATGTGGGTTTCAATAGCCAAACCGTTTAATGTAGCGTTTGTAAGGCAAGATGGAATACTGGTCCCTGGGATAGCAGGTCTGGATGTGACGCTAGGATCCAAGGAGAGCCTACCGCCATCTTCAGTATTTCTGCATACCAAGCTTGTCTGGGCCACGCTGGGGCCACCAGAAGTATCAACTTCTTTTCCTGCTTGATCCTGTAAAGAAGTCGGGGCAGCAGCAGAATAGGAGGGAATGCATAAATCAGAGAGAACTGTTGCCACGGAGTTACCAACACATCTGTCCCGCATGCAAGAGGATCCCTCAATCTTGACAAAAAGTTGTCGATCTTGTTGTTGAACCTGGACACAAGGAGATCTACATCTGGAACCCCCCATCTCTGGCATATGGCCAAGAAGATATCAGGGCGAAGAGACCATTCCCCTGCCAGTTCTCTACCCCGGGATTAAAGCTTGCCAATATGCACATGCTTTTCTGCCAAGATTAAATCTGGTTTACTTCTCCCTGAGCTGCAGAACTCCTGGTGCCTCCTTGGTGATTGATATAAGCCACTGCTGTGGCATTGTCGGACTGGATCCTGACAGGGAAACCCTGTAATCTGAGTGTCCAGGCCTTTAGGGATAGATACACCACACAGATCTCCAGAATGTTGATGGGCAAGGTCCTCTCGATCTTGGACCATCTCCCTTGGACAGTCGTTCCAGAACTGCCCCCAACCCGAAAGACTGGCATCTGTTGTTACCACTCTCCAGGTAACTGGTAAAAAGGATTTTCCTTTTCGCAGATTTTCGGGTATCGACCACCAACTGAGGCTCTGACGCACTGTAGGAGACAGAAGCATTGGAAAATCTAACTCCTGAACCTCCTTGTTCCAGGCAGATAGGATGCTGTTTTGCAGCTGCCTCGAGTGAAACTGAGCGTAGGGAACTGCTTCGAATCAAGCTACCATCTTCCCCAGCAGCCTCATACAAAGGCGAATAGAAGGACCTTCTTTGCCCTGACTACCTAAATCAATTATTTTATGGCACTGATCTTTGCTTGGGGTAGAAATACCCTCTTCTGTGCTGTATCTAAGACCAGACTCAAATACTCAAGTCTTCTTACTGGTTTTAAAGAAGACTTCTCTAAGTTGAGGACCCAACCTAAGTATTCCAGGTAGTTGATTGTGGTGACCAAGTTTTGGTCCAAGTGGGCTACTGACTGATCTATCAAGAGTAGGTCGTATAGGTATGCTATTACCGTTTTACCTTGGGCCCTTAATCTGGTCAGAGGAGGGGCCAAGATTTTTGTAAACACCCGAGGTGCAGCAGCTAGCCCAAAAGGCAGAGCTACAAACTGAAAGGGGAGTTTTTCTACTTCGAAACGCAGGTACTTTTGATGAGCAGGGAAAATAGGTACATGCAGGTACGCATCCTTGATGATGTCTATTGAAGCCAGAAGTTGTAGGATGGACATGCGAAAGGACCATACTTTTAGAAATCGGTTTAGATCTTTGAGATCTAGAATGGGTCTGACATCTCCATTTGGCTTTGGTACCATAAAAAGGTTTGAATAAAACCCCAATCCCTGCTCTTGCGTGGGAACTACCATGATAACCTTTTGCGAAAAAGAGAGCATTTAAAGGAAGGACGTTTACTCCTTTTCTTGATTGGCATTGTCAACGGGACAAGTCAGGCTTTTATTCATGGAGGATATGGTGGCGTCAATCGCTGGTATACCCCACATCTTAGTAAATTTTTTCTCCATAGGATAAATTGTTGAAAACTTTTTAAGAGGAAAAAAATATGGGTGATCCCACTAAGAATAAATAAGCTTTTCCAGTAAACTATGAACAGGAAAGGCATGTGCAGGTTGAGGAGGCTTCAGTGAACCCAAAATAGAGGAGGGTTCTTTAACTGACTCAGATACGGGCAACTTAAATGTGGAGCAGACCAATCCAGCAAGAATGTGCACCACCTTCTCATTCTGAGAACCTGAAGAGGGCCCTTCTCCACTAGATTCCTCAGAAGTGGAATTATCAGTCTCAGCCCGATCCTCTGAGGGAAATTCCTCTCCTTTTTCCCAGAGTTCCTCAGTTTGAAGGTCCTGGGTGGCAGAGGGGGACCTAGTGCGTTTTCTTTCAGATACGATTAAGGCCACTAATCTTTTGAGGAAAAAACCTCCTGTGTAATGTATACAGGGGCTGGACTGCCAGAAGCAGTTGCAGCTCCTAACCCCCGATGGCTCACCCTGGCCAGCTTCCCCTGGTCCTTCGGGGGGGAAGGTGCTGCAGAGGGGGGTCCTCAGAGCCTGAGGGGGACCCCCTTGAGCCCCTGAAGTGAGCCTTCATGTAAAAATGCATGTAGTGTCAATGGTGTATGGGAAGGCACTAGCGATTCGGCCGAATCGCTAGTGCCTTCCCATACACCATTGACGCTACATTCATTTTTAAATGAAGGCTCACTTTTGAAAGGAGCCACTGTGCATTGCTGTGCTTTTTTAGACCTGGGAATTTATTTATCTCTCCCTTTGACTGGCTCATTATATACTCCATGCCCTGATACCATAATAATTGGCTCCTGTCTATACCCTCCTTAGATGTTCCACTCCATTGATTGGAGGGTTGGCTTGGTACACACACTTTTTCCAACTCGTGAGGTGTCTCTTTCATTGGATGGAGGATCTGAAGGGAGGCTTGCATGTCCCCTGAGGAAGCAGTTTGCGAAACATGTCGGGATAGATGATTGCAAGCTCCCCCCTCCCCACTTTTTGTACTATATGGACCAGTTATTCGTGTCTTTGTAACTATGACATATTTGCGAATATGTAAAAATAATATTTTTAATTAATAATAAAATTGATTGTTTTTTATATATAAACTTTTTCTGTATTTTGAGTATACTAGCACTGCAAAAATCCCCCTTCCCCCTTCTCTCTTTTAAATATTTCAGATTATATTGGGATGAAGTGCTGTCTAATAAGGTGCTGATGGAGGTTTGAGTCAAACAAATATATTGAGGAAAAAATATGTTTTTTATACATTTTTGGGGGATATTTATTATTGCAAGAAGTAAAAAATAATGCTTTTTTTTCAAAATTGTCGCTCTTTTTTTGTTTATAGCGCAAAAAATAAAAACTGCAGGGGTGATCAAATACCCCCAAAAGAAAGCTCTATTTGTGGTAAAAAAAATGTCAATTTTGTTTGGGAGCCACGTTGCAATCGTGCAATTGTCAGTTAAAGCAACGCAGTGCCGAATCGCAAAAAGTGGTCTGGTCTTAAGCCAGCAAAATGGCCCGGTCTGAAAGTGGTTAAAAAAAAAAAATATGTCACTTTAATTCCTATTACAAGGAAAGGAAACATCCCTTGTAATAGAAAAAAGCATAACAGGACCTCTTAAATATGAGATTTGGGATCAAAAAGACCTCAGAGCTCATATTTACACTAAAATGCAATAAAAAAATTTATAAAAAAAGGTTGTTTGAAAAAATAATTAAAAAAAATGTCCCTTTTAAGAGCTATGGGCAGAAGTGACGTTTTGATGTGGCTTCCCCCCTTCAAGGGTATGGAGCCGGGTGAGGAAGTGGATATCGGGGTCTTGAGGCAAATTAAGCATGTACATGTAATTTCGGCCAGCAACAGATTGAGAGCAGGTTCTCAATTATTTGGTCGGAAAAAGTTCCGAACGGAAAAAGTTACGATGTACAAATTCCGACGTGCAAATTTCCTACGTGCAAAATTCCTGTGCATGCTCAGAAACAATTTGACGCATGCTCGGAAGCATTGAACTTAATTTTCTCGGCTCTCCATAGTGTTGTGCATCACCGCGTTCTTGACGGTCAGAAGTTTGGAGAACTTTTGTGTGACCATTTGTATGCAAGCCAAGCTCGAGCGGAATTCCTTCAGAAAAACCATCCATGTTTTTTTAGACGGAAAATCCGCTCGCGTGTACAGGGCATAACACTGTATGACTAACACAGCCTTCCTTAGACTGTTAAAAATCTGAGTGCCCCCAAGACAGTCACTTGTAGTTCTTCAAAAAACAAGCATACAGCTTAAAGCGGGAGTAAACCCGCTGACTTTTTTCTTTTTTTTTTACAACTGTAAGGGAAAAGGCATAATAAACTAGTATGCACCGCTATACTATGGATTTTGTGGTCAGAAAGTCCGACTGTGTGTACAGGGCATAATAAGATGATATCTGGGACACCTGAACAGTCTACTGTCATCCAGGCCACATGTAACAATGCTCAGTGAATTTTTTTGCATTGCAAACCTAATAGGCAGATTTGTCTAAAGACTGCATTACAGTATGGCCGCGTACACACGCGGGGACTGTTCGCCCAACTTTGTCCGTCAAACAGTTTCAGCAAACAGTCCGCTCAAAATTAGCATGGACGGACATGGCCACACACGACGAACGAACAGTTTGCTGAAACCGTGCGCGATGACATGAACGGCACGTACGACGGGACGAAAAATACAATGTCCTATACACTGCATTATAACTTTCGGCGTGTAAATCCTTTTTGAGCATGCGCGGAACTTAGTTTGACGAACAGGCCTACACACGAGGGGACTGTTCTCTGAAACAAAGTTTCAGCGGACAGTTTTTCGGAAATTCCGAAAAACCTTGTTCAGCGGACTGTTCGCTGAAACTGTCCGCTGAAAGCCCACACACGAGCGGACTGTTCGCCGAAACACTGTTCAGCGGACAAAGTTGGGCGAACAGTCCCGGCGTGTGTACGCGGCCTATACCATCATACAATAGCATATCAAAAATTGAACCTTGAAGTGCCGCACACCCACTAAAAGGGTTAAATGTGGTCCTGGCTGGCTGGGTGTTATACTTACCTGTCTCCCTTCCTTTGTCAAACCTAAACTCTGAGTGTGGAGCCTTGGAATCATCACATATAATTCAGAGACATTAACCCAGTATTGTATGATAAGGAGGCTGAAGCGTGACTGTGGCCAGTCTCAGCTTACAGAGGCGGCTGCAGGGAGCCAGTTGCAGCACTGGAAGGACCCTGCTGAAGTGAGGAATAAGGTGAGGGTTTCTCCTTATTCCTCTACCATTCCTCTAACATAATGGGGGTTATTTACGAAAGGCAAATCCACTTTAGACTATAAGTGCACTTGGAAGTGCAGTCGCTGTAGATCTGTGGGGAAGATCTGAAATGAGTGGAAGCTCTGCTGATTTTATCATCCAATCATGTGCAAGCTAAAATGTGCAAGCTGTTTTTTATTTTCCTTGCATGTCCCCCTCAGATCTGCAGCGACTGCACTTCCAAGTGCACTTGTAATGCAAAGTGGAGTTGCCTTTCGTAAATAACCCGCAATGAGTATTTAACTTTTGCAGGGCTAGTTTGTTTACTTTAAACTAATTATATTAACCTGTTTAAAAGCAGAAAAGCACACAATGGTTTCTTTCTTTTATACAGAAACATGTGTGAGAAGCATAGCTTTAGTGACAAATGTAATATATTATTATATTCTAGGCATGTTAGTGTTTCAAGTGACCAAATGATCCCTCATACAGAAGAAATGAGATGAAATTCTAGATATGTAAACAAGTGTTCTGATAAACAATACCCGAGGATCAGTTCTTTTGCTTTTGTTTTTTCCATTGGTACACCTGATAATATGCAATTCAGAAGCTCTTGGAAGAAGTTCTCGGACTACTGATACCCAAACAAATTAAGCTTTTGTGTCACCATGTGTCAAAGTGATTGACAGCAACTCAATAAAGCACAGCAAAGGTCAGGGAAGCCTGGATTTTGTGAAATTAGAAGTCTCAACACCCCCTTAACAATAGCAGGTCTGCTAGTACCTAATGGAATTTAGTCCTTCAGAACTGGAAAATAGGCAATTTGTCATTACAATGTATATAAATTGCCAACATGTATCTAAACTGAAGTAGAAAAGTGTAATATATTGCTGCTGACTAGTCCTTAGATATAGTGACAGCATTAGTTTTACTTTTGCTGGACTTTTTTCTTTTAGTTTGGCCTGGTGATCCTACCCGTAACATACTTTTGAAAAAGATATTAACCACTTCCAGGCCTGCTCACAACAATTTAAAGAGGAATATCATTGTTATGGCAGCAGCTAGCTTCCATAACCCCGGTATCTTCTTCTTCAGTGAGTGGTCCGATTTCAGATAAAAATGGTCTCTGTGGTGGATTCGCCACAGGATACTTTTATCTGTGGTGGAAAAGGGCCCCCTCCTCCGGTGACCTCCGCAGCTTACTGGAGCTGCCGTTAGCGGTGGAGGTTATCGGGTCCTTTCCCCTGTGTGGTATGGAGCTGAGTGAGGGGAAGATTGCCCCACCCAGCTCCATATGATTGCAGGGTGGAAGCAACGTCAAAACATCACTCCCGCCCATAGCTCTTTTTTTTTCAAATTCCTTTTTTTTTTTTTTTCATTTTTGTGTAAATATGAGATCGCAGGTCTTTTTGACCCCAGATCTCATATTTAACCACTTCCCACCCGGCCAATGCATATATACGGCCGGGTGGGAGCCGTCTACTCCTGATAGGACGTTCAGGAACGTCATTCAGGAGTAGCGGGATCGCGCGCGCGTGCCCGCGCAGCGGCGCGATCCCGATGTGCTCGTGTCACCCGGACACGGCACATCTCAGATCGGCAGGAGGGCTCTGTGATTGGCCCTCCTGATCACATGACGGTCACACACAACACACCACACAGTACAAACACAGTCCCCACATATGTCCCCAAAACACACATGTCCCCAAAACATACATGTCCCCAAATAATAAAAACACATGTCCCTAATAATAAAAACATGTCCCCCACATATGTCCCACTAAAATCACATGTCCCAATGCTTATCTGCACACATATGTACGTGATCACCTGCACACATATGTACATGATCATTTGCGTACATATGTCCGTGATCACACAAACCAATTATTATACACTTAACGGAATTTTTTTTACCAAAAACATGTAGCAGAATACATTTTGGCTTAAATTTATGACAAAATTTGATTTGATTGGATTTCTTTTCAAATAGAAAAAAGAAAATATTGTTTTTTTTCCAAATTTCCGCTTTTTTTGCGCTTATATCGCAAAAAAAAAAAAAACGGAGTCGTGAATAAATAACACCAAAATAAAGCTCTATTTGTGCGAACAAAATGATAACAATTTCATTTGGGTACAGTGTAGCATGACCGCGCAATTGTCACTGAAAGCGCTAGAGCGCTGAAAGCTGAAAATTGGGCTGGGAAGGAAGGGGGTGAAAGTGCCCTGTATTGTAGTGGTTAACCAGACAAATCGCTCCATCAACTAAGAACGGCCATGCACCACCACCCACAGAATCGAGAAAGAGCTATCAATCTGTCAATCCTTTCCGTGTCCGGGCCGGGTGAGGTTTCCCGTGTTGAGTCAAATTAAGCCGCAGGCTCCACTCCTGGTGGTGCCCTTCCGTCAATTCCTTTAACCACTTACCACCCGGCCAATGCATATATACGGCCGGGTGGGAGCCGTCTACTCCTGATAGGACGTTCAGGAACGTCATTCAGAAGTTGCGGGATCGCGCGCGCGCGTGCCCGCGCAGCGGCGCGATCCCGATGTGCTCGTGTCACCCGGACACGGCACATCTCAGATCGGCAGGAGGGCTCTGTGATTGGCCCTCCTGATCACATGACGGCCGTGTCCAATCACGGCCGTCATGTGATGTAAACAAACAGCCGGTTGCTAGGCAATCGGCTCTCCTCTCCTCACACGGAAGTCACCGCTGAGGAGAGGAGAGCAGAACGCTGCAGCCGGCTGATGATCAGTGAGTATGGGCTGCTTTTTACAGCTTTTTACTCACTGATCATCAGTGTAGTGTAAACACACAACACACCACACAGTACAAACACAGTCCCCACATATGTCCCCAAAACACACATGTCCCCAAAACATACATGTCCCCAAATAATAAAAACACATGTCCCTAATAATAAAAACATGTCCCCCACATATGTCCCACTAAAATCACATGTCCCAATGATTATCTGCACACATATGTACGTGATCACCTGCACACATATGTACATGATCATTTGCGTACATATGTCCGTGATCACACAAACCAATTATTATACACTTAACGGAATTTTTTTTACCAAAAACATGTAGCAGAATACATTTTGGCTTAAATTTATGACAAAATTTGATTTGATTGGATTTCTTTTCAAATAGAAAAAAGAAAATATTGTTTTTTTTCCAAATTTCCGCTTTTTTTGCGCTTATATCGCAAAAAAAAAAAAACGGAGTCGTGAATAAATAACACCAAAATAAAGCCCTATTTGTGCGAACAAAATGATAACAATTTCATTTGGGTACAGTGTAGCATGACCGCGCAATTGTCACTGAAAGCGCTAGAGCGCTGAAAGCTGAAAATTGGGCTGGGAAGGAAGGGGGTGAAAGTGCCCTGTATTGTAGTGGTTAAGAGAGGTCCTGTCATGCTTTTTTTCTATTAAAATCAGGGGCTTTCACTATGACTCCGGTCCAATCACTGCCCACATTAGGCCTGAGAAAGGAGCGTAGCTCCGCAAACGCATTGCCTATTTGTCCATCTGCTCCAGCACCCGGAACTGATGTCATGACTCTGTTTGTCGGCGTGTGTTCCACCGACCGGAAGTGTCAGCAATGTATGTTCCATCCTGCTCTACTGAATACCACCGTCCTCCAGTTCACAGAATGAATCCACTCCATGGATGCTTGGCAGTTTCTTGTGTACATGCCTATTGCTGGTGTACTTTTTTGAGTACCAAATTTAAAGTTTTTATTAAAGCACTCTTTTAATACTGCACTTAGAGTGGCGCCTCTGTTTCCATTTCCAGTGTTCTACTGGTAGATCCAATCTCTCAGCCAGCATTTCCAGAAGCCTGGCCAATGACGGTGCCTATTCTTCCTCCATGACAGGCTAACCTGCATTTTATGTAATACTGAACACATCTAATAACTTACAGTACATATGATACAGAGAACAGTGCTCACGTTTTAGAACTCATATTTCATATGCCATCAAGTAGCCTGTAGCTAAGTAGGAAAACAAACATGAATTGCTACAGCTATGATTTCAGGCATAATACAACTCCACGTCACATTTCTATTTTCACTCTCTCCTTGGGATTTCCTGTTAATTGCTTTGGTATGAATGTTACTGTGAAAACGTAATTACATTTTCTCAAAACAACAATATTTATCAAATGAATTGACAGGTATAAAAAGCCATCAAAGGCTCAGTATTTCTTTATTGGCTTGCTTCATGCTAAGTATGTGATCATTTCACTCAAAAGACTTCAGAAAACTGAAGAAAAATGCTTATGGGGCTAATGATAATGCATTCAAAGTAACCATTTGATTTCTAACAATCTGAACATCTGAAACACAGACGCCATCAAATATTTTGAAGGCTACTTTTAAAGAAGACGGCAAATTCTTGCATTTCATGTTATCCATCAATTGCTGGCTTTCAACAGTTTGTACTGCTGATTTTCATTAATTGATTAAGAAAAAAATTCATTACCATGTAAAATGACAAGCAGGAAGAAACATCCAAACAGAGAAAGAAGGGAAAAGTCTCATCACCACGCAAAAGCAAAAAAGAGAGGTTGGCTCTTAATCACCAATGCAAATTAAGTAACAGCATCTATACATTTTTTTTGCTAATGTAAAGGGCTTGGGCTTGCGCTTGCTTTGTGACTAACAGATGAGTACTAGCATCAATGAAGAATTTGATACATAGGGAGTAAGATGCAAAATTGAGGGAAAGACCTAATCTTCCATTAGTTGTCTACAAGCACTTGAAATACTATGGGGGTTATTTACTAATGGAAACTCCACTTTGCACTGTGAGTGCACTTGGAAGTAAAGTCACTGTAGATCTGAGGGGGACATGCAAGGAAAATAAAAGACACGATTTTAACTTGCACGTGATTGGATGATAAAATCAGCAGAGCTTCCCCTCATTTCAGATCTACCCCTTAGATTTACAGTGACTGCACTTCCAAGTGCACTTGCAGTGCAAAGTGGATTTTCCTTTCGTAAATAACCCCCAATGTATCACTGGTGTCAGTAGGAGGAATAGATCCCCATCATTGGTGTCAGTCGAGGGAATAGTGCCCCATCAATGGTGTCAGTGGGAGGAATAGTGCCCCATTGTTGATGTCAGTAGCAGGAATATTGCCCTATCGCTGGTATCAGTGAAAGGAAAAGTGTCCCAAGGGCCGGATAAAGGCAAGCAAAGGGTCACATCTGGCCCCTGGGGCGCAGTTTGGAGACCACTGTAATAGATGAAGGTCTCATATAAATGTTAATGAAGGGCACACACACACAAATAGATGAAATGGTTTTGGGTTCTACCCTAATTCATACCAGGTGTGCAGGTCATGGGACTCAAGTTTAAAGATTTAACCGTTGGAGTGCCCTAAAGTAAGTAGAAACCATTAGGCAGTTTACTTAATATTCTTAAGTAAACATCTTAGGTTAACTCTGATAAATGTCAAATGTAATCAGTTTTGTGACTCTTCCAATGTTAACATACTTGATAATTTTACCCAGTTTAGAAAGATGTGCTTGTCACATCTCATCAGTATGAGTTATAATGCAAGCATAATATTAGGATAACCTGGAAAATGATATCTACTTGACTAAATGTCCAAGAAATGTATATTTTACAAGCCTTTTACAAGGAATCCGTTTCTAAGCAAAACATTACTAATCTCCCTTTTTTCAAAAAGTATCATAATTCAGCAGAAGATAAACCTTTTAGATTTAAAATAGATATGATACACTGTATATATAAGATGGGGCTTACCAAAAAAAAAAGAGAGTCTTAGCCCTTGTACACACGGTCGGAGATTCCGACGGAATGTGTCCTATCGGACAGGTTTGTCGGATAATCCGGCTGTGTGTGGTATGCATTGGAATATTTCCGTCGGAATATCCGTCGGACCCAATTTTCCAACTTGTTGGAAATATTTTCCGACCAACTGGTTCGCTCGGACATACTCCGATCATGTGTAGAGAATTTTGATCGGACCAAGTGCCACGCATGCTCAGATCAAATTCCTACATCAAAGCTATTGGCTATTAGCCTGAATGTAGTATCATCGTAACTAAATTACGTCATCACGTTCTGAAAGATCAGATTTTTCGACAACTTAGTCCGACCGTGTGTATGCAACAGTTTCAGACAAGATCCGACGGACAAAATCTGACGGACAAAATCCGACGGATTTGGTTGTCGAAATCTCCGACCGTGTGTACAGGGGCTTAAAGTGGTTGTAACCCATAGTGATTAATTGGAAGCCCCTCTTACTCAGCATTAGTGGTTTTTTTTTAAAACAAAGCCTCTAAATACTTTTTTTCACATATCTTCAGGCTGGTCACGTGGCTCCTTGCTCTCCGTGTTCTCTTACTCCTATCCAAGGCTACAGTGGGAGGGGCTATGCCAAATACCCCCCTGCTGAATTGCTCTCAGATTCTATGGACTCTGCATGTGCACTTGCACTGTCCAGCTTGCAGCTGAATCACACACAGGGTATCCTAGAGTCGGTGTAACAAAGACCTGACTCCAATGCTCCATTCTGTTTTTAATCAGCTTCTTAAACAAGACAAGGAGAGCAATAGAATTTGACAGTGCCCTCTGTGTTCTGGGACCTTGTACTACAGACTTAGGTAAGCTTCAGGATGTTATCTGTCGCATCAATTTCTATTCTCTTAAAGAGGTTATTATGTCTGCAGCCCAAGCATCTAATGAAATCCAGTTCAATGGTTCCCCTATACAGGTCCTATCTTATCTATCCAGGTGCACCATACAAGTGTAACATATGTTTAAACTGCTGTTGGAGGCACTGAAATCTCAGGGAGTTCAATAAAAATGATGATACCTCTTTCCGCTCATAGCCACCAAAAGGAGGAAAATCCGCAATGTTTTGCCATAGGAGAGACCTACCCAAGCTGTTGGGCACATTTCAGCTTTTTACAAATAAAGCTTCCAGACTGGCTCTTTAACATTGTTCCCTGCTTCCCCGCCCTACAAAAGATGGCACAAATCTTCATCTGGCAGGTCACGTTTGGCAGTGAGAACAAAACTTGCCCTGATCTTACTCATTCCCGTATTTGCCTTTTCTTCTATTCAGGTCTGTAAAACTGTCTTGGTCCGCTGGTTGTTTGTTTAACCAACATCCAATAAATTGCTAACAAGTTTGTTAGGCTGTTTTTTACTTTTCTGCACCTTTTATTTGTGGCTGATTTAGTTTAGCACAGTCAAGTTTACTTCTTCTCAATGAGTTTCACTTGATCATTACTTATTAGGTGATAGTATTTTGCATAACTCTTCCATGCAACCCACAGGATCCTGACCTAATATGTGTTGTGACGCCTGGATCCATGGACTGACCTCTGTGTATAACCTGGCTTGCTCTTGGACTCTGATCTAACCTTCCAGGTGTTAGTACCCCTGCTGGGCGTTCCCTTCTAACAAGTTCCAAGACCATCTGCATGGGTATCTCTTCCTTCAGAAGACCTTCTGCATACAAGTCACCTGCTGGCAACCCATGCCCCTCCATGCCCTGTACCCACTGTTCCATCCTCAGGGGTACTGTGCAACCAACTGCAAGGGAAGCCACTCTCAGCACATCGGCTCTGGTGAGTACCTGACAGTACAAACCAGCCATGTCAGAAGCTGGCTGCAGCCCTCACTCAGGCAGTGCAGCGACTCCGGGATGGCTACTTTCAGATTGAAGGCCGTCTACAGCACCTGGCAATCTCTCCCAATCCATCGGATCCTTCACCTTCCACAGCCAGCAGCTCTTCCGCTTCGCAAGCTCAAGGCGGTGCTACACCTGCAGTAGTCATGACTCTTCCGGAAACCCAGGGTCCCTACTCCGGAGCATTTTTCGCGCAACCGAAAGAAGTTTAGGGCATTCAAAAACGCATGCCTCCTGTACCTGGCTTTGCAGCCCAGGACTTTCCACTCTGAATCAGTGAAGGTGGTGTTCATCATCTCTCTGCTATCCAATGAACTTCAGTCCTGGGCCCATAACCTTCTGGAACAGAAGAGCTCCCTTCTTGATTCCATAGAGACCCTTTTTGAAGCCATGTCACAACTTTACGATGAACCTCAATGCACCGCTACGGCCGAAGCCATCCTGCACTCCCTAACCCAGGGAAAAAGACCAGTAGAGGACTATATTGTAGAGTTTTGGAAATGGTCTGGGGACACTGACTGGAACGAGGCTGCCCTTAAATACCAATTTCGCCTGGGCCTCTCCGAGACCCTAAAAAATGAACTGGCCCGGGTAGATACCCCTGCATCTTTAGAGGACCTGGTCCAGTTAGCTACCAAGCTTGACCGACGTCTACGGGAGCGTCGCTCAGAGCGTTTTCAGTCATCTAAACCCACGTGGATGCTACCCTGGGTATCCCCTGTGCCTACACCTGCTCCAGTCCCTTCCTCCTATACTGACAGCAAACCCATGAAGCTGGGCCTCGTCCGTGCTCTGCTCACCCCTGACGAAAGACTCCGCCGGCATCAAGCCAACCTTTGTCTGTACTGTGGTGAATCGGGTCATTTCCTGCGCAGCTGTCCTGTAAGACCCAGTAAGTGCCGACCTCATGCTGCTGTGAATTCTCAAATTTCGGGTTCCACCCAATCTCACCTTGTCCTCCCGATTTTATTACAGGTGGCGGAAGAGGAGGTTCGGCTGGGAGCCATCATTGACTCTGGAGCCTGCAGTTGTTTCATGGACGTAACTTTAGCTCGGAATCTGCACATCCCTCTCTGCACTAAGAAACAACATCTTCAAATCCACCTGGCTGACGGCTCCCTACCCTGCTACGGTCCTGTGACCAAAGAAACTAAACCGATCCTGACATCCACAGATTCTGGCCATCACAAATTTCTTCACTTTGACATTATCAATTCTCCGATGTTTCTGATCATCCTCGGGTTTCCTTGGTTACAAGCCCACGATCCACTGATTAACTGGAACGCTTTTCTTCTCCCTACTGTTGACAGCACTGTCTCCTGCCAACCTCCCACAAATCCATCTCTTAATTAACAATACAGTCCTGATAATCTCCAGCATGTCGCTTCAGCTTACCATTACTTTTTGCACATTTTCGACAAGAAAATTTTCCCATTATCGGAAACCAAACTGGAAGCTCTACGCTCTTACATAGGTGAAAACCTAGAAAAAGGATTTATCCAACCATCCTTTTCTCCAGCTGGCGCAGGCATCTTTTTCGTTGAGAAAAAGAATGGTTCACTCAGGCCCTGTGTGAACTACAGGGAACTTAATAAAATTACTATTAAGAACAGGTACCCGCTTCCCCTTATCCCTGAACTCTTCCAACGCCTAAGAACTGCCAAGGTATTCACTAAGCTAGACCTGCGGGGAGCATATAATTTAGTCAGAATCCGCGATGGATACTTTGAATACCTAGTGATGCCCTTTGGGCTCTGCAATGCCCCGGGCCACATTCCAATACCTTGCCAACTATATATTCCGTGAGTATCTAGACAACTTCGTAATTGTGTATCTTGATGATATTTTGATTTTCTCCAACTCACTAGAAACACACCAAACACACATCAGGAAGGTCCTCCTCATCCTCAGAGAACACGGGCTCTACCTAAAAGGAGAGAAATGTGAGTTTGAAAGAGATACTATCCAATTCCTTGGGTTTATCATCACCACAGGGGGAATCTCAATGGACCCACAAAAGGTCAAAGCTATCCAAGAATGGCCAGCACCCACAGACAAGAGATCCATTCAGCGATTTGTCGGCTTCGCCTACTTTTATTGCAGGTTTATTCAGGGATTCTCCACGATCATTTCCCCTATTACTCAAATAGCCCATCAGCAAGATAAGTTCCAATGGTCTCAGCAAGCCCAGGAAGCTTTTGATGAACTAAAGAGACTTTTCACATCAGCCCCTATCCTCCGGCATCCCGACCCAAGTCTTTCCTATGTATTGGAGGTAGACGCCTCCAAATTCGCAGCAGGGGCAATCCTTTCTCAAAGAAGTGGCCCGAAAGCTCTCCTTCACCCAGTCGCCTTCGCCTCCCGGAAACTCAGTCCTCCGGAGAGGAATTACGATGTCAGGGACCGAGTACTTCTCGCTATAAAATTCGCCCTGGAAGAGTGGAGGTATCTATTGGAGGGTGTGTCTCAACCCATCATGATCTTCACAGACCACAGGAACCTGGAGTACTTCAGAGCTGCCAAACGCCTCAGACCCCCACAAGCACGCTGGGCCCTCTTTTTCTCCAGGTTGTGAAAATGGAAAAGCAGACGCACTCTCCCGAATGTTTCCAGAAGCCAAGGAACCATCTAACCTGCAACTATTCTGTCTCCACACAACTTCCTCCAAATCATCCAGCCTGACCTAGAAACAGCCATTAAACAAGCCACTGATCAAATCTCCGAAACTACAGCATCCTCCTTAGAAAAGAAACATGGTTTACTATGAGCACACAGCAAGATATTCATTCCTCCCTCTGTAAGGCTCCAGATTTTGTTTAAATCTTTTTATTGAAAAATAAAGTAGTCATACACATAGTAGTTATATACTGTGAGATGTACATATGACATTCCGAATAATAAGTGCAGATAAATGACAGACCAGTAACAAAATTGTAGGTGTTGAAAAGTGTACCTCCTTAAAGTGAATATGCAACCAATCTTGATCGCTAAACTCTATACCAATAAATTGAGCATAGAAAAAAAGAGAACCGTGTTTATTCCATTCAAACTGTCTAGCTTTACTTAATCAGATTAGAAACAAGGTGGTAATCTTAGACTCGACTATTAAACGATTTCCATGGGAACCAATTCTTATCATATTTCTGTAAATTACCGTCCCTATAGGCTAAAATTTGTTCATATTCCATTACGGAGTTCATTCTTGCTTTGACATTTATAATTGATGGAGGGTCTGGTGTTTTCCAATTACTCATGATCAGGGATCTTGCCGCTAGAAACACATGCATGACCACTGATCTAAATTTTGGTGGGAAGTCGCTTATATTTATACCTAGAATGGCCTGTTCCTTCCGGGGTAGAACCTTTTTCCTTACGATCTTAGAGATCATGTCAAACACTGCTACCCAAAAGGGTTGTAAATTCGGGCAGGCCCACAACATATGTAGAAATGTCCCAACATTCCCGCATCCCCTCCAACATAAGTTGGAGATGCCTTTGGAAAATTTAGCAACAATGTATGGGGTATAATACCATCTTAACAAGATTTTTTGCATTAATTCATCGTAGTTCGAGCACCTGGAGTACATACTTATGTGTTTTATGGCCATTTTCCATTGGAGATCTGTGAATTCTTTTCCTATTTCTTTTTCCCGACTTAAAATTTGTGTGGGTTTGGTGAAGGCATCTTTAGAATTCAAAGATTGATAAATTACTGAGATACCTTTAGTTTTTGGAGAGCCAGACTGTAAATGAAACCATATTTTTTCAGTGACTGGCAACCATACCACTTGAAATGTCTGAAAATAGGAAGCCAGTTGCGTATATGTTAAAAATTCAGAATTTGGAAGATGGAATTTCTCCTGTATCTTATTAAATGGAAGTATTTTACCCTCTGCAGTTATATCTATCCAGTTTACTACTTTGTGTAATGACCATTGGGATAGTTTAATGTTTGGTATATTCCATTTAGCAATGTCCAAAGGTATTGGTACTCTTTTAGATGGGTAGAAATCATTACCTTCAGTTGTTATTTCTTTCCATGCTGTGACTGAGGCTTGAATAGTAGGGTGTTTAGGGATGTTGTTCCGTTTAGTAATAAAAGCTGCCAAAAGCAACGCCAAGGGAGGGGAATCCTTCATCCAAGCCTTTTCCAATTTACACCATGGTTTGTCATCTAAATCTATGAACCAATATCTCAGTTGGTCTAAAAGAAATGCGGTATAGTAATCCCACAATACTGGAATTCCCATGCCTCCCATGGATTTGTGTCTATGTTGCATATTGGGGGAGCATCTAGATTTTTTACCATCCCACACAAAGTTCAGCAACTGCTTTTGTAAAGTAACTAAGAAAGAGTGCGGGAGGGGGATTGTCAGAGCTCTAAAAAAATAGGTTAGTTTGGGAAGAATAAACATTTTGTATGCCGTGATCCGGCCTGACCATGACAGATAAAACTTCTGCAGTTTACTGATATCCTGTTGAAAGGATAATACTAGGGGAGCATAGTTTTCTTTATACAGTTTATCAGTGGGGTAAGTAAGATTCACGCCTAAGTATTTAATCGAGGTGGTAGTCCACGAGTATGGGAATGTATTTTTAAGATACGTTTCTAACGGTAGGCTGATGTTCATTCCTAAGATAAGTGATTTTGATGTAATAATTTTATAAAAAGAGATTT
The DNA here is from genome assembly GCF_037356315.1 of Lithobates pipiens. Taxonomy (NCBI): domain Eukaryota; kingdom Metazoa; phylum Chordata; class Amphibia; order Anura; family Ranidae; genus Lithobates; species Lithobates pipiens. The sequence goes on from NW_027507790.1 coordinate 112,395,172, forward strand.
TACTAAATTCCATAAGTACTGAGTGCGCTGCTGGCAGAGAAACTGAGGGATTAGTTAGGGACAGTATGACGTCATCTGCAAATAATGATACCTTGTACTGTCCCCCACTCGTATGTATACCTTCGATTAGTTGGTCTTCTCTCAACCTCTCTGCCAGAGGCTCCATCACAAGGGCAAAAATGATTGGAGAAAGAGGACAGCCTTGCCTGGTCCCATTCGTTATATCAAAGGGTTTCGAATATAAGCCCTCGGTATACACATGGGCCGAAGGTTGTGAATAAAGGGCTAGTATAGCATCCCATATCGTACCTTCCATCCCAAATTTAGAAAGCACTCCACGCAAATAACCCCAGTGGATTCTATCGAAAGCCTTCTCTGCATCCAATGATAGAAGCAGAGAAGGCTCCATTTTTTGCTCCACCAAATACATGAGATTGATCATTCTTCTGGTAGCGTCAGTAGTCTGACGACCTGCTACAAACCCAACTTGATCATAATTAATTAACTTGGGTAGAACTGTTTTCAGTCTATTTGCAAGTAGTTTAGCGTGGAGTTTCACGTCCACATTTAATAGTGATATCGGACGAAAGTTCTGCGGTACATTAGGGTCTTTATCCGGTTTAGGAAGAGTAACGATCGTCGCCGTGAGCATTTCTGGAGGGAATGATGCCGCTGCTGTCGCAGCATCAAACACTCGGGACAGATGTGGCACTAGACTAGAGCTGAAAAGTTGGTAATATTCCGACGAGTAACCGTCTGGGCCTGGGGCCTTATTGCGCGGGAGGCTGGCTATAGCGTTCGCTATTTCTGACAAAGTAAAGGGTGTATTTAGATGCTCGAGATCATCTTTGGACAATTTAGGTAATTTGATCGAATCCAAAAACGCCATGATTGAGGATTCAGTGTGTTGGTGTGTCTCTCCATCTGATTGTAAGTTGTATAGTGTCTGGTAACACTCACTAAACATATCAGCTATTTCCTGCGGATTCGTGTGTTTCTCATTAGTTCTGGGGTTTAGAAGAAAGGGCAGTTTTTGGCGGATAATCTTGTCCTTAACTTGCTTGGCTAATAATTTACTAGCTTTGTTACCATATCCATACCTCTGGGCTTTAAGAGATCGGAATTGATTGTCATGTTGTGCAACCAATAAGGATCTCAAGTCCTGTCTGGCTATGAATAGTTGTTCCCTAAGATGTTGGGTGGTTTGTCGTTTGTTTTCGGTTTCCAACTTATTTATTCTTTTTAGTAGAGTGTCTAATTTTTCTGATCTTTGTTTCTTGATCCTACTACTCAACTGAATAAGCAGACCTCTTATGTAGGCTTTATGTGAGTTCCATACTACAAAGGGATTGCTCACTGAGGGCACATTTCGTGCGAAAAATGCCACAAGTTCTTCTTCAATAAATTCCCTATGACCTGGTTGCAATATAGTATAAACATCGTTTCTCCATCTATTTGCTCTTGTTTCTAAGCGGTGATCCCCCACATCAACCGAAATCGGTGCATAGTCAGACCATGTGATGCAGTGGATCTCCGATCCGGAAATTTGCTGTAACGTGAATTTGTCAACCAAAAACATATCAATACGTGAGTAACTATGATGAACATTCGAATAAAAAGTATAGTCTTTTTCAGATGCGTGTTGGCATCTCCATACGTCAAACAGTTCTGAGTGGGAGATGAAGCTCTCTAGTGATACCCTTTTTGTTAGACGCTGACCTTGACCAGAGAGATCCATCTCCCCCCCCAGGAATTGCATTAAGGTCGCCACACCACACCATCTTCCCTTGTTTAACTTTAGACACCTTTTTCCACAATTTGTTCATGAAGGAAAGTTGTCTGACATTTGGTGCATACACATTAACCAAAGTTAATTTTTATATTATTAATCTCACATATCAGCACAATATAGCGGCCTAACTCATCCAGGTGTACTTCTATAGTTTTAAATTGAACTGTGTTTTTAATAGCAATAGCTACACCTCTTTTTTTTTTTTTTTTAAACTAGCTAGAAACACATGGGGGAATTGCTGATTTTGGAACGTAGGTGTTTTGTGTGTAGCAAAGTGGGTTTCTTGGAAACAAATCACGTCACTACATAAGCGCTTAGCTTCTTTCCATGCCAACTGACGTTAAAAGGGCTGTTAAGGCCTTTAACATTAAGTGACGATATGCGAAAGGGCATAGTTTCAAAGGGCCTTCGCTTCTGTTTAACTTAATTAGTTAGGGTTGAGACACGGCCAATACACCGAAGCAGGAGGCCCTGTAAAACCTCCCTATGCACCCCACTCACTACTGGAATATAAATGTGCAATACACCGCTAAAGGTTGCTCTGGGAGCCAAGTACTGTCAACCACCTGAGGTCAGCTTAAAATACTGTGAATATGGATTTCTTATAATACCACAGAAAAATGCTCAATAGGAACAGTGAAATTATCAAACTAACCACGAACTGGTTCAAATCAAATCGGTCAGTGGAAGGACTTTGCTGCGTAGATGAGCGAATCTCTTTCAGACCAGTGCGGTGAGTTCACCGCTCAGCTTAAGGGGGTTTCAAAATGCAACAACAATCTGCAAAAAAAGAAAAAAATTAGAAAAAATACAAATTAAACGTAAAACAACTGAAAATGGCTACATAACGCCCGGGCCATCAGGGGGAGAATAGGGATAAAACCCTAAGAGTGAATTTACTCGTGTCCATGGCTTGAACACATTGAGATGTGCATACTCATCCTTGGTCTGAGTCGTCCGCACGCTCCGGTTCCAGAATCTGCCAGTCCTGTAGGAGTCGCAATCCTTCTTTCAAGGCGGAGATCATATGGGTAGTGTCCTCTCGAACGATCTGTAGGCGGGCAGGGTAAATCCACCGATATATTATGCGATGGTTATTTAACGATTTCGTAATGGTGGACCATTGCCTGCGTTGTTGCATCGTAAACGCTGATAAATCAGCAAAAAAGGACAGATCCTGCAAATCTTCCGGTAGGGATTCCTTGCGTCTGGTTGCTGCCATAAATTGATCCTTGATATGGTAGAAATGGATACGGACGATGGTGTCGCTGGGGAGATGAGCTGCCACATGCTTGGGTTTAGGAAGTCTATGGATGCGGTCCACAAGTAAATCTTCCAGCGGTGCGTCCGGGAGGACTGCCTTTGCTATCTGCAAAAAGTGACGTTTTAGGTCTGGAGGTTTAATTGATTCAGGTATGCCTCCGATTTTTACATTATTTCTCCTAGACCTATCCTCCAATTTGCTAGTTTTAGCTTCATAAGCATAATTTCTTCTTCCCTGTCATTATGGGCATCCACCAGGTCATTAAATGTTGCTGCAAATTCTCCCATTTTAGTTTCAACATGGGTTACTCTCTGAGACACTGAGGATATCTCTGACTTAAAGTTCCTAGTGAGGGTCTGGATGTCGGCATGTATTGTGGAGCGCAGTGACACCAGCATATCTTTTAATGTTGTGTCCAGAATGGGGGCATTAGCTGTGTGGAACTCTGACAGGGAATCTTGCAGCTCTCTGGTGTCCTCCAGAGAGGAATCTAAGCTTACTTCAGTCTCCTCTCTGTCACTACTGTCCAGCCTAGGCTTACTTTTAGCTGGGCTGGTTACACCAGATAGCGGAGGGGTGCTGGTATTCTTCCCCAAGTAGCGGTGTGGGTGTTCTGGAAGTTGTGAGGCCGGTACCTGTCTGTTGGGCACATTACGAGCGCCATGCTCTCCTCCACCACGTGTACCGCCGCCATCTTGCGCCGCACACCGCCGCTGTGTGAGGAAATAGTCCGGTAGTTTATTCAGTTTGCCACCGCTTTTTCTTGCAGACCGGTTAATCTCCCCCTTTTGGCCCGTAGATGCGAGGAGCTCTTCACTGAGCGTCCATCCGCTCCGCCGGCTAGCCACGCCCCCAAGGCTCCAGATTTTGCAGACCTTTCATGTTCATAAGATGTCAGGACATTTTGGGGTCCTTAAGACTACTGATCTGATCTATCGTTCCTTCTGGTGGCCGGGTTGGAGGAAGGATTGCAGGAACTATGTCCAGTCTTGTATTATCTGCCAACGAAATAAGGGTGCTAACACCAAAGCCTGGGGACTTCTGAGATCCTTACCTGTTCCCGAACGTCCCTGGAGAGAGATCTCTATGGATTTTATTGTGGACCTCCCATCTTCAGACAAGTTTATCACAATCCTAGTAGTAGTAGATCGCCTCTCGAAGATGGCACACTTTCTACCCATGTGTGGCACTCCCTCTGCTGCAGCTACAGCAAGTATTTTCATCAAGGAAGTCGTGAGGCTACATGGCGTCCCCTCCAATATCGTGTCTGATAGGGGAATTCAGTTCACCTCCAAATTTTGGAAGGATCTCTGCAAGGCTCTGGAGATCAAGACCTCTCTATCTTCCGCATACCATCTGCAAGGCAACAGGCAAACAGTTAGAGCAATACCTCCGTTGCTTTTGCTCCTGCTTCCAAGACGATTTGTCTTCTCTCCTGCCCTACGCGAATTTGCCTATAATAATGCTGTACATTCCGCTACCAACCAAACACCATTTTGGGCAAACTATGGCTACCCTTCCCTGATGAAGTCATTTGACGATACGCGTAGGAACACAATTGGCCAGTAAGGACACCGGAAGTGACGTCCGGAAGCGCGAACGTGACACGCGTTCGTTTAGTTGTGCTTTTTATTACTGTTTTAAATGTGAGTACCTTTATCTTCGTTTTATATCCAATAAATTGTGAATACGTACTTCACTATTGGAGTGTTCCCCTTGCTTTCTCTGCATGTTACAACGTGCCCATGGTGAATGAGAGTCCAGGATCACATCACCTACTGAACCTACATTATTGGACAACAAGCGTTACTTTGGAAATGCTGTTTACCTTACAGCAGTAAGGTAAGGTAATTACTGCACCTAGTGTGAGGATATTATACGCATAGGAGCACTGGTGGAATCCACCCCCTGTTTTTGGAGCACGCAGGATACTGCTTTGTTGATCACCAAATGGACGCATTTTACCACTAAATGGACATGCTTTTTATACAACTATAGTTCACCTCATTTTCGTTTTTGGAATTTTTGCTCAAACACATATCTCACTGTTTATGGACTATTAGCACTTTGTTCATACACGTGACACACTACACATGGGCTATTAGCATTTTGTGCATTTTTTGATTTGTATTGCACTTTTATAACGACACTCAGTTTTTTTTTTTTTTTTCTGTGCCATATCATCTATACATTTGGGTATACTTAATATTATTTCACTGTCATTTATAGAAGATTTCTCATATCAAGTTTTCTTGGTCAAGCGCACAATTTGACCTGGTGTATTGCACTTTAGTATTTATGCACATTGTCTGAGCTTATTTAAACATATAGTTTCACACTTTATTCTATTTCTGTTTTGGCTGTTACTTGAGTACATGTTAGTTTAATTAGATTTATTTAGTCGGAGCGCAACACCATTTCTTAATTACTAAAACTATGGCTACCACCCTTCTTTCCTGCTGGATTCCGTCCCTGGAGTCTCTGCTCCTGCAGTCCAAGAATGGGTAAAGTCAATTCAGGACAATTTCCTACAGATTCAGGAGGCCATGAAGAAGGCTCAAAGGGATTATGAGGTGTACTACAATAGAGGAAGAAGGAGTTGCCTGAGTTTCAAGATCGGGGATAAGGTTTGGTTATCTTCTGCCAACCTGAGATTGCCATACCCGTCACGGAAGCTCAGTCCCAAGTTCATTGGCCCCTTCGAGATCAAAAGGGTGGTAAACCCAGTAGCTTTTGAACTGGCGCTACCTAGTTCGTACAAAATTCACCCGGTGTTCCATGCATCCCTATTAAAACCAGTGATTCCAAGCTCCTTCACCAGAAGACAAGTGGCACCACCTCCACCCGTCGAAGTTGAAGGTGAGGAAGAATTCCAGGGGGAAGCCATAACAGGCTGTCGAAGAAGGGGAAGACAGACACAATACCTGGTAAAATGGAAAGGGTATCCCCCTGAAGACAGTTCCTGGGAATCCTCCAGTAACATCCACGCTCCTCGACTGATACGAGATTTTCACCGGAGACACCCCGAGCTACCAGCCAGCTTGGGCATCCGGAGGCTGCCCCTTGGGGGGGGCACTGTCAGAGAATCACCAGACTTCAACGTCGGCACTTCCCTGTGCGCCTGCTATGGGTGAGCGAAATAGCGTGTCTGCGCGCACACAGTTCCATGGCCTGGCGCACGCATATGAGCGATACAATACAACGTCGTGCTCGCATGCGCACACCTGTGCCCACGACTATGGGCATCACCTGATTGGCCTGACAGGCCTATAAAAGGCATCAATGTGCTCTGTGTCTTTGCTGGTTTGTCTTTTCAGCTCCAGTGTTCCTGTGCCTTATTTCCTGAGCCTTCCCATTGTGACCCAGATCGTATCTGACTACTAGGGATGAGCTTCGTGTTCGAGTCGAACATTGGCTGTTCGGGCAATCAGCGAATTCCGTTTTGGCCGTTCGCGTCAAAATTCGAGTGGCGCGCGCGCGGACCACAATGCACTGCGGTGGCGCAGTGCATTGCTGCCTCATGATTGGCCAAGCATGCACTGTGACCCCGCATGCTTGGCCAATCGCAGCGCCAGCAGCGAGGAGAGCCATGATTGGCCACAGACATCCTGCCTGTGGCCAATCATAGCTCAGGCTGTGTAGTGCACGCCCCACACTATATAAGGCCGCCTTTGAGGCGGCCTCGTGTAGTGTGTTAGCATCTGAAGCAGTGGGTGTTCTGTGTACCTTCAACACAGTTACACACCAATCGTTTTTGGCTGATTTCCTATCTTGCTGCTGTGTAGTGGTTGTTGTCTGTGCCCTGACCGCAGTATACACCACTATATTCACCTCACCTATATAGCTAGTGATCTAGCTTTAACCACTTAACAACTGCCCATTGCCGATTAACGGCTTCAGGGTGGTTGTTTAACTCTGAGAGGCCGTTAATTAACGGCCTCCCAGAATTCTGCTCTCGCGTGCCCCCTGGGGCGCGCACTCGAGAGCATCCGTGACCGCCGGGTCCACAGGACCCGGCGCATCATGGATCACGGTAAACGGCCGCTCATAGCGGCCGTTTACCACGTGATCGCTACGTCAAATGACGGAGTGATCACTTGTAAACAAACCGGCGTCATGTTATGACGCCGGTTCCTCCCTCCCCTCTCTGTACCGATCGGTACAGCGGAGGGGAAAGAGATCGGTGTCAGTAGCGATGTGGGCTGCATCTGCAGTGCCCACATCGCTGCTCACCGAATTTAACCCCTCAATTCCCTGCCAATACTCTGCAATACCAGTGCATACTCTGCAGTACCCTGCCATTACTCTGCAGTACCCCGCCATTACTCTGCAGTACCCCGCCATTACTCTGCAGTGCAGTACCCTGCCATTACTCTGCAGTACCCGCCATTACTCTGCAGTACCCCGCCATTACTCTGCAGTACCCCGCCATTACTCTGCAGTACCCCGCCATTACTCTGCAGTGCAGTACCCTGCCATTACTCTGCAGTACCCGCCATTACTCTGCAGTACCCCGCCATTACTCTGCAGTGCAGTACCCTGCCATTACTCTGCAGTACCCTGCCATTACTCTGCAGTACCCCCCATTACTCTGCAGTAACCCCCATTACTCTGCAGTACCCTGCCATTACTCTGGAGTACCCCCCAATACTCTGCAGTACCCTGCTATTACTCTGTAGTACTCCGCCAATACCCCGCCAATACTCTGCAATACCCTGCCATAAATTGCCATACCCAGCCATACTCGGTGATACCCTGAAATACCCAGCCATAGACGCCCCCCACCCCTCACCGCCCTCCGGTGCTTCTACCAACTCGCCAGTACGATCAAAGCCAGAATCTTTTTTTTATTTTTTATTTCAGGCTTCCCAGCCTAGAGGTGAGATGTGGGGTCATATTGACCCCCAGATTTCACTGTAAAGAGGACCTGTCACCCCATATTCCTATTACAAGGGATGTTTACATTCCTTGTAATAGGAATAAAAGTGATCAAAAATATATTTTTGGGGAAAAAAATGTCAAACTAAAATAAATAAAGTAAAATGAACAATAAAAAAAAAAAAATTAAAGCGCCCATGTCCCCATGTGCTCGCATGCAGAAGCGAACGCATGCGTAAGCCCCGCCCACACATGAAAACGGTGTTCAAACCACACATGTGAGGTATCGCCGAGAACGTTAGAGCGAGAGCAATAATTCTAGTCCTAGACCTCCTCTGCAACTCAAAACATGTAATCAGTAAAAAAAAAATTAAAGCGTCGCCTACGGGGATTTTTTAAGTAGCGACGTTTGGAGCCATTCCACGGGCATGTGCAATTTTGAAGAGTGACATGTTTGATATCTATTTACTCAGCATAACTTCATCTTTCCCTTTATGCAAACATTGGGCTAACTTTACTGTTTTTTTTTTTTGTTTTTTAAGCACAAAACTGTTTTTTCCCCCAAAAAAACGCGTTTGAAAAATTGCTGTGCAAATACTGTGTGAGATAAAAATTTGCAACGACCACCATTGTATTCTCCAGGGTCTTTGCTAAAAAAATATATATATATAATGTTTTGGGGTTCTCTGTAATTTTCTAGCAAATAAATGATGATTTTTACATGTAGGAGAGAAATGTCAGAATTGGCCTGGGTGCTCCAGAACGCCTGATGGCGCTCCCTGCATGTTGGGCCTCTGTATGTGGCCACACTGTGTAAAAGTCTCACACATGTGGTATCGCCGTACTCGGGAGTAATAGCAGAATGTGTTTTGGGGTGTAATTTGTGGTATGCATATGCTGTGTGTGTGAAATAACCTGATAATATGACAATTTTGTGGAAAAAAAAAAAAAAAAGGAAATAGGCCGTCAGTACTTCAGGTGTGATCAATTTTCAGATATTGGCACCATAGCTTGTGGACTCTATAACTTTCACAAAGACCAAATAATATCCACCAATTTGTACTTATTTTTACCAAAGATATGTAGTAGTATGAATTTTGGCCAAAATTTATGAAGAAAAAATGACTAATCTGCTAAATTTTATAACAGAAACAAAGAAAAATTCATTTTTTCGCAGAATTTTTGGTCTTTTTTCTTTTATAGCACAAAAAATAAAAAACTGAGAGGTGATTAAATACCACCAAAAGAAAGCTCTATTTGTGTGAAAAAAAGGACAAACATTTCCTATAGGTCCAGTGTTGCATGACTGAGTAATTGTCATTCAAAATGTGAGGGCACCGAAAGCTGAAAATTGGTCTGGTTATTAAGGGTGTTTAAGTGCCCAGTGGTCAAGTGGTTAATAATAGAGCTTGCAGTCAGTAGTGTTAGGAGATAGTGCGTGCTGTCTGCGTGCTGTCTGCGTGCTCTGTACCCAGTACATACCGCTATAATATAGGGCAGGCCCCTACTTTCAAACATCCAACTTACAAACATCTCCTACTTGCAAACGCAAGGAGACAGCAGCAAGTGAGATGAAAAAAGATGGACGACAAAACAAATTATACAGGGGTGATAACCCTTCCCTATGTTTTCCAAAAGCTTTAAAATAGATTTTTTGACTGGAGCTACACTTTAAAAATGTACCAGTTGAAAATTACAAACAGATTCAACTTAACACAACAAACCTACACAGTCCCTATCTTGTTTGCACCGCCTGTATACTGCTGTTCTGAGTATATAGGGCCTGGGGGCCACACGCATTTCCTTTTTTTAATATGGGTACGGGGTTCCCCTTAATATGCGTACAAGACCTAAAGGGGCTGGTAATGGGCAGGGAGGGCTACCCATGCCATTTTTCTCAATGATTTTCAACCATATTGCAGGAACCAGATATAACATTAAAACCGCAAGCAGTTTTAAATGGTGTTATTTCCGTTTAATGTCATTTGGTGCAGGGACTGTTCTAAACACGGGAAACACGTGGCACTTCACAGGCATACTACAGACACCCCCCAGGCACCATATTTAAAGGAATATTTCACTTTTTTTTTTCACTTTAATCGTCATTAAAATCAGTGCTCCCGCCAAAACGGCCGTTTTTAAAACTTTTTTTTGCAGTGACCCATGTCCCCTGAGGCAGGAGGCAGGTCCCCAAACCCTTTTTAGGACACTACCTTCCATATTAGCCGTTAAAATTAGCACTTTCCATTTCGAACGTTCGAGTCCCATAGACTTCAATGGGGTTCTAACGTTCGTACCGAACGCGGGGGTCGTTCGCAAGTTCTGGTGCGAACCGAACCGGGGGGTGTTCGGCTCATCCCTACTGACTACTCTCTTGGACCTCTCCTGTGATTGATCTCTGGCTTGCTTCCTGGATTCCCCTCTCTGCTGTTCCTGTGTTTGACCCTTGGCCTGCCTCCTGGACTTGTCTCTGCCTATTCCATGTGTTGTGACGCCTGGATCCATGGACTGACCTCTGTGTATGACCTGGCTTGCTCTTGGACTCTAATCTAATCTCCCTGGTGTTTGACCCTCAGCCTCCTGCTGTCCTTCACTCCAGGTGTTAGAACCCCTGCCGGGCGTTCCCTTCTAACAAGTTCCCAGACCATCCACATGGGCATCTCTTCCTTCAGAAGACCTTCTGCATACAAGTCACCTGCTGGCAACCCATGCCCCTCCGTGCCCTGTACCCACTGTTCAATCCTCAGGGGTACTGTGCACCCAGCTGCAAGGGAAGCCGCTCTCAGCACTTCAGCTCTGTTGAGTACCTGACAGATACGTTCAGACAATGTTTTAGCCCTCAGCCCCAAAGTATGATCGTTTCAAGCAACCACCGCCAGCGTCGGATTTACATGGTGCAGGAATACCTAGGGGCAAGATCAGACTTGGACACCTTTCCCACCGAAAATCCTCTGGGTTACTTGGTCTTGAGGATGAATCACTGGCCAAAGCTTGCACAGTATACAATTGAGCTACTGGCCTGTCCTGCATCCAGTGTTCTTTTGGAACGCACATTCAGTGCTGCTGGAGGCTTTGTAACCGATCACAGGGTGCGCTTGTCCACGGACTTTTCTTTGATCGACTGACCTTCATAAAGATGAATTAGTCTTGGATCACCACCAGCTACCAAGCACCTGAAGCTGATGTAACCGAATCATATTTTTGAAATGTCGCACCCCTTCAAGACTGCCTATGCTGATGCTGAGTGACTGTTATGCTGACTGACTATACTCTTCCTCCTCAATGATCCTGCTGATAGCGTGGAAGAAAATTTTTGGTTCTGGGCACCGCCACCAGTGGCTAAGGCCCAATTTTTCAGCCGGGGCATGTAACTACAATTTTTGATGCAATAATTTGAAGCAGGGCTCATTCCTGCACTCAAACTAGAGTATCTGTGAGGGGTTGCAGTGTCGTGGCACCAGTGCCTAAGGCACAATTTTTCAGCCCTGTTTAACAGGGGAGTGTAATTACAATTTTTGATGCAATATTTTGCAGGAGGGTTCGTTGCTGCGCTCAACTAAAATATTGTGAGTGGTTGCAGTGTTGTGGCACCAGCATCGGTGCCTAAGGCCCAATTTTTCAGCCCCTGTTTAACAGGGGCGTGTAATTACAATTTTTTATACAATATTTTGCAGGCGGGTTCATTGCTGCGCTCAACTACAATATTTGTGAGTGGTTGCAGTGTTGTGGCACCAACATCAGTGCCTAAGGCCCAATTTTTCAGCCCCTGTTTGGGCGTGTAATTACAATTTTTGTTGCAATACTTTGCAGCAGGGCTCATTCCTGTGCTCCAACTAGAGTATCTGTGAGAGGTTGCAGTGTCGTGGCACCAGCACCAGTGTCTAAGGCCCAATTTTTCACCCCCTATTTAACAGGGGCATGTAATTACAATTTTTGATGCAATACTTTGCAGCAGGGTCCATTCCTGCGCCCACCAAGAGTAACTGTGAGGAATTACAGTGTTATGGCACCAGCACCACCACCACCACCGCCAAAGGCCCAATTTTTCTACCACTGTTCAGCAATGTCATGTAATTACAATTTTTGACATAATAGTTCACAGCAGGGCGTTCCAGCGCCCACCAAGAGTCACTTGGAGGGCTTACAGTGTTGGGGCAAAACCAACAGCTTAGGCCCAAATTTCTGCAGAGCATATAGGGCAAAACATCTCCTACTTGCAAATGGAAGGAGACAACAGAAAGTGAGATGAAATCTACCCCTAGGTAAAAATTCTCTCCAGTAAGGCCGCGTACACACGCGGGGACTGTTCGCCCAACTTTGTTCGTCAAACAGTTTGAGCGGACAGTCCACTCAAAATTAGCATGGACGGACTTGGCCACACACGACGAACGAACAGTCCGCTGAAACTTGTGCGATGACGTGAACGGCACGTACGACGGGACTAGAAATACGATGTCCTATACACTGCAATGCAACCTTCGCCGTGTAAATCCTTTCTGAGCATGCGCGGAACTTAGTTTGACGAACAAGCCTACACACGGGCGGACTGTCCGCTCAAACTAAGTTTCAGCGGACAGTTTTACGTAATTTCCGAAAAACTTTGTTCGTCAGACTGTCCGCTGAAACTGTCCGCTGAAGCCCACACACGAGCGGACTGTCTGCTGAAACACTGTTCAGCGGACAAAGTTGAGCGAACAGTCCCCGCGTGTGTACGCGGCCTAAGAGTTGATATGGAAAAACGTGTCTCCTTTCCACTGATGCTTTATCCCAATCCTTGTTTTACTAAAAAAAAACAAATTTTCAAAAAACATTGGTCATTGGGACAGAAAGTGAGGTGAAATCTTCTGAAGAGGTGCACAGACAGAAAAGAAAATGTTACAGGGGTGATAACCCTTCCCTATGTTTTCCAAAAATAGATTTTTTGACTGGAGCTACACTTTAAAAATGTACCAGTTCAAAATTACAAACAGATTCTACTTAGCACAACAAACCTACACAGTCCCTGTCTTGTTTGCACCGCTTGTATACTGCTGTTCTGAGTATATAGGGGCTGGGGGCCCCACACTTTCTTTTTTTTCATTTGGGTACAGGGTTCCCCTTAATATCCGTACAAGACCCAAAGGGGCTAGTAATGGTCAGGGGGGCTACCCATGCCATTTTCCTCAATGATTTTCATCCATATTGCCGGAACCAGACATTACATTAAAACCGCAAGCAGTTTTAAATGACTTTCCTGTCGCATCATGACAGCATACACTCTGGGTTGTGACTCCGCCCCCACAACCTGATAGGACCACATAACTATAAGATGACGATACGGCCCCCGCCCCAGCATTCTCTTATTTTTCCTCACCTGTTGGGACCGCACGGATCAGCACCCCCTTGCCGCTTCGCCCCAGCCAGGTTCTAGCCTCTCCTGGCTGGAAGTCCTTACCGGTACAGCCTCTAAACGTAGGAGTGATAAAGTAGATTCTGGTTGCTGATGATTTTGAGGTGTGGGTGGAGATAGATGTTAAAGAGTACGGGCAACAGGGGTGATCCTTGAGGGACTCCACATGTAATTTTTCGTGCTTCCGAAGTGAACATTCCTAGTTTCACTTTCTGAGATCAGTTCTCTAGGAAGGATGTGAACCACAGTAAGTCTGAGTCTGCAACTCCAGCTACTTCTGTGAGACGAGTGAGCAGGGTTTTGTGGTCTACTGTGTCGAACGCTGCACTGAGGTCCAGCAGCACCAGGAGAACTTCATCTGCTGCTTCGAGGGTGTTGTCAGGACCTAGACTTGAACCCAGGACCTCAGCTGTGTCTGGCAATGAATCTTCTCTCTGAGCTATCTGAGATGCTGGACAGTGCCTTGTCAGATCCAAGTCAACCAAGTCTGGTGTGTCCTTTAAAGTAATTGAACGCACCTTCTGCAACTTCCCACTTTGGCTCAAGCCTGTTGCTCCTGCCCTACCCTTACCACCCCTGCGGAAGGGCCTGCTTCTTCCTCTGCCTGTCATTTTTTAAATGACCCTGTGACAAAACTATCAGTCCCTATACCGATGAAGGACTGCTGCAGTATAGGGCAGCGGTCAGCAGTAGTGCACCTCAACCCTATGTATTGTGGACCTATACCAGTCCTCATAGAATAGCAGACTGTACCTCACTCAACCCTATGTACTATAGCACCCTACACCAGGTTATTACCAGTCCTTATAAGGACCTTTTGTGGAACAATTAGGTTGTGTGTGAGTGATTAGCAGACTGTATGTTAGTCCCTATACTGATGAAGGACTGCTGCAGTATAGGGCTTCACACAGCAACCTCTCCCTATAGTGACAGAAGAAAGAATGTAAAATGCCTGCCGGATCGGGTGTATTTATAAGTTAGGGGGAATGTCTAAGTGTCCATATGCTGTAATGTCTCAATTGGCTGTCCTGTACCCCAGGATGGATGTGTCATCATAGGTCAAAATTCTTTTACACAGTAAACACGGAAGTCCGCCGGGCGAACGGCGCCAATAGTCCGCCGATCGGGCGGACCGCGAACAGCCAAAATTCGCCGCGAAGCGACCGCCGGGCAAACCGTTCGGCCATCCCTAGTAACAATTATAAATATAAAATGGTCCTGCGCAAACCAAATGCTAATGAAAGTGCTACGTGCTAAAAAATATATATAAATAAATAAAAAACAGGCACAAAACACAGTCCATAAAAATCCCAGAATATTGGTTCAATGGCGTCAAATGCGTTCAGAAAATAATGCAAAGAAACAGCAGGCAAAGGTGCTCCTATAAGCACGGGAAACTCTGTGCTCCCAGAACTCTCACCTCAGATCTTTTAAAAACAGGCACATCAAGTATACCAAACAGCTTCCGTTTTGTCCTTAGCCACCAGGGGATCTTCAATAATAGCTGACTGGAATAACATGAATATCCATGCTAGGCACCATGGGGCCAATCATCCCTGTATTGGTAGATAATGTCTGTGGTGGCGATTTCTGCTGATAAGTGCCGCTCAAAAGAGAAACATAGGGAGAGGAAAGGGGCTCTGATAGTGTAGTATTTATTTAAAAAAGTTCAACCAATTACAAATTACAAATAAAATCGGACTCTCACATTTAAAAGAATGAGACAGCGCACAAAGAAAAACGGTGTACTGGCGTCTTCCGCCAGTCTTACTTCACTTCCGGTATCGCGTCACGACCACTCCCTACGCGTTACGTCAATCACGTGACTTTTTCAGGCCCCTACCCCGCACCTCAAGTGAGCCTGTGTCATCTGCCAGGGTGACTGCCTGTGTTCCTATCCTGCTGGTTAGTGGTAGTCCTGCAACTGCTATAGCAATTGGTCTTCGAGCCTGACCCCTGATCGTGACAGGTGTCATCCCAGATTTTGAGGAGTGCAGTTTCTGTCCCGTGGCCAAGGCGGAAACCAGATTGTAGTGGGTCCAAGAGTTTATGGGTGTCCAGATGGAGTTGTAGCTGCTGTGCTACTGCTTTCTCGATCATTTTGGAGAAGATGTTGAGGCTTGTGACATGTCTGAGGTTGTTTGGGTCTTTGGAATTGAGGTTAGGTTTCTTTAGGTGGGGTTTCTTCTCGTTCTGGCCGAGTGGGGTTACTTGTTATGTTCTACTGAATTATTTCCCGATCGTGGTGATTTTGTCAATAAAAAATTCAGATAACTCATTGCAGAATTCTTGTGTTTCCTTTGCTAGAGACTCTAAACAGTCAGGATTCATAGTCTGGGTGACTAGTTTGAAGAGTACTCAAGGGCGGTTTATGGCTTTTGAGATGGTTTTGGAGAAATTTTATTTTTTTGCTATGAAGATGGCTTTGTGGTATCTTGTGGTGAGTGATTTGTAATTTGTATGGTTTTCCATTGTTGGGTTTCTTCTCCATGCTCCTTCAGATCTTCTGCATTCTTTTTTCAGTGATGTAAGAGAGTCATTGAACCAGCCCGAATTGTTTTGCGGGTGGGTGCTCTGCGCATTGGCGCGACTATGTCTGCTATCTGTAATAATGCTGTGTTAAGGGAGTTGAGTGTGTCTTCAGTTGAGTAGTTTTGGGTTAACACCACTATTTTGTTGGATAGTGTAGTTTTGAAGAGTTGCGAGTATAGTTTCTTCTGTGATCTTCTCCAGTGTATTGCCGTTGAGTGTGTTAGTATTTCATAAGTGATGTTTATTTTGATTTGATCACGTGGTGGTCAGTTCAAGGCAATGGCATGTTATCAAGTGTGTTAATGTCCATGTTTTGTTTGAAAATGAGGTTGAGGGTATTGCCCAAAGCATGCGTGGGAGCACTTATCAGTTGCAGCAGGTCTAGTGCTTCCAGTTGGTTGTTGAAAACGGTAGCGATGGAGTCCTGGGAGGAGTTTGCCCAGAGATTAAAGTCCCCAAGTAGCAGGGGATTTTAGGTTTTCAAGGTGTATGTAGAGATGAATTTGATAAAGGGTGCAAGGAAGTGTTTTGGTTCCGGTGGTCTGTAGCACAGTAGTATGTGAAAGGTGTCCTGGGGTGTTGTTTGACATTATAGTGTGAGTGTTTCCATGAATGACAGTGAGCTCTGTAAAGTTGGTTTTGTGAACGTGAGGTGAGATTTGTAGATCACTATTAGGCCGCCTCCTCTTTGACTGACTCTGTGCTCAGTTAGGATACGGTAGTTCTCAGGCACTAACTCTGCTAGAATGGTGTGACAGTCAGGTGTTAGCCTGCTTTCCCGTGATGAAGAGACAGTCTGTGTTGTGTTGAGTGATAAAATCATGAATTTCGTGTTTGTGCTTGACTGCTGATGTAGTGTTCATTAGGGCGCATGATAGGGGTTGTCCTGGATGTGGTGTATCCCTGTTTTGGATGATTGATTTCAAATTTGTTCTTTTCATAGTATTGTATGGGTAGTGGTTGGTAATGTTGTAGCGGTATTCCTAAGGCTGCAGAGGGTGTCAAATGAACAATTGATCGCGCATCTGATGGGAGAGTGCTCTGGGGTGTGTGTTATGAAGTGAGTGGCTTGAGGTGTCATGGCGCCGCTCAATCTCTGTCCTGGAGTAAAGTTGGCGTGGCGGTGATCAGTTGTGTGGTTGTGGAAGGGGTAGCAGCGGCAAGTGCTGCAGGCTGGGGCAACCCGGGTAACGTCGGGGGGAAATGTCTGTTGAAAAGCTAAAGAGTTATGCCCCGTACACACGAGAGGACTTATGTCCGACAGACTTCCAAAGGAGTTCTGCCGGAGTTCCGACGGAGTTCTGACAGACTTTTCGGCCGAACGGACTTGGCCACACACGATCACACTAAACTCCGACGGATTCGAACGTGATGACGTACGACCCGACTCGAATAAGGAAGTTCATAGCCAGTAGCCAATAGCTGCCCTAGCGTCGGTTTTAGTCCGTCGGAGTAGCACACACACGAGCGAATTTTTCGAAGGGGACCGGGTCCGGCGGAGTTCCGTCGGGAAAATTTGAAGCATGCTTCATTTCTAAAGTCCGTCAGACTTTAGCGAAGCTAAAGTCCGTTGCAGCCCACACACGATCGGATAGTCTGACGGACTCAGTCCGTCGGAGTTTGGATGTCGAAAAGTCCGCTCGTGTGTACGGGGCATTAGAGTAAAAAAAAGTTTGGACCTAAGTTTTAAAGTCTTAAAGTTAGTAGAATTCTATGTCCTTTTTTCTGTCCAGGGTGTGGCAAGATGGCCACTGACACTTTCTATGTCCTTTTGGCTGGTCTGAGGGTAGCAAGATGGCTGCCGTCAGCACAGAAGGCCGTAAGATAGCAAACAGCCCAATTTATCCAGCAATCACTTAGGCAGACTCAAAAATACAGAGCAAGACCAGCGCAGGGGATGCTGATGTACCAGCTGTGTAAGCAGGAATGCTCTCCGGGCCAGCAGGTGTAAGGATGGTTCTAGATTGAGGCAAAGGAGGCCAGCAGACCACTATTGAGTGGAGCTGATGGCAGCCAGGTTAATCCAGCAGGCAGGCAGGAAAATATAGGTAATGACCTGAGCAGAGGATGTAGATATACAGTCTGTGCAAGTAAGAACACTCCCCAGGCTAGCAGGAGTGAGGATGGTGCTGGATTGAGGCATGAAAGATGGCAGCGGGCCCACGATTGGGGGTAAAAATAGCTGTCAGCAATAGAATTATCCAACAGAATATTAATATGTTATGCCATGACTAGTGTTACCAAAATGAAAACAAAAACTAGTGCTGTGATTAAACTGGACATTGGAGAGTGCCAGAGCAGTGGAGCTCCCTCTCCATTTTTTGAAAAGCATTCACCTTTTAAATACTAAATAAAGAAGCATTATAGAGTTAAGCTATGGAGATTCTTTTTCCCATTTTTATGCTAAATTGTACATGTGGATGCCTGGCTGGAGATCATGCTATAGGAGTTTTACCCCCCTTTCTCCTACAACAGTGGACAGGACCGTTTCAGATATACTGAAGGGAGGATTCCAGTAGAGGAACACCAGGATCTGGATCACACTTAAATGATACGCTTGTACAAGCACTTGTCACTTTTTTGGAATATTGAACAGACATTGTTTGATTTTGGGCATAATTCACTTTTTTATTTTTTAATTGAAGTATTGGGAGTATCTATATTGTGTGTTACTATATGGGTTTAGTATCATCAGATTTAGAGTGGAGTGTATTAATTTTAATCACAGCACTAGTTTTTGTTTTCATTTTGGTAACAGTAGTCACGGCATAACATATTAATTTTCTGTTGGGTAATTCAATTTCTGACAGCTATTTTTACTTTTATTTTTATTTTTATTATATTGGATGATGTTTTTCAGGAACACTTTTTTTGGTAGCACATGTCACTTTATCTTAAATTTTGAAGTGTCACTTTATATGAAATAACTAGGGTTTCATATCCCCTATTGGAAACCTTTTTGGAGGGAGGCAGCAGTTCAGTTTATCCTAAGCGCGGATCTTTTATATATTCATACACGGCCGGATTTATCCAGCGATCAGGTAGGCAAGATGAACAATACAGGTCAGGATCGGTGCAGAGGAGGATGAACAATCTATTGGAGTTAGAATGGCCAGCAGATGCACGGATGGTGCAGGATTAAAGTAGGATCGCTGGAGCTCCTTCACAATGCATCTGCTCACTGGGAGTATGGCAGCAACCATACTCCCAGTATTTTAACACTGGTTTACATACTAACACATTTTTTACTGCCCATAATTACATAAAAAGCTCACTATTTACTTTCTTCCAGCCATAAAACTACACTCCTTTTCTAAGGGCTTTTGGCTTTCCTATACAATTACAGAGTTACTATAGATCTATGCCTCAAAGCACCATCATACAGTATATAGATTTCTGACAAACTTTGGACAGCTTTGTGTCTCCTTCATGCTGCCTACACTTCATGCTACCTACACTATCTCTATGCTATATTCCTTACCTCTGTCCACCTTTTACTATTAAGTGGACTACTGATTTAAGACAATCCTTTACATATACCCATGAAATCTTTATGTCTTGTGCAGTCCAGGAGCAACATTTTTAAATATTGTCAAGGCGGTACCTAACACCCTCTCAAGCCCCATACACACTATCAGATTTTCTGCTTATTTTTGTCTTCAGATTTACCAAAACCATGTAGTGCAAGGGCCTGTCTGATTGCATACAAATTGAAACGCCTAAGGTTTGAAATCATATTATATGGTTTTGGTAAATCTGAAGGAAAAAAGTCAGCAAAAAATCTGATAGTGTGTATGGGGCTTTCAACACTCTGGTATCTGTTAGAGATGTCATTATGATCCTGGCACTACCCTACATATCTGATGGGAATGCATGCCAATTAAAACATTTTGGGACCTAGTCATTGTCTTATACAGTTCATCAGAAGCCTGTTAAAAATGTTCCTAAACTTACACTCTTTGCACTGATTCTACCATTTCTAACACAAGCAAAAGACTCCATAATAAGGTTCTTAATTTATGTTGCTCACCAACTGATTCCTAGATACTGGAAGCCTAGTAGGGTTCCCTTCCTACCAGAATGGCTGGAGACTATCAATGATATAATGCATATGAAGGGTCTGGTGGCTGCAGACAGGAATACTAATAAAAAGACTTGACATGCATGGATGATAAAGATTGTCTGATTCAGCCAAATGCAGAGAAACCTATCATAGATATTTAAATTATTGATGCAATTTCATTGATAATGTAGAGAAGCTCTTAATCTACATTAAGGCCATAATTGTTTATATGCCAAAACTAGATGCAGTGATTATGCAGTGTCACAGAGAGACTGCATCCTGCTTTTTTATCTCTCTTCTTTTTCTCCACATTTCAGTTTTTTCTTTCTTTTACTTTTTGTTGCCCATGCTTTTATAATTTTTTACCTTTATTCTCTCAAATGTGCTTTTTACTGTTCATATGTACACAAAGCTCTGCGTCTTTGTAAACACAGAACTCTGTTATTAGCAGGTTTCAGCCAAAATCATTGACCGCAATCTGCTGTCAATCTTGTGCTGTGTCCAATCACAGCACAAGATGGTGAGAGGGCATTTGTACCCCAAACATGGAGGAAGGCTGGTCACGTAAATGTATGCGACTGTGCCTGTACCTGCAGCCCTTTCTCAGTATATTTACTGTGAGTGGTCGATAGGTGGTTAAATTGCCACAAAATGACAGCTCTCAGCGAGGGCTGCCAACTGTCCATTACACAAGTACTTTGGTGTTGATATATGGACTTTTTTGGGATCTTTCTTGATAAAGATTAGTATGTTAAGTACTGGTATTAATTTGCATATATCTTCTTGCACAACTTTATCTGTTAATGTATAGTAACACAATTTTTTTTCTGTGGCTATATGGATTTATAGTGTTTCTTTGAAGGCTATGATATACAGTGTTTGTACTTTACACATAAATGTTAATGTAAAAGTATTTTTATGTATTTAAATCTTTTATATGCACATTAGCACTTTTGAATAGTATGCGCACATATGGTAGCATGTATGTGTACCAAGATATATATTAATTTTTTTTTTATAATGCATATAACTATATATACCAGCTCATGGGAAACGGATTCACAGCCACATCCCCAATTGTAATAGGTAACAAAAACTCATGTGTGTGTGTGTGTGGGGGGGGGATGAACTCCCTACTACAGTATATGGGACTTTAAGGGCCGTGGAGTTTTCAGTGAGAAAACCCAAATCCACGCTTATATAAAAAGATTTACAACTTTATTATACACAACATATACAAACAGTTGTTTGATCAAATGAGCATGCAGCTATTTGTTTATAAACATTCAAAGGTAAAACATGGAATGCTTCCTCATGGAACTTCTATGTATATCTGGAAAATCATTGTTATTCAATATTCACAGAGTGAGAAATACAAATTTGATCTTATAGTACCATGAAAACAAAGATGATTGGCAAAACCGGTAAAATGTATATATCGTTTTTGTATTTAATGTAATTCAGTTATTTGTATGTACTATACAATATGTTTTTACATCAACAGTTCACCCCATCTGAAGCCCTGAAGAAGCCCATCTGGTGAGACGAGTTGGGAGATGACATCTTCCTTTTCTATCACTCAATTCAATATATAAGTTGTACAGTATGTTATACAGAATATCTTGAATTAGGAAGGTGTTTTAGGGTTCACTGTGCTGTATATTTGTGAAATCATCCAATGATTGATTTTACGGGTGTAGTCCCCTGTTTTAATTCTTTGTAATAAAAGTTGATGAGCTTAATGTAAAATTGTGTATGAGAAAAATCTTTTTCCTGAGGGTGAGAGAGCACCTCAAAAGTCCCTTATACTTTAATTTATTTTTTTATATTTGATTGGGGATGTGGTGATGATGGATCAACCACAAATATAGTTTGTTCAATGCCCTACACTTGCCAACCTACAGAAAGAATGCTGCTGCATATCAACACATCTAGTCCCATTGCTTCACTCCCATCAAATCACCATATGTGGTCAATGAATTGGGTTTGGACTGAAAGCACATCCCTAATGCATACTGGAGAGTTGTCAAATATGTAGCACACTTCCTGCCTTTGAGAGGATGATGCTGTGAGTTCCTTTCCCTGGCATTAGGGTTTAAGGCAGGGGTAGGCAACCTCGGCACTCCAGCTCTGGTGAAACTACAAATTCTATCATGCCTCTGCCTCTAGGAGTCATGCCTGTGATTGTCAGGGTCTTGCAATGTCTCATGCGACTTGTAGTTTCAACAAAGCTGGAGGGCCGAGGTTGCTTACCCTTGCTTTAAGGATTGGAAGCTGCAGAAGGCCCCCTTACTGGTAGGCCCCTGAAGAGGCTGACTTGCTGAAAGTATAATAACAGGCCCAATCTGTATTAGTGCAACAATTAATGATTTTCATCTTGTGCCCCACATAACTCTTCTTCATAGCAGAAGAACTAAAATATGTAAATAGATGATTAGACATAATCTGAATGTTAATTTACACACACCCCTCATTAGGGAGAGAGTTGCCTGATTCTGTCTCCTGTGCTTCATATAGTGCCAACGCTATCTATTTGTTATGCATGTGGTGTGTAAAAGTACCACTAACAGTGTTTACTTAGATGGTGACATTTGTCAACTCATGTACAAGGATGTATATTGTTGACAATAATCATCAATCAGACTCAAATATTAGGATTCCAGCTATTAAAAGGAAAAAAAGACATTACATAATGTAATAATGTTGAGTTTAAGCAGTCATTCATCACTGTACTGTGGCAGACTCAATACAAGGTTAATCAGCACAAGAATTAAATATGGCTCACTGCCAGCGAATGTGTATGTATATAAACTTGTGAGTCAATGCCTGATATATGTCTTCTATGGCTAACTGGCTTTGAACTTTACATCTGCTTCTAGCTTTTAAATTCTGTATTTGTCAGGCATATTCACTGACATCTAATAAATTTGGGTGCCATTAGTAATGACTCATATTGGACATTTTTTCCACTTTTTATGTACTACCTACAATGACCTTTAGCTTATTTATAAGAAAAAGAGGAATATGGGGTTATTCTGATTCATTTTGGCACATTGCTACTGCATAGATACAGATAATGTAAGTACTCTTGAGAGTGGTTTTGGGGGGTTTATCCTAGCCAATATTACTTCTAATAACTTTATTTTAATCTCTGCTTTCCGTGACAGGGTCAGACCTTACAGATATTCTTATTACTATACAACAGCATTTAGTTTTCCACGTGCATGCTCCTGAAGAGTGGACGAATCCACGAAATGCATAGAGCTACTATATGCCATGTTTTATGCCAACTATACGTTTTACTTACTTAATTATCACTTGTAATGTGATTTGTATTTTTAGTGGTCAATTGTTATTGCTGTATGTCTATCCATTGTATGGAATATATTGGTCTTCTTGGTGTACTCATGATTATCCTCATGCAACTTACCATTGATTTTCCAATAAATGTAAATGGTTTACACCTGCCTGCTTCATTTAAAGTCCCAACCCCCAGCCATCCTGATTGCTTTAGACCTTTAGCTTATTCTTTAACAATTTTTTTTTTTCTGGCAACCCTGACCTGTTTTGTGCATCAAGCCCTTCCAGCTCACCTTGACCATGTTTCTGCTCAACTCTTTGGCATTCCACTTTGGTCCTATATGCTGCGACCTGGAGGGCCGTGGTTGCCTACACTTGCTTTAAGGATTGCAAGCTGCAGAAGGCCCCCTTACTGGTAGGCCCCTGAAGAGGCTGACTTGCTGAAAGTATAATAACAGGCCCAATCTGTATTAGTGCAACAATAATGATTTTCATCTTGTGCCCCACATAACTCTTCTTCATAGCAGAAGAACTAAAATATGTAAATAGATGATTAGACGTAATCTGAATGTTAATTTACAAACACCCCTCATTAGGCAGAGAGTTTCCTGATTCTGTCTCCTGTGCTTTATATAGTGCCAATGCTATCTATTTTTTATGCATGTGGTGTGTAAAAGTACCACTAACAGTGTTTACTTAGATGGCGACATTTGTCAACTCATGTACAAGGATGTATATTGTTGACAATAATCATCAATCAGACTCAAATAATCTTGTAGGCCACAATTCCACCCACACCATTACCAGTTCTACTGGAAAACACACAGCTCTATAGTGAGCACCTTAGTGATAGCATCAGAACACCTGCTAGTGACACCAAAGGACCACATTGTCTGTGACCACCTGGTGACACAATCTTAAAATAGTAAAGTGGTAGTAAATCCCCCATGGCTTACTTGTACCTATAGGTAAGCCTATAATAAGGCTGTAGGTACAGTAAATATCTTTAAAATGTGCACTGTTCAAGAGATATTTACTATAGTAGCAGCTGGTGATGTCGCTGGTGCATTTGCACTGAGCTCTCAATGGATGGCATGCCGTCCATTGAGAGAGCCATGAAGTGACTCTTGCATGCATGCATGAAAGTGATGTCATCGCGGCTTGGACTGTGAACAATCCAAGGCCATGAACCTGGAAGGAAGACCGGGTGAAGATGGAAGCGTGCTATCCATTGAGAGAGCCATACCGCAGCCGTGACTCCCACATGCATGCACAGGAACAACGTCATCATGGCTTGGCCAAACAATCGAAGTCTGCGAAATCATGTTGAAGACCGGGTGAAGATGGAAGCGCTGGAGGGTTTCATTTTAAGCTAAGTCTTTCATAATGTGCTAGTATGCGATGCAGACTAGCACATTATGCTATTTGCGTGCAGAGGCCCAATTTATTTATTTTTTTCGGTTTACTACCGTTTTAAAGATTACCTCCAGACAATCATTAATGAGCATCATTTAATCCATGCATGTATTCATTAAAAATAATCAAATGTATTTTTAATTACAATTATTATAATTTAACCTACATCTATTACACTCTGCAGCACTGGGAGCCAATTGGGACTCAATTGCTTTTTACATTGGTTTTCAGTCTAATGCCCCGTACACACGATCATATTTTCCGATAACAAATGTTGGATGCGAGCTTGGTGGCTGAAAGTCTGACCGTGTGTATGCTCCATCAAACATTTGTTGTCGGACTTTCTGGCAACAAATGTTGGCTAGCGGGTTCTCAAATTTTCCGCCAACAACACTTTGTTGTTGGAATTTCCGATCGTGTGTACACAAGTCTGACGTACAAAAGTTCACACATGCTCAGAACGAGCCGCACTGGCTATTGACCTTCCTTTTTCTCGGCTCTTCATACATCTTGTATGTCACCACGTTCCCACGTTCGTAATTGTTGGCCAACATTTGTGTGATCATGTGTATGCAAGACAAGTTTGAGCCAATGTCCTTTGAACAAAAATCCATGGTTTTGTTGGCGGAAAGTCCAATCGTGTGTGTGGGGCAAAACACTCTTTATGGTTACTGGATAGGTGAGCACAGGGATAATGTCAGTAATATGCTGCTTCTATTTCCTTATCCAGCCAGCAGACATACAGTATAGAGGAGAAATGCTGTACAAAGCTGAACTTCAGCAGCCGTCCTTCAGTTAACTATCATATGTGGGTTGTTATCATGATTTCAGGTAGGGAAAGTTGCTGAGTTGTGACCTAAATGTATGTATGTGACTACACATATAAACCCTAACTCCACTATTTTTATATATATATATATATATATATATATATATATATATATATATATATATATTGTAACATTGGGGTGTTTAGCTCAAGTGGTTAGAGGCATTTTTCAGTCCACATCAGGCAGGCGTTTATAGTTAAGGGCCTGGTAGCCCACGTTTATTAAAAGGAAAAAACAAAATAGTCCATCCAGGAATCCCACGCAGGGGTCCAATCTTAAATTAAATACACACAATCCAAATGAAAATGCTAGCCCACCTGGCTACTCTTCAGCAGTAGTGCTGCTATAAGTACTTGCCCCTCAAACGAGCTGCTTGGATACACACAGTCTTAGGCTCCTTGGACGCACACAGCTTCAACCCTTCAACGCACACAGCTTTGGGCTCTTTGGACGCACACAGCTTCAACCCTTCAACGCACACAGCTTTGGGCTCTTTGGATGCACACAGCTTCAACCCTTCAACGCACACAGCTTTGGGCTCTTTGGACATGCACAGCAACAAGCTACTCCACTCCACCATCCTTCACACTCCATTCCCAACAGCCCTTCATTATATGGCCTGTGTGCAGCTGGGCACACACCCTGCTCGTTATCATCAAGACCTGGACACAGGGCTGGAGATATGCAAACTCTGTCTCTTTTTCCTCCGATTTCATAAGGACAGAGCCTCGCTCTGTCACATATCCCCCCCCCCTTTGTTTCAATCCGGAGGGAGGAACACCAGCACCCATCATGAAGGTTGGGACACCTCTGTGCTGGCTGTCAGCCACGTAGGCCCAACCTTTTTTCCGGGTGTGCTTCCAGGCACGCCTTACCCTGGATCGCAACGGGGTCCTACAGTTCTGTATCCGCAGTCTACTTCCTCTGTCCTTGGGGTTCCTGAGCTCCCATTTATTTTCTGGTGGCCCACCGCCTTTTCCTGCTACTTCCTTTCAACTCTGTTTCCAGATTCCGTAGGGAACCTGCTTCAGACACTACACCTGATGAGGAACTACCTTTTCCCTCACTGGTACCTGTGTTCCCCATCACAACAGGTCTCTTGGGTTTACCAACTCCTTTGCCTTTACCCTTGACCACCCACTCCCCAGAGCTTAACGTCTGTGTATCACGCTCATTTTCCAAGAAATTATTCATGTTCATATCAAGGCCATTATTTAAACTAACATTCAGGAATACACCACCATTTCTCCAATTACCAGTACCATCAGTTCTTTCTTGCTCGGGATTTGTTAGGACCAGGCCCAAGGAGGGACAACACACAGGTGAGCAGCTATCCCCTATGGGATCTTCACAAGGCTTCACTTCACCTGTTGCCCAAATCTCTGTGGGCAATTGTCCTAACAATTGACATTGAACAACGCATGACCTAGTTTCACCAGTACCAATCTTTGCCAGCTCACACTTTTCCATGTCACAATTTTTGTTCCTCTCCATACTATATTGGAGAGTGTCTCCGGGTACACAAACTTGTACCTCTCTGCAGGTGATAGACAGAATCTCTGCTTTTGCCATGTCCATATCTGGCCCTTCCTTCTTACGAGGTCTAGCGGGTGAGGCAGTATCCACACCATTTACTATACCCTGCTCAGCCGCACCTCGGACTGCACCAGCAGACATGTCTATCACCGAACCAGGCGGAGAGACCTCTGATGTCTCCAGCAGCCCCCTAGAGCGCCTTCCGTACTGAACCGTATCCGGAAGCACTCTCACAGGGAACGGTGAGATCACTTTCCAGACTATTAAGCACCATACCACCCAGTTCCACTGGTGATTAATGTTACCCAGCACAGCTTGCATTACCTGGCTCCACCCTTTGGTACCATGCAGCATTACCACATCTAACTGTAACAGAGGCACCCAGGTATACAAGGAATATGCTTTCATCATTTCAAGTAGTTCTACTAGCATATCTGTAAATTCTACACACTCCACATCAATATGCAAAACATTTTTGGGGACCTTTCCCTTATCAGAGACATAGAGGGGCTCATTCACTTCAGCGTGAGGGGCCACGACATTTAAGGGGGCCTCCACCTCACTGGAGGTATCCATCACAACCTGATGCTCCTCTGGAACACTGTTAGATGCATGTCTCCCACTCATCCCCTCTAACTCACCAATAAGCCTCTGCAAGTCAAAATTTATTACCGTGTCACCTTGACACTTGACATTTAGCGGCTGGGTTGTGAGCACCACATCTGCCATGCATGCGCCCTGATCTGGTCCTTCCGACAGGAGGGAAACATCCCTTGCAGTGACCAACGCACCCTCAACCATTGGTCGCTCTGCAAACTCCCTGTCTGGCATAGCAGTTATTGTATTCAGACCCCTGTCACTCAACATAGCCTTGTCTAACATGGCTAGTAATTGTTTGTCCCAATCCATTGTGCTTCCATAATGAGGGCTCAGCAGTACCTCTTCTGCTTTAGGAGGCACCTGGGATTCTGCAGCACAATCAGTACCTTTGTCAGTTCTATATAAATCACATTTTGACAACATGCTTTTATTCTTTGCTAATGCTTCATCAAACAAGGCAGGGTGCAACACACCATCACCACCTTGCTTCTGGGGCACAAGCACACTCAGCTGTGTACCTTCAGCTTTGGCCAGTGGACTTAACCCTTTACCAACTGGGTTACACATATGGTAAACAGAGTGCTCACACAAACTATCACTGCATGGTGTAGACCCAGTCTGTTCCCCCAGAGCAAATTCAGTGCTGTCCTGGAAAATCTCTGGCTCAAACGCTTGGAGAGCCACTGAGACTTCCATGGACAACCCCATGGCTCTGCGTCTGGTTACCAAGGGAGACATCCCTCTTTCCTCATTACTTTTGAGCAAATCAGAATAAGTAAATTTATCATCGGCAATACCTTTACCATCAGCATTGATAGACATAGCAGTATTATTAGCTTTAACAGGTTGTTTTTGGTCAGTACACTCAGCACCCCGTGTACCACTCAGCACACCACCCTTCCTCTCTAAAGGCATTATTTTGGCTATTAGGGCGGCTTCACAGTTGTCCTGAGAAACCACGTGCCTCACCCCTGCGGGCTCCTGGTAGGTTTCCCTGGGCATCTCTGTAGCACCAGTCACTAGGGAACATGGCACACAAACTGTATTGGTCACCTCTAGGTTACCACTTCCAGCACTCTGGTGGATTACACCAGGCACACACAGAGTCCAGTCTTTTTGAGTTCTTAACTTTGCTGCAGGTTGAGCTTCAACCTGTGTCTCCCCACTACTCAGGGTAGCACACTGCAGCAAGTCCATTTTTACACCTTCTGCTGATCTCCCAGCTGGATATACTGCCACTTCACTGGGATCAGTCCCACAAACTGCAACAGTCTTACCATAATCTGTAGCAGGTAACTCTGGCTTCATTTGAGTACGTTGTCTCTCCTTTATCACGCTTTTACTGGCCAACTCTCCCTGGTGGCCATGGAACGAAACTGCAGCAGCCACTTCTGACTCCTTAGCACCCCCTGCAAGCACAACAGGTACTTCCTCACTGTTGCCAGAGGTGACTGACAACATGTTTGCACAAAAATCTGGGCTTGCGGACAAAGACTTCTGCCCAGTAACCACATCTCCAGGCATGTTCCATAACCTGGGACAAGAAAAAATACCATGCCCCCGTTGACCACATTCCAGGCATGGTACATTTCTGCACATATCTTTAGTGGGACGCCGTTCCACATCTCCACTGTAGCTCCTCCTTCCGGTTAACACTCCATCTCTTGTTGCCAAGGGAGATGGCACTCTTCCAGCTGTACTTTGACTCTCCCAAATGCAGCGATTTTGCACTCCTTGAAGCATTGTTGCTTTCACCTTGCCACAATCCTCTGCAGGCCATACTTTTCTCACGTGGTCGTCTGCAGCCTTCACATTACCACGGTTGCTACGGGCAACCACATACTTATTGAACTTCTGATCCACCTTTTGGGCACTCCTGGGCCTCAAATCAGGTTTCCTAAACATTTTTGCAGACCTTTGTCCGGCCGTGTCACTTTGTATTGGAGACAGAGACAATGGGCATGTGGCGACAACATGACCCCACTCTCTGCACCGCAAACAGCGCTCTTGTTTCAGAGCCTTAACAGGGCTTCCCCAATTGCATCCTCTTTCAAAATTAGGCTTCTGCACATTGATAGCTGGCCTGCTTGCACCAGCGTTGTCAGGGGCAACAATATGCACGTCCCCTTTAACTGGGGTTGGTGTAGCAAAAAACAGTCTGCAATACTCTCCAGCAGGCTCAAACCCTTGCTTCATCTTTGCAGTCTCTCCACCAGACTTTTGCGCCTTCCAGCAAAAAAAAAAAAAATGTAACGCTGTCACTTTAAAGCAAGCTGCTTTTCTCTTCGTGCAAGCTCTCTTCAGCTGCACACACAGATTGTGCTGTCTCATGCACACAAACACAGTTCATAGCAAGAAAAAAAAAAATTTGACTTTTCATTCACAGGTACACCACCTGCAACACGCAATGCCTTTTGCCTGGCTGCACTTCCACACACAGCCAATAGTTCCTGACTTGAACTTACTGTAGGGCAAGGACCCAGATTCCACCGTCTTGTGCCCGCATTCGAACACCACTTGTAACATTGGGGTGTTTAGCTCAAGTGGTTAGAGGCATTTTTCAGTCCACATCAGGCAGGCGTTTATAGTTAAGGGCCTGGTAGCCCACGTTTATTAAAAGGAAAAAACAAAATAGTCCATCCAGGAATCCCACGCAGGGGTCCAATCTTAAATTAAATACACACAATCCAAATGAAAATGCTAGCCCACCTGGCTACTCTTCAGCAGTAGTGCTGCTATAAGTACTTGCCCCTCAAACGAGCTGCTTGGATACACACAGTCTTAGGCTCCTTGGACGCACACAGCTTCAACCCTTCAACGCACACAGCTTTGGGCTCTTTGGACGCACACAGCTTCAACCCTTCAACGCACACAGCTTTGGGCTCTTTGGACGCACACAGCTTCAACCCTTCAACGCACACAGCTTTGGGCTCTTTGGACATGCACAGCAGCAAGCTACTCCACTCCACCATCCTTCACACTCCATTCCCAACAGCCCTTCATTATATGGCCTGTGTGCAGCTGGGCACACACCCTGCTCATTATCATCAAGACCTGGACACAGGGCTGGAGATATGCAAACTCTGTCTCTTTTTCCTCCGATTTCATAAGGACAGAGCCTCTGTCCTTATGAAATATATATATATATATATATATAAACGCTCTTCCCTTCCATTTAAAAAAGGCCCCAAAGCAGTACTTATTCATGCTTCAGATTTTCACTTCCTATACCCTATTTTATATTTTAGTTCCAGCCATCATTTCCTTGGCATGCATCCTTAAGCCACGCTGGCCTTACAGGAGAATATGTTTATAATGTGTCTGATTTTTGTTCATTCTTCGCTAAATGACATTTACAGTAAGTCAGAGTGCTTAAAATAATAGTCTCCAACCTGGTAGACCCCCCACCCCCCCTTGATTCCCCCCTCACCTTCCTCTCCTTCCCCCTCTCCTACACCTCTTTATCGGATCGATCTAGGTTGAGCTTGGAGCTGACTGATCCCATATTCTCCATGATACCTGCACAGTTAACTGTTCTATTTACCCACCTTATAGTTTGTACGGCCTTACAATTTCTCATAGATGGCACAGGGTGTAACTGTAACTATAGTCCTTGTTGGTTATAGGTGCTGTGCACATACTGAGCCCTGCGCCGCTTTGGCTTCCCGGGTTTGCTTAAGGAACTCAGTCTTCCGTGCTACTAGTTCAATAATAGTTTGTCCTCCAATATGCTTTAACTGGTCCAGACTCTGTCGGCCTATCTAGGTCGGGGTGGGGCGGGGGGGTCTCCTACCACAGCAAGTACCCTTTTTGGGGTGGTTGGGGGCCTTCTGTCACTCTTCCCTAGACCACCCGCAATAGGGTGCAGGTGTGAGCTGCACCCCTAATAACACTACCGAGCAGTGACGATTAATTATTTAAGTTACCGCTAACGGGCCAACTTACCTGGATAGCTGAGTCCCACGCCTGTTAGAATCCCTCAAAGCTTTTCGCTTTGGGGCGATTTGGTCTCCTGATGTGCTTACATAGATCCTGAAGTTTAATACATGTTATGTTCCGTTATCTTTTGACTTTGCAGTGTGTATTACCGATTTTTACCGACACCTTGTGCCTTTTTCTTGCTGGTCATTGTCTATTAACAACCATCTACGGTAGTACTGCTTGTTGATGTGAGGCTGACGTTTTTTTTTTTTCTTTCGGTTTGCATAAAATCAATAAAAACATTGAAAATAAAATAATAGTCTCCTCTCCCCCCCCTCCAACACCCTCTATCGCCTCTCTCCAAATCCTCTAGCTTTTCCATCTCTCCTCCCTCCCCAAAGAAACAGGTTCTGTTTAATCATTATCCATTAAGCCATTTCAACTGTTAGCCCTTGTACACACGGTCAGACATTCCAACAACGAAATCCGACGGATTTTGTCCGAAAACTCGTGTCCGTAACGTGATGACGTTATTTCGTTACGACGGGACTACGTTCAGGCTAGTAGCCAATAGCTTTGGTCTAGGAATTCGATCTGAGCATGCGTGGCACTTTGTCAGATCGGAATTCTCTACACACAATCGGACAAAGTCCGATCGGATCATGTTGTCGGAAAGTTTTATAGCCCAGCTCTAAAACTTTGTCCGTCAGATATTCCGACGAAAAAAAGTCTGATGGAGCCCACACACAGTCGGATTATCCGACAACACAGTCCGATCGGACATTTTCCGTTGGAATGTCTGACCGTGTGTACAAGGGCTTAGATCTCATTCACATTTGAGCTGAGCATCCTTGATTATTTATTAGGTAATTTTATGTGCATATGTACAGGCATTTTTGCACACATTTAATTTTTGAACATATTTCTTTCACCACTTGTGTGCTGCCACTATAATGCACATCCTTTTTGCTCTTCAAAGCCTAATGTGCAGAATATTCACTAGCGTTGCTGACCTTTTATAGAATAGGTCTGCAATCACTTTTGCCAAGGCATGCTGATTTGATTTTTTAATTGTAAAGCCAGAAAGGTTAATAGTTATGAGCTTTGTTAACATTTACATATTGTTTACACAGCTTTAAAGTGGTTGTAAACCCTTACAAACCACTTTGACCTACAGGTAAGCCTAGATTAAGGCTTACCTGTAGGTCCAAGAAATATCTCCCAAACCTATACGGTTTAGGAGATATTTGCCCGAAGACGGTGCATAGTAGTCCATTATGCTTTGCCTTTACAGGGAATGAAAGAGGATGTAAACTCATCAGGGTTTACTTCCTCTTTAAAGTGGTTGTAAACACTCCCCCACAACTTTGTCCCATGTAAATCAGCATAAAAAACCCTAATGAACACTGCTTGTAGATATCTCCTTACTTGCTTAGTATTGTTGTAATCCTTGTTGTTCTGTAGAATGAAGTCACTGAGCATGCCCAGATCTCCTCTGATATAAGGCACACTCTCTATGTCTTATCTATCTGTTATCAGGACTTCCTACAGCACAGCACTGAACTCTGCTAATCACTCAGCGCTTCCTCCTACACACCATGTGATCATGTGACATGACATACAGTCTAAACGTGGCCATTACTGCAGTCTTATCAGCTGAGGCTGATAAGACTGACAAAGGGAAACATTAGACATCGGCACAAATACTATGAAATAAAACAAGTCAGCTAGGAACAGGGAAGCAGGGTTGCCATAGAAACGTTGGATTGAGAAAAAGGCTTGGTTAACAGTACAGGAAGTGCTCAATGTAAGGGCGGAAATACACTCCACTGTGGACTCAGAAAACAATACTTAAGATGGTGCTGCCTAACCCCTGGAAACAAGTTTTTTAAAGTTTCTTTAACTGGTTGCTGACTGCCGGCAGTCAAATGACGGATGGGCGGCGCACCTATTGTGGTGGGAGGCCGTCATATGACGGCCTCCCGTTTAAACAGGGAATGCGCACGATCGTGCATGGGCATCCCTGTTTCTTCGGTGGTGGCGTGTCACGGAGACACCACTCGCCACCGAAGGGGGTGAACAGCCATTGGTTATGGCTCTTTACCACGTGATTGGCCGTGATGAAGTCATGGCCGATCACAGATGGTCACACCCCGACTGTGCACGGCGCATGCGCGCGATCGCGAGCGCGCTGCGCGTGCACGTCGGTGGCGGCGTGTTCCACGGGAACACTGTTCGTCACCGACGCTGGTAAACAGCCATTGGCCGGCTGTTTACCCACATGATCGACTGTGATCCTTTCACAGCCGATCACTAAAATGTAAACAAACCGCGGTATTGAGATGTTACCAGGTTCTCCTCCTCACACACGGATCGTGTGTGAGGAGGAGATTGCGGTAACATCTCGTTACCGCCTACAGTACACATCAAGCACACTGATTGCCACCCCCAATAAAGAGGTACCTGTCCCGGCCCATCAGAGTACCCGAGTACCTGTCACGGCCCATCAGAGTACCCGAGTACCTGTCACGGCCCATCAGAGTACCCGAGTACCTGTCACGGCACATCAGAGTACCCGAGTACCTGTCACGGCACATCAGAGTACCCGAGTACCTGTCACGGCCCATCAGAGTACCCGAGTACCTGTCACGGCCCATCAGAGCACCCGAGTACCTGTCACGGCCCATCAGAGTACCCGAGTACTTGTCACGGTCCATCAGGGTACCCGAGTACCTGTCACGGTCCATCAGAGTACCCGAGTATCTGTCACAGCCCATCAGAGTACCCGAGTACCTGTCACAGCCCATCAAAGTACCCTAGTACCTGTCACGGTTCATCCAAGTACCCGAGTAGCTGTCACAGCCCATCCGAGTACTCGAGTAGCTGTCACGGTTCATCCGAGTACCCGGGTACCTGTCACAGCACATCAGAGTACCCGAGTACCTGTCACAGCCCATCTGAGTACCCGAGTACCTGTCCCAGCCCATCTGAGTACCCGAGTACCTGTCCCAGTCCATCTGAGTACCCGAGTACCAGTCCCAGTCCATCTGAGTACCCGAGTACCTGTCACAGTTCATCTGAGTACCTGAGTACCTGTCACAGTTCATCTGAGTACCTGAGTACCTGTCACAGTTCATATTAGTACCCGAGTACCTGTCACAGTCCATATGAGTACCTGTCACCGCCCTTCAGAGTACCCAAATACCAGTCACCAAGCCATCAGAGTACCTGTCACCAGGCCATCAGAGTACCCGAGTACCTGTCACCAGGCCATCAGAGTACCCGAGTACCTGTCACCAGGCCATCAGAGTACCCGAGTACCTGTCATCAGGCCATCAGAGTACCCGAGTACCTATTTGCAGCCCATGTCTCATAGAATATACGTTGGGTTGTTTGCTTTCCAAAATGGTGTCATTTTGTGGGTAATTCCACTGTCCTGGTGCTCCAGGACCTTCAAAAGTGTGATAAGTAGGAATGAAATGAGATGTGTCATTTATGCTCCTAGAATGCCTGAAGGAACTACTTCAATGTTCGGCCTCTCTATGTGGCCAGGCTGTGTAAAAGTCCTACACATGTGGTATAGCCATACTTAAGAGGAGTAGGAGAATGTGTTTTGGGTTGTAATTTTTGCTATATACATGCTATGTGTTAGAAATATCTTATAAATTGACAATTTTGTGTAAAAAAAAATGCGCTTTAATTTTTTTCCACATATTCCAAAAACTTCTGGAAAAAAATGAATCGTTCAAAAGACTCATTATGCCTCACAGATTATACGTTGGGGTGTTTGCTTTCCAAAATGGGGTCCTTTTATGGGAAATTCCATTGTCCTGGTACTCCAGGGCCTTCAATAGGTGGTTGAGAAATGAGATGCGTCATTTTTGCTCGTAGAACTTCTGAAGGTACTACATCAATGTTGGTGCTCTGTATGTGGCCAGGCTGTGTAAAAGTCTCACACATGTGGTATCGCCATACTCGGGAAGAGTAGCAGAATGTATTTTGGGTTGTAATTTGTTGTATGCATATGCTGTGTGTGAGAAATAACCTGATAATATGACAATTTTGTAAAAAAAAAAAAAAAAAAAATCTTCATTTTGCAAAGAATTGTGGGAAAAAATGACAACTTAAAAAAACTCACCATGCTACTTACTTAATACCTTGGAATGTCTGCTTTGTAAAAAGGGGTCATTTTATGTTCGTAGAACACCTGAAGATGCTACTTCAATGTTGGGCCTTTGTATGCGGCCAGGCTGTGTAAAAGTCTCACACATGTGGTATCGCCATACTCAGGAGGAGTAGCAGAATGTATTTTGGGGTGTCATCTTTGCTATGTACATGCTATGTGTTGGAAATATCTGATAAATTGACAACTTTGTATAAAAAAAAATGCATTTTAATTTATTCCCACATTTTCCAAAAACTTCTGGGAAAAAATGAACTGTTCAAAATACTCATTATGCCTCATAGATTATACGTTGAGGTGTCTGCTTTCCAAAATTGGGTCATTTTGGGGGCAACTCCATTGTCCTGGTGCTCCAGGGCCTTCAAAATTGTAATAGGTGGTTGAGAAATGACGTGTCATTTATGCTCGTAGAATGCCTGAAGATGCTACTTCAGTGTTAGGCCTTTGTATGCGGCCAGGCTGTGTAAAAGTCTCACACATGTGGTATCACCATACTCAGGAGGAGTAGCAGAATGTATTTTGGGGTGTCATCTTTGCTATGTACATGCTATGTGTTGGAAATATCTGATAAATAGACAACTTTGTGTAAAAAAAAAAAATGTGTTTTCCTTTTTTTTTCTACATTTTCCAAAAACTTCTGGAAAAAATGAACCGTTCAAAAGACTCATTATGCCTCACAAATTATACGTTGGGGTGTTTGCTTTCCAAAATGGGGTTATTTTGGGGGCAATTCCATTGTTCTGGTGCTCCAGGGCCTTCAAAAGTGTAATAAGTGGTTGAGAAATGAGATGTGTCATTTATGCTCGTAAAACGTTGGGCCTTTGTATGTGGTCAGGCTGTGTAAAAGTCCCACACATGTGGTATCGTCATTCTCGGGAAGAGTAGCAAAATGTAATTTGGGGTGTAATTTGTTGTATGCATATGCTTTGTGAGAGAAATAACCTGTTAAAATGACAATTTTGTAAAAAAATATATAAATAAATAAATCTTCATTTTTCAAAGAATTGTGGGAAAAAATTACAACTTAAAAAAATTCATCATGCTACTTACTTAATACCTTGGAATGTCTACTTTCTAAAAAGGGGTAATTTAGCTGGTATTTGTACTTTCCTGACTTGTTAGTGTCTCAAGAAATGAGATACACCTGATGTACTGAAGGCTTGATCAGATGTGATAAATTTTCAGCGATTGGCACGATAGTTTGTAGACTCTATAACTTTCACAAAGACCAAATAATATACACTAATGTGGGTTATTTTTACCAAAGATATGTAGCAGTATAAATTTTGGCCAAAATGTATGAAGAAAAATTACTAATTTTTTCACAAAATGTACGTTTTATTTTATTTATAGCACAAAAAATAAAAAACCCACTAGTGATTAAATACCACTAAAAGAAAGCTCTATTTGTGTGGAAAAAAAAGGGTGCAAGTTTCATATGGGTACAGTGTTGCATGACTGAGTAATTGTCATTCAAACTGTGAGAGCGCTGAAAGCTGAAAATTTCTCTGGTCAGGAAGGGGGTGTAAGTGCACTGTATTGAGGTGGTTAAACAGTAAGTAATATGCAAATTGGGCTGGATTACAATGGCAACAAGAGTTTACTTCCTCTTTAAATATACATTGTTTTCGTTTTTGTGATGTTTCAGGTTGCCAGTAACAAAATGTGCTCTTTCAGAAAATCTTTCATGTTTTGTAAAAAAACAAAAAACAAAAGTTGATGGGGGTTGGCAGGGCAGCCATCAGAAATTGTGAGGCCCCTTAGACAGCTTTAGACCTGGGCCCCCCCGGGCCTGACCAACAACATGCCACAGGACCTGCCCACTGGTCATCCCACCAAGTCCTTCTGTACACACACTTTTATTTAGTTGTTAGTGCTTTCAAGATTTAACAGTAGGAAATGATATTTTGCCCAAATGAGACACCTCAATCCAGCAGCTGTATGCTTTCAGCCCCCCTCACACCTCTATTCTCTCAGACCCCCTCACACCTGTACACCCATAGCCCCCCTCACACCTGTATGTTCTCAGGCCCCTCACACCTGTATGCCCACAGCCCCCTCACACCTGTATGTTCTCAGTCCCCTCACACCTGTACACTCGCAGCCCCCCTCACATCTGTATGTTCTCAGCCCCCCTCAAACCTGTATGCGCGCAGCCCCCTCACACCT
Organism: Lithobates pipiens; assembly: GCF_037356315.1. Taxonomy (NCBI): domain Eukaryota; kingdom Metazoa; phylum Chordata; class Amphibia; order Anura; family Ranidae; genus Lithobates; species Lithobates pipiens. The sequence goes on from NW_027507790.1 coordinate 112,433,045, forward strand.
GTAAGTTCTAAGCCTCCCTCATACCTGTACGCTCGCAGCCCCCCTCAAACCTGTATGTTCTCAGCCTCCTCACACCTGTATGCTTGCAGCTCCCCCTCACGCCTCTATGTTTTCAGCCCCCCTCAAACCTGTAGGCTCGCAGCCCCCTCACACCTGTAAGTTCTCAGCCCCCTTCACACCTGTACACTCTCAGCCACCCTCACACCTGTAAATTCCCAGTCCCCCTTACACCTGTATGTTCTCAGCCTCCCTCACACCTATAAGCTCACTGCCCCCCTCAAACCTGTATGTTCTCAGCCCCCTCACACCTGTACGCTTGCAGCTCCCCCTCACACCTGTATGTTGTCAGCGCCCCTCAAACCTGTAGGCTCGCAGCCCCCTCACACCTGTAAGTTATCAGCCCCCCTCACACCTGTACAATCTCAGCCACCCTCACACCTGTAAATTCTCAGTCCCCCTTACACCTGTAAATTCTCAGTCCCCCTTACACCTGTAAATTCTCAGTCCCCTTTACACCTGTACGCTCGCAGCCCCCCCAAAACTGTATGTTCTCAGCCCCCTCACACCTGTATGCCTGCAGCCCCCCTTACACCTGTACGCTCTCAGCCAACCTCACCCCTGTAAATTCTCAGTCCTCCTTACACCTGTAAATTCTCAGGCCCCTCACACCTGTATGCCCGCAGCCCCCCTTACACCTGTACGCTCACAGCCCCCTCACACCTGTATGTTCTCAGCCCCCTCACATCTGTATGTTCTCAGGCCCCTCACACCTGTGCACGGACAGCCCCCTCACAGCTGTATGTTATCAGGCCCCTCACACCTGTACGCGCACAGCCCCCTCGCAGCTGCATGTTCTCAGGCCCCTCACACCTGTACACTCACAGCCCCCCTCACACCTGTATGTTCTCAGCCCCCTCACACCTGTAAGTTCTCGGCCTTCCTCACACTTGTACACTCACAGCCCCCCTCAAACCTGTATGTTCTCAGCCCCGTCACACCTGTACACTCACAGCTCCCCCTCACACCTGTATGTTCTCAGCCCCCTCAAACCTGTAGGCTCGCAGCCCCCTCACACCTGTAAGTTCTCAGCCCCCCTCACACCTGTATGCTCACAGCCCCCTCACACCTGTACTCTTTCAGCCCCCCTCACACCTGTAAGTTCTCAGCCCCCCTCACACCTGTATGTTCTCAGCTCCCCTCACACCTGTATGCTCACAGCTCACTCACACCTGTATGCTCTCAGCCCACTCACACCTGTACTCTTTCAGCCACCCTCACAGCTGTAAATCCTCAGTCCCCCCTTACACCTGTACATTCTCATCCCCCCTCACACCTGTATGCTCGCAGCCCACTCACATGTGTATATATGACACACACGCACACAGGTACACAGATATGTCCACACACATGTACACAAACACACACACACACACACACACACATGTTCACACACCTCCCCTCGCTTGTACGAAAGCCCTTACTTGTTAGGTGGTGTCCCTGGTCCCAGCTCTTGTGCAGCACACACGAGGAGTGCACATGCAGGAATTTTACAGATGTGGCAGCAAAGAGTACGATGTCAGCTCAATGACACAGAGCTGCAGCTGCCAATTCACACACACATACAGAACACCAGCGCAGCCACAGAGCTCTCCTGCACCAGCCTCTACCTTCTCCCATATGGCCAGGCCTGTCCAGATGCTCGGGCCCCTTACAGGTTTATGGGTGTACCCCCCCTGATGGCAGCTGTGGGGGTTGGCAATCCATAGATAGATAGTCTGAAATCTTGAGGTAATTATAACACATAAATACCAATGCCTAGATATAAAGAAAACAAATATTGTAACACAAATGTAAATCTCTGTTCCTATATAATTACACAAGCTGGTGTTGTTTAATAAAGATTTTTGAGGACAGTAAAAAAGTTGAATAATAGCATAAATTATTGAAGCATGAAAGTATGTCTCTTATAGTCCACTATGAACAAACTGGAATTAATATATGAATTTATATAAATATTGCTTGCTGGTGATTTTCCCCACACTTTCCTGCTGATCAATAATACAATCATAATACATTAACACCCTAGGGAGCAAAGGCAAGAGTCAATGATGAAACTGCATAAACATGTTTTTTACATTTTTATTCACGGAGTGTGAAAGCAATAAAAAAGCCTAATTTCGTCTTTTCCATCATGCTCATTTTATTGAGGAGGCCATTGGCACTGTAGGGAAGTGACAATGGATTAATTTACTAAAGAATTATTGACTTGATGCTTTCTCTTCTGCAAGCTGCATGATTTCGCCCCAGGGGACATTTTGCACCATGTGTCAAACAGCTCCATAGAAGCAGACCAAATCTTTACAGCTGACAGCTCAGGGAAAATAAAAGGCAGTGTTTGAATTGTAAACAAAGGGTAAGTAAATTATAATTTAAAAATTGTGATGACATTGATCGAATTGGAAGTGTTTTATTTCCATGACTTCAAAAAGATCTAAACTTGTTACTAAAAATGCTCATCATAAACAAATTTGTATACTTTGTGTCAAGTGATCTAATGTGAGCAACATGTAGTAGCTGGAGGAAAACATAAATCATCCCCCCCCCCCCCCGTCTAGATCTGTTTATTGCAGAGAAACAAAATGCATTGATTAAAGAATGGTGAACAATATTACAAGGTTCAAAGCAGTTTTGTTCTGTAAAATTAAAGGGGAGTTCCCCTCATAATTTAATCCTTGTCTCAATGAGTACAGTCCTGCAAGTTGAATAACATTTGGATATTTTTGTTTTCTTATTCTGTATAGCATGTTGCTAGGGTGTCTTGTATATTCTTCCTCCTTTGGAGCCATGGCGATGTAGGTCATTTCCTGGGGAGCCTCTGCTCCTGGGAGATGTGTGTCATCATTACCAAGTGTCAGTGGGCTGCCCATTGTGATGGCAACCCAAGACATTCCCCACTCTGCGCCCTTTGTGTAATGCGCATGCGCAAGATCGGGAGGTGAATGCTGGGTATCCAGCAGCACCAAATCTCGGAAAAGAGTACTAGTGGGCTTCACATGCCCACAATCAAGATGGAACCACGCAGCACAGAGAAGACAAAGGTTAGAGGAAAAAAAGAAAACATATGTTCCTTTAAAAAAAAAAATGGGTGGAACTCCGCTTTCATTTTAAAACTAAACCTTGTTGGTTTCAGACATTATGGAGGAACTTCACTCACCTCCACCCTCCCTTGTTTCTCCACTTTATTTGCTGCATTACTCACATGCCCAGTGATCCAGAAATGTTCTGTAGGGACTCACTGCTTCACACCTGGTCATGTGCTGCCATCTTCTCTGACATAATTGGGAGGCTGCTGTATCTTCTGCATTCCTACACCAAACTCCCTGATGATGTGCATGTGCCACTCTATGTCATCAGAGGGTCTGTCTGCAACAACCAGGAAGAGATAGCTGTCTCCCCGGTGATGCACCATGATGAATGTGTAGTAGAGTACCCTGAGGCCTCCTGGGATTTGTGATATCTCAAGAGGCTGTGAGCTACTGCATAAGCTGTTCTCACCTAAACGAGAATCCAGGAAGTGAGGGGAAGGTTCCTCAAAAGGCTTTTAGAACATTACTTCAAAGGTAAGTATTTTATGTAAAAAGAAAGTCAAATACTAAGTTATGAAAAGCTATTTATAAAATAGGGAAAAAATGTGAATTTAAGAACCAAACCTAGTCTCAAATATGTTTCTTTAAAAAAAGCCATATCAATAATATAATTGTTATATAAAGGATAGTCAAGCACTCAATTGAGTGTTGAGTGTGGTTTGCTATAGACATCATTTATTTTGTAACTGTCTTAATAAAAAATACTAACATTTGACCCAGTTATTTGAAGTCAAATCCCAAAGTGTTTTCTTCAAACAACCTAATATATTCAGTAGCTGAATATAAATTACTATTAGGGGTGTATTTATATATTTTTTCACATAAGAGTCACAAAGGTTTTATCACGTATTCACACATTTTTCCATCTGAAATCAAATCAGAAAACTGTGAATCTTGGGTTAGAACAATAACAAACAGACCCATTAGTCAAATAACCCCAACCATTGCAAGTCTTTTCTGGAGTCTTATTGTGTTATATTGTGGAAGAATGAGTTGTATGTTTTTAAAAATGTAGATATAAGGAGACCTGTTGATTTGTGTTCACTGTTTAAAGGACTCATTTTCTAAAATTTTCGAGTAAATGCATGTTTTTTGTTTTTTATAGGTTCTGTTTTTGTATGGGTGAACAGCACTCGAGTACTACCCACTAAATTAAAAGAGATTATGGATGATTGAATCAGATTTGTCAGCCCATCACTCTTTCAATTTCCTGAAAATCTCCATGTAGAGTTCTATGATCTGAGAATCATGCCATTTAGGTAACCAGACAACCATAACTCATAAATGTTATGATTCTGTGCAGATCGGACAAATCTTCCTGCCAATGTTCAGGAGAATTAACAGAAAAATATAACATTATGATAGTTCACCTGGTTTCAAACCAATTCACTCATCATGAATAATGAAAAAAACAACTTAAGGCTAGGCTCACATCTATGTATTTTTTCATTTGCAGATATGTATGAATGCACTATAATCTATTCAATATTATTTCTTATGGGTCCCATTCACATCTTTGCAGTTTCTTGCGATGTATTTTTTGGAAAGGTGCAGGGACTTTTTTAAATGCAAAATGGTGCATTTTTGGCTCTATAGTCTTCAATGGAACCACATGTACATGCATTTTTGGTAGGATTTTGTGTTTAATCACTTTAACTTGTTGCAGACTGTCAAATGACGGCCAGGCGGCGCAGCTTTTGTGGTGGGAGGGCGTCATATGACGTCCTTCCCTTTAAACAGGGAATGCGCGTGATCGTGCGCACGCATCCCTGTTCCTGCAGTGGCGGCGTGCCACACAGACACCGCTCGCCACCGAGGGTGGTGAACAGCCATTGGTCATGGCTGTTTACCGCATCACGGCCAATCACAGATGGTTCCACTCTAATGTGAACGGCGCATGCACTGCTGGTGCACATCGGTGGTGGCATGTTCCCGGGAACACTGCTCATCACTGACGCCGGTAAACAGCCATTGGCTGGCTGTTTACCCATGTAATCGGCTGTGAACCTTTCACAGCCGATCACTAAATGTAAACACAGAGCGTTAACTGGCTGTTACCAGCTCTTTTCTCTTCACACACCATTTCCAGTGTGAGGAGAGAAGAGCCTGGAGCAGAGAGTTACCGATCTGTGTTCTGTAGTGTCTGCACCAACACCACACTTATCAGATCGCCCCCCTCCTTGTCATCTGTCACCCAACAGTCACCACAGTCACCAAATAAAGTGCACCTGTCACATAGGAGACTGCCATCAGTGGCCGTCAGCGGTGCACCTGTCACCCATCCCCCGTCGCCCATCAGTGACCACCAGCCATCACCCGTCACCCATCAGTGACCGGCAGCCATCACCCGTCACCCATCAGTGACCGCCAGCCGTCACCTGTCATCCATCAGCCACTGCCAGCCGTCACTCGTCACCCATCAGCCACCGCCAGCCGTCACTCGTCACCCATCAGCCACCGCCAGCCGTCACCCATCAGCCATCACCTGTCACCCATCAGTAATCACCAGATATCACTCGTCAACCATCAGCCATCGCCAGCCGTCACCCATCAGCCATCACCTGTCACCCATCAGTGACCGCCAGCCATTGCCCGTCACCCATCAGTGACCGCCAGCCATCATCCGTCACCCCTCAGCCATCACCTGTCACCCATCAGTGACTGCCAGCCATCACCCATCAGTGACCGCGAGCCATCACCCGTCACCCATCAGTGACCACCAGCCGTCACCCATCAGCCATCACCTGTCACTCATCAGTGACCACCAGCCATCAATCGTCACCTGTCACCCATCAGTGACTGCCAGCCATCACCCATCACCCATCATGACTGCCAGCCATCAGTGACCATCACCCATCAGTGACCGCCATCTATCAGTGACCATCACCCATCACTGTCCATGGCCTGTCACACCGTCATCAACTATCAGTCAAAGTCACCTGCCACCCATCGCACAGCCCATCAGTGACCGTCACCTGTCACATACCCATCAGCATCATGTCCAAAGGAGTATACACCAGTGAGGAGGTGTTCCAGATCCTCTCCATGACCGATGAGAGCAACGGGGAGTTCTCATTTAATTCCAAATCAAATTCGGCATTTAACCCGAATAGTGAATCGGAAAATGATTCGGAGGAAGAATGGGTCCCTCCTAAAAGGGCACAGCACTCTGGAAACCAGGATTATATTCCCAGGCCCAGTACCAGTGCTCCCGCCAGCAATAGGCCCCAAGAACAAATTCCCAGGCCCAGCACCAGCGCTGCCGCCAGCGTTAGGCCCCGGGAACAAATGCCTAGTACCAGCTTTGCCGCCAGCGATGGGCCCCACCAACAAATGCCCAGACCCAGTACCAGTGCTGCCATATCTCGCCTGAGTACCAGCAAGGAAATTCCAATCCAACTACTGGAGTTTCACATCCCCCAAGAGCCAGGGCCTCTACATATATGCCAGATGGTCTTGCCAACCCAACATGGCTGCCTTCCGACTCGGCATCACCAATTATTCCCCCTTTCACAACACAGCCAGGTGTGCAGACCAACACCCAAAATTTCTCAGAGATTGATTTCTTTCATCTGTTTTTGCCCGACACATTGCTGCAATTCGTTGTGGACCAGACAAATTTATATGCCCAGCAGTATATTGCCAATAACCTCCAGTCATCATATGCTCGTCCCTTTTCAGTGGAGAGATCTCAATTTGGAGGAGTTCAAAATTTTTATGGGCCTCGCCTTGAACATGGGGATTACAAAAAAAATGAAGGACATGCCTATTGGTCCACCCACCCCATCCACCACATGCCCATTTATTCTGCCGAAATGTCCATGTCCCGATACAAGAAGATAATGCGCTTTCTCCACTTCAGAGACAACACCCAGTGCCCTCCCCACAATCATCCAAATTATGACAAGTTATATAAACTTCGGCCACTGATAAATTTATTTTCCCAACAATTTGCAGAACTCTATGTCCCCGATCAGAATATCTGTTTCGATGAGTCCCTGGTACCCTTTTCAGGCCAGCTAGAAATAAAGCGATATATACCTAGCAAAAGGGCCAGATATCGAGTAAAATTATACAAGCCTGAGAGAGCCATGGGATATCTTTATGCGTTCCGCATATATGAAGGAAGAGATTCCCAGCTCCAGCCCCCTGAGTGCCTGGCCTACATGGGCACAACTGGAAAGATTGTATGGGACCTGGCATACCCCTTTCTGAACAAAGGATATCACATATACCTTGACAACTTTTACACCAGCCTGCCCCTTTTCAAACACTTATACCTTGCAAAAACCCTGGCCTGCGGAACCTCCAGAAAAAATAGGAAGGGCTTCCCACAATCAATAGCGAACAAAAAGCTGCGAAGGGGGGAAAGAGCATTACTGAGATGCAACGAAGTGCTGGCCTTGAGGTGGAAGGATAAAAGGGACATGCACATGATGTCCACCATCCATGAGGACACTACAATTTGAGGTTCAAAGAAGACGAGGTCCCATTGAAAAACAAACGTTTGTCCAAGATTATAATCTCTACATGGGGGGGGTGGATTTCAATGATCAAATGATTCGGCCCTATTGGTCAATAAGGAGGTCCCGATTCTGGTACAAGAAAGTAGCAATTTATCTCATCCATTTGGCCATTTATAATTCCTACGTAGTCTACACCAAATCCATGGAAAGCCCCGCCCCCTTCCTAAAATTAATCGAAGAAGTTGTCACGTCCCTCATCTATCACCAAAGACCCCCCCAGAAGACCTTCGCTCTGAGGCTGTTTGCCAACTTCATGAGCGCCACTTCCCCTTCAGCATTCCACCATCTGAAGCAGGCTGAAGACGGCAAAAAAAATGTCGCGTGTGCACCAAAAGAGGGTTTCAAAAAGATACCAGCTACCATTGTCCCCAGTGTCCCTCCCAACCTGGCCTTTGCATTGGTGAATGCTTCCAACTTTATCATACATCCCTAAAATAGTAGCCCATATTTTTAACCATTTCCCCATTTTCATCATCTGTGCTGACCATTTTTCATGCTTCCCCAAATAACCATGCCCCTGCCTTTCATGTGAACTAACCCTGGCCTGTTTTTTTACTATGCCTCTGCCTACTGTTTGGACTGCTTCTACATGAACTGACCCTGGCCTGTTTTGTGACTATGCCTTTGCCTACCGTTTTTGAATTGCTTCCATGTGAACTGACCCTGGCCTGTTTTATCAACTACGCTTATGCCTACCGCTTGGACTGATCTGTTGCCCTGCTACTGTAGTATACAGGGGTCTCACATATGTGAGGGGCTCCAGAATTGTTTTTCCAGATGGAGAAAACAATTTTTATTGTTTTCTCCGGTTTTCGGATTAGGGTCTGGAGTCCAGAGGCTTCATAGAGATTTGGGTGGGTCGAAGCCTCTACCCCTGTGCATAGGTCTTACCTGATTGCGGCCCTCAACCTGCTGCTGACTTACTGCCACCATGCCTCTGCCTGCCGAATGAACGGACATCACCGCTACCTGGACTATGCAAATAATTAGCTGTAGCAAGAGGCAGTATGTTTATGAAGGGCTGGAGAGTGGTACAATAATGAGTGTCTGCAGGTAACAGAGTACCAGGACCAATATTATGGCTGTGCTGGCTGTCTCTGCCTGGACAATTTCTATGGACTGCTGTGCTGACAATATCCTTGTGCTGATTATAGACAATATTCCTGCCGGCTGCCTGGATAATTAATATTGCTGTCGCTAAACACATCCCTGCCTGCTGCCTGGACCAGTGCTCACTGTGGATACTACTAAAAGCACAGGTAATGCTTTTTTTTTACCCTTTCCACAATAGAATTTATTTTGGATTGTAATTCTTGGTATGTTTACATGCTATGTGTTAGAAATATGAAGGGCCTTCAAAAATGATAGGTTGCCATATATATGTCATTTATGCTCCTAGAACGCCTGATGGTGCTACTTGGATGTTGGGCCTTTGTATGTGGCCAGGCTGTGTAAAAGTTTCACACATGCGGTATTGCCATACTCAGAAGGAGTAGCAGAATGTATTTTGGGGTGTCATCTTTGCTATGTACATGCTATGTGTTGGAAATATCTGATAAATGGACAACTTTGTGTAAAAAAAAAAAAAAAAAAATGTGTTTTCATTTTTTTCCACATTTTCCAAAAACTTCTGGAAAAAAATGAACAATTCAAAAGACTCATTATGCCTCATAGACTATACGTTGGGGTGTTTGCTTTCCAAAATGGGGTCATTTTGGGGGAAATTCCATTGTCCTGATGCTCCAGGGCCTTCAAAACTGTAATAGGTGCTTGAGAAATGAGATGTGTCATTTATGTTCGTAGAACACCTGAAGATGCTACTTCAATGTTGGGCCTTTGTATGCGGCCAGGCTGTGTAAAAGTCTCACACATGTGGTATCGCCATACTCAGGAGGAGTAGCAGAATGTATTTTGGGGTGTCATCTTTGCTATGTACATGTCCCTGATGAAGTCACATGACGATACGCGTGGGAAGGAAGTGCTTGTGGATACAGGAAGCCACGTCTGAGAGACGAAAAGGAACATTTTAAACTGCTATCTGGCATTTTTAAACTGATTTGTTTGTGAGTACCTTTCCATTTGTTTGAGTTTTGTAATAAAAGTGTATACATGCTTCACCATTTGGAGTCCTCCTGTTTCCTTCTCTGTGAGATCCTGCCTTAATTTGGGGAGAAGTCCTCCTAGCTTGGAACTAAGGGTACACCGCTGTCACCATCTGAGACCTTGGTCTCTTTATGCTGTTTGCCTTACAGCAGTAAGGTAAGGGGCCACCCTATATGTTAACTGCGGGACACTGAAGAGACACCAGAGTGTGCACAGTTTACGTTGTATTGCACCTGCTACTACGAGAAGCATTTTACGGATTTTTTTGCCACTTTTTTATTTTTGTTTGCAGTTTGAGAGACTTCTATATTTTTCTGCACTGAATGTTTCACTATTTAATTTTGCTTTATACACACTTTGTGTGATACTTTATTTATTTGCATTTATCACTTTATGGGTATATGCGATTTCTTTTCTATTTATGCGATTTTATGTGTTTCTATTTACACTGAGTAAGAAAATCTATTTATTGGTATTCATCACTATCACTGTGTGATTTTATGCGATTCTTACTTTGGTCTATGCGATTTTATATATGTGGTTTCTATTTCCTTACATATATATATATATATATATATATATATTCGTTTGGAATGCTTTGTTGCACTAGTCACTTTGATCACTGATCACGATTTATCACGGGAATCAGAATTTATGCACAGATAATTTATGTTTTTATTGGTTAGCATTTTATGGATTAATATTATTTAGTTTAAGGGAGTGCAACACCATTTATTTGATTTGTTGCTATATGTTTCAGTGGTAGGGCTTATACCTCGGTCGGTGTTTGGCTGCAACCCTAATTGAGGCTTAATAGATTTTTGATAGCGCAGGGATACTTTTGTCTATTCCTTTGCTATGTACATGCTATGTGTTGGAAATATCTGATAAATTGACAACTTTGTATAAAAAAAAATGCATTTTAATTTTTTCCCACATTTTCCAAAAACTTCTGGAAAAAAAATGAACTGTTCAAAATACTCATTATGCCTCATAGATTATACGTTGAGGTGTCTGTTTTCTAAAATTGGGTCATTTTGGGGGCAACTCCATTGTCCTGGTGCTCCAGGGCCTTCAAAATAGGTGGTTGAGAAATTACGTGTCATTTATGCTCGTAGAATGCCTGAAGATGCTACTTCAGTGTTAGGCCTTTGTATGCGCCCAGGCTGTGTAAAAGTCTCACACATGTGGTAGCACCATACTCAGGAGGAGTAGCAGAATGTATTTTGGGGTGTCATCTTTGCTATGTACATGCTATGTGTTGGAAATATCTGATAAATAGACAACTTTGTGTAAAAAAAAAAAATGCGTTTTCCTTTTTTTTTTCTACATTTTCCAAAAACTTCTGGAAAAAATGAACCGTTCAAAAGACTCATTATGCCTCACAGATTATACGTTGGGGTGTTTGCTTTCCAAAATGGGGTTATTTTGGGGGCAATTCCATTGTTCTGGTGCTCCAGGGCCTTCAAAAGTGTAATAAGTGGTTGAGAAATGAGATGTGTCATTTATGCTCGTAAAACGTTGGGCCTTTGTATGTGGTCAGGCTGTGTAAAAGTCCCACACATGTGGTATCGTCATTCTCTGGAAGAGTAGCAAAATGTAATTTGGGGTGTAATTTGTTGTATGCATATGCTCTGTGAGAGAAATAACCTGTTAAAATGACAATTTTGTAAAAAAATATATAAATAAATAAATCTTCATTTTGCAAAGAATTGTGGGAAAAAATTACAACTTAAAAAAATTCATCATGCTACTTACTTAATACCTTGGAATGTCTACTTTCTAAAAAGGGGTAATTTAGCTGGTATTTGTACTTTCCTGACTTGTTAGTGTCTCAAGAAATTAGATACACCTGATATATTGAAAGCCTGATCAGATGTGGTCAATTTTCAGTGATTGGCACCATAGTTGTAGACTCTATAACTTTCAAAAAGACCAAATAAATTACACTAATTTAGGTTATTTTTACCAAAGATATGTAGCAGTATAAATTTTGGCCAAAATATATGAAGGAAAATTACTAATTTGCTAAATTTTACGATGGAAAAAAAGAAAAGGGCATTTTTTTCACAAAATTTACGGCATTTTTTATTTATAGCACAAAAAATAAAAAACCCACTAGTGATTAGATACCACCAAAAGAAATCTCTATTTGTGTGAAAAAAAGGACGCAAATTTCATGTGGGTACAGTGTTGCATGACTGAGTAATTGTCATTCAAAGTGTGAGAGCACTGAAAGCAGAAAATTGGTCTGGTCAGGAAGTAAGTGCACTGTATTGAGGTGATTAAAAATCGGACACTTTCACCCCATTCCTGCCCAGGCTAGTTTTCAGATTTCAGTGTCACATTTTGAATGGCAATTGCGTGAAACACTGTACCCATATTACATTTCTATCTCTATTTTCACACAAATAGTTCTTTCTTTTGGTGGTATTTAATCACCACTGGGTTTTTTTTTGTTTTCTAAAAGCAAAAAAATTGTGAAAATTTTTATTTTCTTTGTTTCTTTTAAAACATTCTGCAAATAAATAATTCTTCATAAATTTAGGCCAAAATGTATACTGCTACGTTTCTTTGGTGAATATAACGCAAATCATTCTATATCATTTAGTCTGTAGGAAAGTTAGAGTGTTCACAAACTATGGTATATATATATATATATATATATATATATACACATACACACACAGTAAATATTTTATTATTTCTTTTAATGTGACAATACTGAAGAAATTACACTTTGTTACAATGTAAAGTAGTGAGTGTACAGCTTGTATAACAGTGTAAATGTTGCTGTCCCCTCAAAATAACTCAACACACAGCCATTTATGTCTAAACTGCTGGCAACAAAAGTGAGTACACGCCTAAGTGAAAATGTCCAAATTGGGTCCAATTAGACATTTTCCCTCCCGCTGTCATGTGACTCATTAGTGTTACATGGTCTCTGGTGTGAATGGGGAGCACTGAAAGTACAACATGGCACCTCATGGCAAAGAACTCTCTGAGGATCTGAAAAAAAAAAGAATTGCCAAGACCCTGAAACTGAGCTGCAGCACAGTAGTCAAGACCATACAGTGGCCTGTGGCCAATTATAGCTCAGGGGGTTTAGTACACTCCCTGTGTAGTGTGTTGCGGCGTTCAGAGAGAGAGAAGGATAGGCAGGGACAGTGTCTTCTTTTCTTGTGATTGAACCTAGTGCAGTTAGAGTTGGTGTATTGTGCCTCCTGCACAGTATACACCTGAAGCTACCCCCAATTGCTGGTGTTGTTTTATTCCTATACCACATGCAGCTGCAGCAGTTAGAGTTGGTGTATTGTGCCCCCTGCACAGTATACTCCTGAAGCTATCCCCAATTGCTGGTGTTGTTCTGTTTCTATACCACAGGCATCTGCAGGAGTTACAGTTGGTGTATCGTGCAAACTGCACAGTATACACCTGAAGCTACCCCCAATTGCTTGTGTTGTTCTGTTTCTATACCACAGGCATCTGCAGCAGTTACAGTCGGTGTATTGTGCCACCTGCACCATATATACACCTGAAGCGACGAAACTTGCACCAATATGGCCGCCCTAATACTTCCGCCCATCAGGCGTCCGGATGTTTACACAATTACTAACCAGTAAAATGGCCGCCGCCCTACTTCCGGCGTCTAATCTGATACTAAAACGGCCGCCGTAACACTTCTGGCGATCGGGTCTTCTTGAAAATGGTTGCCGTACCATTTAACGTATGGCCTATAAAAAGACACTTCCTTGAGCATCAATCATCCCCTGATGAAGTCACGTGACTCATGACGAACACGCGTCGGGATTGCTGCTATCGGAAGTGACGCACATCAAGCTCGCCGCTCATTTATACAACGCTCTGTGTACTTTTTGTTTGTGAGTACCTGTTTGAGCACAGTGTTGGGTACATGCTCCAGGAGGATGCCCAGCGTTTTGAAGGCTCTGATGATGATACCCAGCTAGAGGAAGGCAGTAACGTGAGCCCAGAGAGAGGGAATGCTCAAGAAGGACAGCAATATGGCAGTCATGTTCCACCAGCTGCAGCATACTGCTAGGTTTGCTCCAGTGATGAAGAGAGAGGGGAGGATGAGGTCACTGACTCCACGTGGGTGCCTGATAGGAGAGAGGAGGAGGAGGCACATCTCCAACGAGGCAGGATGCTCTCCGGGGGCCAGCTTAAGGGTAGCACACCGACTGAATCACACCGCAGAGCTCCGCCTATGCAGGGCGCTGCCTCTGCGTGTTATTCCAAAAGTTCTTTGGTGTGGGCCTTTTTTGAGACGAGTGCATTAGATCACACCACTGCTATTTGCAACATATGTCTCAAGCGTATCTCGCGTGGCCAAAACATCAGCCGCTTGGGCACCACATGCTTGACCAGGAATATGTTGACCTGCCACGCAGCTCTTTGGCAAGCACACCTTAAAGACCCACACCAAAGAACAAAGCGGACCTCTCCTTGCTCCTCATCAGCTGGGATCTCCAACCTCACTATACCTTCAGTCCTCTCTGAAACCTGCACTGAGAGGAATGAAGATGAAGAATTAAGTGTGTCACAGCCAAGTACTTGCGGGCATTCTGCTAGTAGTACACCGACGTCCAATTGTACCAGGCAAATTTCCCTTCCCCAGCTCCTGGACTGTCAAAAGAAGTTCACTCCCAGCCACCCACATGCCCAGCAGTTGAATGCTAGCTTGGCTAAATTGCTAGCACTTAAACTGCTGCCTTTTCAGTTGGTAGACTCTGCCCCCTTCCGTAAGTTTGTGCAATGTGCGGTTCCTCAGTGGCAGGTTCTCAAGCACCACTTTTTCTCTACCGGCATGTGGAAGGCAATGTCCATGCCTCACCGGATAGGGCGGTCAGTGGTAAGGTGCATATTACCGCTGACTCATGGTCCAGCAGGCATGGACAGGGATGTTACCTATCTTTCACGGTGCATTGGGTCACTCTTCTGGCAGCTGGGAAGGATGCAGGACAAAGTGCAGTGGTGTTGGACGTTGTTCCGCCACCACGCCTCCAAAATGCTACTACTGGTTGTGACATGACTCTCTCCTCCACCGCCTCATCTTCTTCTTCCTCCATGGCCTCTTCCTGTGCTTTGTCCTCAGAACCAGCGGTGCTCCGGAGTTGAACCTGCCCAAGAACCACCTTATCTGTGACATGCCCACCAGGTGGAACTCAATGCTGGCCATGCTGCAGTGGCTGCACATGCAGCAGAGGGCCATTAATGAGTACCTATGTGACTACAGCACCAGGAGAGGATCAGGGGAGCTCGGTTTTTATCCCCATGCCAGTGGGGCATGATCAGGGATGCATGCACTGTCCTGTCACCATTTGAGGAGGATGGTGAGCAGTGACAGTGCATGCTTCAGTGACACTGTACCTCTTGTTCACCTGTTGGAGCATACGCTGCGTGGAATAATGAGGCAGAACAGAGGCAGGAAAGGGAGGACTTCCTTGCCTCTCAAGGCCCCTTTTATCCAGACAGTGTTCCTGCTGTCCCACGATCACACAGGAAGAGGACAAGGAGGAGGATTGTGTCAGCATGGAAGTGGAGCCTGGCACTCAGCATCAGCAGCAGCAGTCTTTTAGGGATGATTTACAGTCCCAAGAAACCTGTGGACTTGTACGTGGCTGGGGGGAGGTGGTTGCGGGGATCATGTCATCTTTAGTGACACAGAGGACTCCAGACCGAATGCCTCAGCTAACCTACGCTGCATGGCCTCCCTCATCCTGCAAAGCCTGTTGAAGGATCCTTGTATTCTTCAGATCAGGGAGAGGGATCATTACTGGCTGGCAACTCTCCTTGCGGACCTTATCTTGCTGTTGCAGAGGGAGCAGAGGATGAGACATCTCCAGAAGTCCTTGCAGAAAGGTCTGTGCAACGCATTCCCAGAGACTGGGAGGTTACAAACGCCTGGTTCTGGACAACATGTTGCTGAGGCTTCGGTCAGTTACAGGAGTGGTGGAGAAGCGTTCAGACAATTTTTTAGTCCGCAGCTCCAAGGTATGATCAGTTCCAGCAACCATCGCCAGCGTCTGATTTACATGGTGCAGGAATATCTAGGGGCAAGGTCAGACTTGGACACCTTTCCCACCGAAAATCCTCTGGCTTACTGGGTCTTGAGGATGGATCACTGGCCAGAGCTTGCACAGTATGTAATTGAGCTACTGGCCTGTCCTGCATCCAGCATTCTTTTGGAACGCACATTCAGTGCTGCTGGAGCCTTTGTAACCAATCACAGGGTGCGCCTGTCCACCGACTCGTTTGATCGACTGACCTTCATAAAGATGAATCAGTCTTGGATCACCACCAGCTACCAAGCACCTGAAGCTGATGTAACCGAATATTCTTTTTTGAAATGTCCCATCCCTTCAAGACTGCCTATGCTGATGCTGAGTGACTATCCTGTTATGTTGACTGACTACCCTCTTCCTCCTCAATGATCCTGCTGATAGCTTGGAAGAACATTTTTGGTTCTGGGTGCCACCACCAGTGGCTAAGGCTCAATTATTCAGCCCCTGTTTAACAGGGGCATGTAATTAAAATTTTTGATTCAATGCTTTACAGCAGGGCTTATCCCTGCACTCCAACTAGAGTATCTGGGAGAGGTTGCAGTGTCGTGGCACCAGTGCCTAAGGCCCAATTTTTCAGCCCCTGTTTAACAGGGGCATGTAATTACAATTCTTGATATAATATTTCATAGCAGGGCCCATTTGAGGGCCCACCAAGAGTAACTGTGAGGGCTTACAGTGTTGTGGCACCAGCACCACCACAACCACCAAAGGCCCAATTTTTCTACCACTGTTCAACAATGGCATGTAATTACAATTCTTGATATAATAGTTCACAGCAGGGTGCTCCAGCGCCTACCAAGAGTCACTTTGAGGGCTTACAGTGTTAAATTGTGGCAACACCAACACCTTAGGGACAAATTTCTGCAGAGCATATAGGGCAAGCCCCTACTTTCAAACATCCAACTTTCAAACGTCTCCTACTTGCAAACGGAAGGAGACAACAGGAATGAGATGAAAAAAGACGGACGGCCAAAAAAATTATACAGGAATGATAACCCTTCCCTATGTTTTCCAAAAAGCTTTAAAATTGTTTTTTGAAATGGAGCTACACTTTAAAAATGTACCACATCAAAATTATAAACAGATTCTACTTAACACAATAAACCTACACAGTCCCTGTCTTGTTTGCACCGCCTGTATATTGCTGTTCTGAGTATATAGGGCCCAGGGGGCCCCACGCCTTTCCTTTTTTTTTATTTGGGTATGGGGTTCCCCTTAATATCCGTACAAGACCCAAAGGGGCTGGTAATGGCCAGGGGGGCTACCCATGCCATTTTTCTCAATGATTTTCATCCATATTGCCGGAACCAGACATTACATTAAAAGCAGTTTTAAATGACTTTTTTTTGATAAATGTCATTTTGTGCAGGGACTGTTCTAAACACGGGAAACGTGCCACTTCTCAGGCATACTATAGACACCCCCCAGGCACGATATTTAAAGGAATATTTCACTTTTTTTTGCACTTTAAGCGTCATTAAAATCAGTGCTCCCAAAAAATGGCAATTTTTAAAACTTTTTTTTGCATGGATACATGTCCCCTGGGAAGGAGCTGGGACTGTAACATCATAAGGGGGTCGGGTCACCATGTGACATCACCCGGTGACCCTGCCCCTTGTCCCTATATAAGTCGCCGCACAACGCGTCCCTGCCATTGCAGCCAGAGAGAGTGTTGTGTCAACATAGCAGGGAAGAAGAGAAGAAGGCGGCGACGGTGACAGCGACAGAAGACCGGGCCAACGCTAGTAAAAGAGCTATAAGAAGATAGCGGAGGCCTGGCAGTAGAACCAAAGAGGGGGACAAGACCCCCGAAGTCGGAAGAAGACCCCCGGACAGCGGTGACGATGAAGAAGGAAGCTGGGCTCCTCCGCTATCTTCTGCTAGCTCTTTTACTAGCGGAGGAGCCCAGCTTCCTTCTTCATCGTCACCGCTGTCTGGGGGTCTTCTTCCGACTTCGGGGTCTTGTCCCACTCTTCGGGGGTCTTGTCCCCCTCTTTGGTTCTTCTGCCGGGCCTCCGCTATCTTCTGTCCAATAAATTATTTAAAAAACTTGTGTTGTGTTTTTTTATTTACACTTTTTTCACCAGGTGAATGGGTAGGGGTACATCGTACCCCATACTCATTCACATAGGGTGGGGGGCCAGTATCTGGGGCCCCCTTATTAAAGGGGGCTCCCGGATTCCGATAAGCCCCCTGCCCACAGACCCCGACAACCAACTGCCAGGGTTGTCGGGAAGAGGCCCTTGTCCTCATCAACATGGGGACAAGGTGCTTTTGTGTGGGGGGGCCGCTCATCCCCACCCTCTTTCCTGATCGGATAAGGGTCTGATATGGAGTTTGGAGGGACCCCCATGCCGTTTTTCAGCGTAGGGCTTCCCCTTTAAGTCCATACCAGGTGACGGGGCTAGCGACGTGTCAATCTCGCCGATGAAGGCGGCGACATTGACTTCCTGCGCTAGTCCCATCTACCTGTAGCCGCGTTCAAAATGAACAGACTTTTCTCAGTGTGTGGGCAAGTTCATTCATTTCAAAAGTCTGGTGAACTAGTACGCAGACGGGGGGATTGTGTCCGGCGGACAAATTTGAGTCAAAACTTATTTCTAAGTCCGCCGGACTTTTGGGGAAAAAAAGTCAGCCGGAGCCCATACACATGCGGATTGTCTGGCGGACTGGCAAATTATGAAATCTCTCAATGCAGCGCATTCTCTTCTTCTTTATAATGGTATAATAATGAAGCTGCTTTGCTGGTGATATTCACAGAGTTCTAACAAACGTTTTTTTTTTTTCTAGCGATCTCCAGAATAATATTTTTTTTTTCTTGTGATCTCCAGAATAATATTTTTTTTTTCTAGTGATCTCCAGAATAATATTTTTTTTTCCTAGAGATCTCCAGAATAATATTTTTTTTTCTAGTGATCTCCAGAATAATATTTTTTTTTCTAGTGATCTCCAGAATAATATTTTTTTTCTACTGATCTCCAGAATAATATTTTTTTTCCTACTGATCTCCAGAATAATATTTTTTTTTCTAGTGATCTCCATAATAATATTTTTTTTCTAGTGATCTCCAGAATAATATATTTTTTTTGGTGTCAAATTACCACAACACCATTATTATCTTGTATTTTTTAACCTAAAAAATACAACTATGTTGGTGTCCCTTGTTAATTTTACATTGTATTTTTTACCTGTATCTGCCTACTCACAAACAAACTGTCCTTTTTTTAAGTAAAACACATAACCAAGTATTTTGCAAAATCAAACTTGTTTATTCAATAGGAAGCACAAGGTCATATCAAAATCAAGAGGAGGGCAACAATGGGGAAACTGTTGGAATTGGTGAAGCGTTTGTACCCCAGGGCAGACATCAATTATCTGACTGTCAAAATTGGTAACCTGATGAGTCCATTTAATAGGGAGCACAATACAGTCCTAGACTCCGAGAGATCGGGAGCAGCAGCAGATGACATATATGTCCTGAGGCTGTGGTCTTCCAACAGCCTGCGTTTTTTGCCAGACCACACCAAACCCAGGCCATCACTCTCAACACTTCCTTCCACACAAATGAAAGAAATTAAATCAAAAATGCATTCTCTGCAGCCCAAAAAAAGAAAAAAAGAAACTCAAATTAAAATTTAAAATTAAAAAGAAAATTATAAATGATGTTGGGGATAATTCCCAGCCCAGTGGCCTTGTTGGGGGTGTTGATGTTGCATTGGCTACGGTCCGCCATGCTGCTATGGTGGGTGGAGTGGCTATGTTGTTGGTGGAGTTGGTGGAGAAGGATGATCAAATTTGCAGAGGTGCATTTTAGGGGTGATTTGGCCCCTCTTCCCCTTGTTGAGGACCTTAAAGTGGGGTACCCCCTAAAAAAAAAAAATTAAAAGTCAGCAGCTACAAATACTGCAGCTGCTGGCTTTTAATAATCTGACACTTACCTGTCCCAGGGTCCAGCGATGCGGGGGAACGAAGCCCCCCCTCATTTCCCGCTCCGCTCACGGCGCCGTCATGCGTACTGTGGGCACCTGGCTGTGGCTTCACAGCCAGGCACCCACTGAGCATGCGCGAGCGGAGCAGGGTGCCGTGATACGCCGTACAGTCACCTGGGACACGTGACAGGTCCCAGGTGAATGTGCGGCGCGAGGGGAAGTGATGTCACCAGCCTGGGCAATGAAGAAGGCAGACTACGAGGAACCCCCTAGCAACAGGTATTTAGAGGTGAGTAAACATTTTTATTTTTTTGCCAATTATTTTTTATTTATTTTTTTTACGAATTTTAAGCAGCTTTTAATTTTTTGGTGGCAACACCACTTTAAGGATGATTTCCTCGAACATAATGTGCTGGTCCTCCTCCCTCTCTTTTAGTTTGTTCCCCGTCATGCAGCCAAAAGTCTCCTGGGAATCAGGGGCCATGTTAATCGCAGTTATTGCATGGTGTAGAAATGCAGCTGTGGCCTCCTCCAGGTTCCTGGACTTCCTGGCCCTTTTTGTTGGAGGACAGAGGGGAAGAACCTGGCATTCAGTCAGGCTGCTTGGCACGACCTCCTCTTGGCTTTGGCTGAGGCTGAGACTTTCCTGTGTATGAAAATGGTACATAGTTTTAAGTTTTTGGTCATCAATCAGACACAATTTTTAGCTCATGACTGTTGCAAATTGAATGTTAACAAATAGAAAAGACTATAATTCTGACCTCAAAATTTTTCATCCTTGTCCCAATCATTTTTGGCCACTACAGTCTATTAACATGTAAATCCCTTTGTTAAAGCAGAAATTTGGTATCAATAACATATAGTTAACATCATTAAATTTTTGCCCACAATGATGTTCAACAATGCTATACCCGGGTTAAGCTGGGTTCCTCCACATCTTCTTCCTGTATCGAAGGCCCAGCGTGGACTTCAGGACACAAGACAAACCCTAATGTCAGGCTAAACTCTAATAATCTTGTCCCAATATAGGTCTCAATCTATAGGCAGTATAGGCCACTAACCACTGATGCCCCCATTTACAATTGTACCTTTGTTTCAACGTTCCTTTGTGTGATACAATTTTCTGTCCTCCACTCACAGATTGTTACTACGGTTGTTACAGCAACCACTCGTTATGCTTTATATATACTGCACATGCATCAAACTCCACCCTTGTCCTTCTTTCTAGTGTATTCCCCACCTCTTCTCTTTCGGGGCAGTGGGAGAGCAAATGGCTGAGAGATCGCAGGTGCATTCTGATAGCAGCAATGAGGAAAGCCTGGAGCAAGGTAGTTCCCGATACAGGAGGAGATATAAGACCTCAAATATGTCCTTTGAAGAGATGGTGGACATCTTAAAGAGGACAGACTATGATAGGAATCATGGGCCATACAGAAACCCAAATGTCAGAAAGGCCAAAATCATGGCTAAAGTTGTTAGAAGTCTGCACGTGACTTTTGGGGTACGACGATCCAAGGATTAATTGTGGAAACGTTGGTCAGACCTGAAATTGAGGGAGCAAGATCAGTATAGAAAGATCAGGTGCTGCAAAAAAGTATTTGTCCTGTGCTCCTATTATTATTATTACTTTCATGCTGGTCCATGTTCTTTACTTTACTGCTGTACAGTTTAAAATGACAAGTTTTATGTTCATGGACACAGGAATCCTGGGATATTAAACATTGTTCATTCGACCACTAATACGTCGTTTTTGGGAGATGCAGGTTAACTACATTTGTTCAGGCCTATTTTGATTAAAATAAGTTCATTAGATTGTTGTCTAGATGTGTTTAAAATATATAATGAAATGTCAACTTTATTCAGTGTCAGGAGAGGACGCTCAGCAGCTGTTCACACATCTGGATGCAGGAACACTAGTGTGTGACACCATAACACCCTTGTTATGGTGTCCCATGCAGGTGCTCCAGTGGATACTAGGGTTTTCTCCATGTGAAAAAATCAAGTATTCAACTTGGAACTCTGCCAAAACAGACAATTGGAAGACACTTCCAAGCAATGTTTCATACTCCTAGTTCTAGCCTAACATATCTGTCTGCTAAGTATACCTCTTTTGTATGCACATAGAGGAGAAAAGAAGAGGGACATCTGAGGACACCAGTAACCACACACTGAAATGAAGAAAGGCAACTCACCACACACTTTGAAGATGTGGATGCTGATATTCAGGAAGTGCTGGGTGAAGTGTTAGAAATAGTGTCAACCACAGGTCAGTGTCTGAGATCACAGCTTCAGGTAATAGATGGATGCCTGCAAATTCTTAATACTTTTTATTCTTTTATTTTTAGGTGATGTGAATGTTGTGGAAGTAGAAACTCACTTCAGTAGTTCAGGTGCACAAATCCTGCTCAGGGAGATCGTGATTTGGAACAAATTAAACAAAACATCCATGATGTTCAAAAAAGATCGAGCAACATCATCGATATTTTAGGTAAAATCTAAACAAAAATAATATTTTATAGTTGTTATGTTGTACATGTTTTTACAGTTTTAAATGAATTGCAAAGCCAAATTTTGAAAATGCACACAGTGTGTCAACATGTGCTATCTCCCATCATGGGATATCAATGTACACATTTTGTGGGTGCAACCTCTTCCTCCAAACTAAAGTAGGTGAGAGGAAGCGGTTGCACCCCCAAAACACATCCATTGATCCCCCATGATGGGAGCTAGCACATATTGACACACTGGGGCTTATTTGAAAAAGGCAAAAACACTTTGCCCTACAAGCGCAATGTGGGAAATCCAAATTTGGAGTCCCAATTTGTGTCCATCTTCAAAATTTGGCTTTTAGAGGGCTGAGATCAACACAGTTTTGGCATACTAAAGTCTCATATGGCCTTCCCTTTAGCAAAGTCGAACTTTGTAAGTTCCTGAGTTGGGGATGTGTATATTATGTTTTTTAAACATGCCTGTTTAGCCCTAAAAATGGCAAATTAATGTCAAACATACATGTTATACACCAAGATGTTGGTTTGTTCAAAAACTGTTTATAACGCACGTGTGAATGTGCTTGGAGTAAAATGTTTCATACTCAACAATGTGTGGCTTCTTATTTCAGTGCTCAATACCAGTGTATTTGTTAAGTTGGTGTAGTTACAGTGACAATGTGCTGTAAAATGTGCCAAAATCAGGCCATTTTAGGGACTCCAAGCAATTAATTCAAGGAGTGGAAAAGGATGAATATTTTTATCATTAATGCATTACATACATTAACAACAATAACATTGTGTGTGTCTAGCAGACCCACAACACAACATAATAGTTAGCTGAAGAAGAGATTGTCAACTCATGTATCCAATAAGTTACGTTTGCACTATTGAAGAAAATGGCCAGAATGAAAAGGCCATTTGAGAACCTAGGAGACCACAAACAGTAGTTCAAATGAAATAAGAGTTTTGTTTTTTTAAAAAGTTTTATTGCACATCCACCACCTTTTGCTGTAAAGCAATTGCCCCTCTACCCACAAAGTAATCAACATATTTTTGTCTGACTTCGCGGGCGCTTCGGGTGGGTAAGCCAGCACGGCCACTTTCGAGAGCCATCATCACTACAGTTTCAGATGAAAAGTCGGCCTCGGTCGAAAATGAGGCCAA
The DNA here is from genome assembly GCF_037356315.1 of Lithobates pipiens. Taxonomy (NCBI): domain Eukaryota; kingdom Metazoa; phylum Chordata; class Amphibia; order Anura; family Ranidae; genus Lithobates; species Lithobates pipiens. The sequence continues at coordinate 112,456,485 of NW_027507790.1, forward strand.
ATAGCTGGCTGCATTCTTTCTTAAAAAGTTGTGTAGAATGCAGCAGCACAACATGATGTGGTTCAGACAGAACTGGCTTGCCATTATGCCAAAGGCACTCACCACCACTTTTCTGGCATGAGAGAGCCAGAAATTTAAAACCCTCTGCTCTGTGGTCATGTTCTTCATGGGGAACGGCCTCATGAGATGTTGCCCCAGAGCAAAGACCTCATCCGCTACAAAAACAAATTTGAGGTACTCCACATTCTCCTCAGGAGGTGGCAACCACAATGCGCCATTTTGTAGCTGCCAGTAGAACTCGGTCTGGGTGATCACTCCTCCATCAGAGTTACAGCAGTTCTTCCCAACATCCAAATATAGAAACTCATAATTGGCCGACACCACCGCCAACATGACAATACTACAAAAGCCCTTGTAGTTGTAGTAATAAAAGCCAGAGTTGGGTGGTGGGATGATCCTCACATGCTTCCCATCAATAGCACCACCACAATTGGGAAAATCCCACTGGTGGTGAAACTGGGAAGCCCCAGTCTACTATTCCTCTGGGCTTGAAAGAAACTGTGGAGTCAAACTAGAAAAAAATAATTAGTACTTTTGCATATAACATTGCAAGCAGATTAGACACAAACATTCTTGGCCAACATAAGTATAACATTTATTGAAATGAGTATTTAAAGGCAAAAGTATAAGGTCAACTAATCATATTACTCACTCCCTCTGGTGGTCCATTGGAAAACTGTAATGGTGAGGGGGATGGGTAGATGTTTTGGACAGGTAACCCTCTCCACTTCATTGAGAGCTGAATGCATAAATAACCTGTGTTACTTTGGCCAGTCCATCCTTACACTATTGGCAGCCGACTGGACAGGTAAGAAGTGTCATAATACAAAAATTTGGATACACACTGTCCAAATTGAAGCCCATTTTTACATTCTTTTATTACCTATCAAGACAATAGGAGACCAAAACTTTCAACAGTGCCATTTGAAAAGTATTCAGGCAAGCCCTTGCACTACATGCTTTGGTGAATTCATCCATAAATATTATCACAAAAGAGGTATAGTGTGTATGGATTTGGCAATGTCAGCAGATAGAGTATTGGTATGAGTTGACTTGGTATTGGTATCAATTGGGGGGAGGGAGGGTTCCAAATGAGTTTGGGACCCAAAAAAATTGCCTCTTGCACTCTGCCTGAATTTAAGGACAACAATAACATTTGTACACATTTTAGGGGGTGTTTAGGGTAAGCACAAAAATGTAGCTGACAAAATACATTGTTAAGTTACTAGGCTAGGTGTGTATGGGCGCCGGCTAGCATGCTGGGGAGGTTAGTGAAGGCAGATATGCATGAAGATCAAAAAAGGAGCATTATAAGCTTACGGGATGCTTGAGGACAAAGAGGACATTCACAGCATATTACAATAATGGTAATTATGGAATGAAGAAATTAATACAATACATTAGCAAACAATAAATACATAGAATGTGTTATTAAAGGATAAAACTTCCCTGAATATAGTCCTTCTGCATGACTTGAATGATGGCAGAACAGGTCTCTGGAATAATGATCTCAAGAGCCTGGGGGGAGATACCAGTCATGAATTTGAGGTTCTGGAGACTTCTCCGCCTCGCCAAGTACCGCAAGGGTGCTCGTGAGTGATGGCTTGCTGCATGCATGTGTCTTGCTTAGTAATATATGGGGACAGAAAAGCCAATAGACGGTGAAAGCAAGGGTCCATCATCCAGAGATAATACCTGAAATCATCAGGATAATTCTCCTGGAGCTCCCACAGCAAAGGCATATGACAGAATTGGTCATGATTAAGTAACCAATTCTTGGTCCAAGAACTTCTCCCGCTGTTCTTGGACTGGATTTAGGCCAAAGCAATAACTCCAAGCCCAACAATAGCACAATCTCTCTGGCGAGAATGCCACATGGCTAGTATATAAACGGGGACCGCAGTTTAACGTTTTCTTTTCAGGTCTTGATTAAGGCAGCTGGTCCTTGCCCTCAGGGAGAGAGTGTGTGTCTCCATGTGAGAAGGCAACTAGAAGCATGGCTGCTTATCCCTGACTTTGGATACAAAGTATTTGTGTTTGTAAGGACATTTACTACAAAACCAAGGACTGATCAGACTATGGACACAGTAAGGCTCGGTAGAGCAGAAGTTTAATTTTGTTTTGATTGATAGCAAGATTCCCTTTTCTTCTGTTTGGGAATATCCCGTGGATTAAATATGATGTTTTCCTAAAGAAACTGTAAGTTTGTCCCTGCATTGAGTCGAATCCCCTACTATATATATATATATATATATATATATATATATATATATATACAGTAACTCACAAAAGTGAGTACACCCCTAACTGCAAATGTCCAAGTTGGGCCCAAAGTGTCAATATTTTGTGTGGCCACTATTATTTCAAGCACTGCCTTAACCCTCTTGGGCATGGAGATCACCAGAGCTGCACAGGATGTCACTGGAGCCCTCTTCCACTCCTCCATGATGGCATCACAGAGCTGGTGGATGTTAGAGACCTTGTGCTCCTCAAACTTCCGTTTAAGGATTCCCTACAGATGCTCAATAGGGTTTAGGTCTGGTGAAATGCTTGGCTAGTCCATCACCTTTACCCTCAGCTTCTTTAGCGAGGGATTGGTGTGTTTGGGGTTGTTTTTATGTTGGAATACTGCCCTGCGGCCCAGTCTCTGAAGGGAGGGGATCACGCTCTGCTTCAGTATGTTACAGTACATGTTGGCATTCATGGTTCCCTCAATGAACTGTAGCTCCCCAGTGCCGGCAGCACTCATGCAGCCCCAGACCATGACACTCCCACCACCATGTTTAAGTGTAGGCAAGACACACTTGTCTTTGTACTCCTCACCTGGTTTCCGCCACCCACGCTTGACACCATATGAACCAAATAAATTTATCTTGTTCTCATCAGACCGCAGGACATGGTTACAGTAATCCATGTCATTAGTCTGCTTGTCTTCAGCAAACTGTTTGTGGGCTTTCTTGTGCATCATCTTTAGAAGAGGCTTCCTTCTGGGATGACAGCCATGCAGACCAATTTGATACAGTGTGCTGCGTATGGTCTGAGCACTGACAGCCTGACCCCCCCCCCCCCCCCCTTCAACCTCTGCAGGAATGCTGCCAGCACTCATATGTCTATTTCCCAAAGAAAACCTCTGGATATGATGCCGAGCATGTGCACTCAACTTCTTTGGTCAACCATTGCGAGGCTTCTTCTGAGTGGAACCTGTCCTGTTAACCCGCTGTATGGTCTTGGCCACCGTGCTTCAGCTCAGTTTCAGGGTCTTGGCAATCTTCTTATAGACTAAGCCATCTTTATGTAGAGCAACAGTTATTTGCCATGAGGTGCCATGTGGAACTTCCAGTGACCAGTATCAGAGTGAGAGAGCGATAACACCAAATTTAACACACCTGCTCCCCATTCCAATTTGAGACCTTGTAACCCTAATGAGTCACATGACAATGGGGAGGGAAAGTGGCTAATTTGGCTCAGTTTGGTTCCAAAATAAATAACAGTTCAACATTAGTTAAACTTCAAAGTAATAATATCCTGTGCTGCCATTACAATATAAACAATATATGTAGCTATAATATAATAGATAACACACACACACACATATTATATATACATACAAAACAGCTAACACACACACACATATTGTATATACATACAAAACAGCTATACACAAGTCTCTTTGTTCATATGCTGCACCCTATGTTTGATGTCACATATAAGATACAGTACATTTTCAGTTATTGGGATTTCAATATTTTGAGCAATATCATTATTTACTTATTTATTGGTTTTGAGCGATACACAATTTTCCGCGGTCAAGTGTGGTACAGAATATGGAATAGAATAGAATGCGCATGTGCGAACTCCTTCACTCTCTATTTAAGCCACTCAGCTGTCAACACAAATCAGCTGTTGCGGCTCGCTACGCTGCAGACATTTGCCTTACCCATCCGGCGTCTTTTCATGAATACACAGCCACAGGTATAGTGCCTTTGATGCGAACACTTTGATTTATATTATCTGGGTTTTTTTTGCTGCAAACTTTTAAAGGACTAAATTAGTTCTAACCAGATGTAATTTTTTTTATGGTTATAGTTATCGAAATAATTAAGCACTATTTTGTCGGTAGCAGTGTGTCAGAATAAACTCTCCCCTACCTTACTGCATATGAGAGGATACACCTGTGCAGGTAAATATTCTTCATTTTTGATAGAACTATCGGCTTTAGAAAATCATCGGTTTGGGGATTGAGCATGTGACCCTTGCTTGGGCTTCATTGATGGCCATGGTTTTGGGGAGACTATACACTAATACTATAATCATCTGTGGTCATTTTGGGGCTCCGTAACGAGAACCATTTTTATTGTTAGGCCGCGTACACACGCAGGGACTGTTCGCCCAACTTTGTCCGTCAAACAGTTTCGGCAAACAGTCCGCTCAAAATTAGCATGGACGGACATGGCCACACACGACGGACGAACAGTTTGCTGAAACCGTGCGCGATGACGTGAACGGCACGTACGACGGGACGAAAAATACGACGTCCTATACACTGCATTATAACTTTCAGCGTGTAAATCCTTTCTGAGCATGCGCGGAACTTAGTTTGACGAACAAGCCTACACACGAGCGGACTGTTCGCTGAAACAAGGTTTCAGCGGACAGTTTTTCGGAAATTCCGAAAAACCTTGTTCGTCAAACTGTCCGCTGAAACTGTCCGCTGAAAGCCCACACACGAGCGGACTGTCCGCCCAAACACTGTTCAGCGGACAAAGTTGGGCGAACAGTCCGCCCGTGTGTACGCGGCCTTATTGTAAGTTCTTTTATTTTTTGGCATCCCTGGCTTATATTTCTTTCCATTAATTATTCTGATATTACTCTGAAAATGTATATAATAATGAATTTAATACTAATGTAATATGTGTTCTTAGTCCATAGAAGTCAATATTGAGTTGGCCCACTTTTTGCAACAATAACAGCTTCAACTCTTCTGGGAAGGTTGCCCACAAGGTTTAGGAGTGTGTCTATGGGAATGGGACAGCCTTCCCAGAAGAATTGAAGCTGTTATAGCTGCAAAGCGTGGGCCAACTCAATATTGAACCCTATGGACTAAGACCGGGATGCCAGTAAAGTTCATGTGCATGTAAAGGCAGGTGTTCCAATACTTTTGGTAATATAGTATTTATATTGTCCACATTGAGATGAGCAATACCTTTTAGTAGACACATCAGATATTTATATTTTACATAGGTAGTGCTGCTCTTTTCACTTTATATTTATTTTAGAGTTTATGTGCAGGAGGTACATTTTTAGAGAAGCAGCTGGGTTTATTCAAATAGTTAATCGTTGAGCTTAGCTGAGTGTGAGTATTATTATATTTTTTGCTTAGCTAAGAGGCTTAAAGGTTTATTTTTTATTTAGAAACCCTAAACTTCTCCTTTAAGGCTCAGTTTCTGCCTATGTTTTCTCGTTATAGTGCACTTTAACGTTGACACTTTTTTTTCACTTTCATCCATTTAAGCAAGCACTTCTGTGTGCACTCTTGCAAATTATTAATGCATATGTGTGAACTTAACCTAAATATGATTCTGGGAATGCTCAGATGTATTACACCTGTACTTTGAGGCCCTTTAGTGCCCTTCACACCATGGTTGTTAACTCCCCTGTGTTAATGCAGTGCATTAATGTGTGCTAACTTGGTGCCTTGATTTCAGGGACCCATTCATCTTCAATGGGCTGACAATGCACCTTATTGGTAAGAAAAGTTTTCACATAAAGTGGGAGGATTGGTGATTGGATGCTCACCGATCCTCCCTCTGCTATTCTATGACGATTGGGCTTCCTTTGTGATAACCCTAAGCATTACTCAGGGGGTATTAGGTAAAAACAGCTATTCAGAAAGATGCTCAAGGTTAACAACATTTACATTTGGAGTAACGCTTGTTAATGATATGATGTATACACACTCCCACTTTAAAAGATTTAGAGAAAAAAAAGGGCAACAAGAGGCCCAGAAATTTACTGGCTTTTGGTCTAAGGATAATACTACTCTCTCTGGTGACATGTAAAATTATACTGAATTCTTTTATAAAACATATATATATAAATGACTTAGAAATAGATTCATATCATTATATTTTACTTTAAACATATGGTAATTATTTTACCAACCATGATAATATATTTTACTCTAAGCATATGGTAATTATGTTACCCAAAACTGTCTTCAGCATAAATACATCTTTTCCATGTGTTTGTGATGAACAGTATCTTTAAAACCCTACATCATTTATTTCATGAGAAATAGCTTTCCCAGTTCTGCATGGCAGAAAAGGAACATGATTTATTTTCCTTTAAAGAACAATGTGCAATCTGATGATATTTCTTTTAAATTGTGTAATACTTTGCATAAACTCTTCAATATTATATGGCCAAGCATGGCTTGATTTGAAATATTGGCAGCTAATTATCCCTAAGTTTGTTCCAAAGAAGAGTAATACATGAGAATATATATATAGTTACATAGTTAATCAGGTTGAAAAAAGACACATCCAGTTCATATATATATATATATTTGAAGTGATTGTAGCCATATTAGTGCAATTGACTAAATATCTAAATTTGGGGAATTTCAGAACTATCCAGGAAAGGAACACTTTTGAACTAAGAATGATACTTCTTTTTGACACAAAAAATAATGGCCTAAATTTAGATATTGGTTTGCTTACCCATTATACTACAGTTTTACAACCCCCCCTCCAGTCTATAGCTCTCCCTCTGTCTTATCGCACTTGCTGCTAGCTTTATTACCATTGCCATACACATTGATTTGTATGTGTTTGTTTTTCTTTTTTTTCCTTTTTCCTTTCCCTCAGAGATTTTATTTTTTTTGCATGTTTTAACATTTAACATTCTGCTAAAACATTTGTGAATCGGTACTGATTGGATCTTGAAGAAGGGGGCATACCCCAAAAGCTTGTCCTTGTCTCTATATCTGTGTAGCACTGACCCCCGAAGGAGCTGCTTGTTTTATTGGGCTTACCGTTACCTTCTTGACTGCTTCTTTGTCTAGGGGTTCCCATGGTAGATGACCCAAAGAAATGCGAAAACTGACACTGAATCTTCTTTTGGATTATTTATTTGAAACAGAAACAAAGTCTCTCAGTTTAAGGTAGAGCGTTAGGAGTAAGTTCAGGTACTTTAGACCGCAAAAATGGAAAGTCTCTTCTAGAAAAATCTAGAGAATAGCAACCGTTTCACAACTGGACTTTATAACCCCCGGATAGACCTCCTCTCACTAGGGTTAGCAGCCAGTAGGGTGTCAAGTAAAGTCTCTGCCACAGGCTTGAGCGTAGAATTTTGAAAAAGTTTCTGCCACAGACTTGATTGCAGAATGTTTGAAAAACTCTCACAGACTTGAACGTTACTGAGGGACATAGACAAGTTTAACGAGCTATCATACAGTATCAGTATCTCTCAGCCGATCCGACGATACCGTATGAGTGTAGATCCATGTAGCGTCCTTCAACTAAGCCTCCAGGCTCCTTCAGAGAAGCCAGCCTTGCGCACAGCCTTCTCCTGAAGAGTCCTCCCCTAGCTAGACTGCGTTCTTACTCTTGCCCGGGGTGACAGCGACACCTGTGGTCAAGGAGAACCCAGCTGGACTGGTACTGAACCCCAAAAATTTGAAAATTAGCCCCAATACCCAATTGTGGTTTCAGGAAAAAAGAGAGAGAGAGAGAGAGAGAGAGAGAGAGAGAGAGAGAGAGAGAGAGAGAGAGAGAGAGAGAGAGAGAGAGAGAGAGAGAGAGAGAGAGAGAGAGAGAGAGAGAGAGAGAGAGAGAGAGAGAGAGAGAATAATCATTTTCCTTATATACAGGATAAATGGAGGAGTAAAGAGGGAAAAAATGAGGGGGGAAAAAATGAACAAATGAAGTCTACAATGAGAAAATAAATGCATATATACAAGTGTTTACTAGATTTCAGTCACGTACGAGGAATGCTACAGTTTCTTGAACATATGTAAATAAAAAATATATAGCTTGGCAGTTTTTCTGTTCTTTGTCTTCCTGAATGACTTGATTGCTGTACTAGATGTTTATCTTGGGAATTATTTATTGGTGGTTGAAAGTAATCATACTAATGGCATTAGCATTTCCATAGGAAGGATCAGTGTTAGCCTTCTATGTGAACCAGGTTTTTAAACAGATAAAAGGGAGCTTGCATCATCGTTGACACGCAATCTCTCAGTAGAAGAAAATTTATGTGACTAGCCCTTACAAAGGGTGCAGCATGCCAAGTCTCTGCATTCAGTCTTAAATGTGCTCAAAGACATGTACGCTTGTGTAATACATCTGCTCATATTTGTGTGCATAACACAATGCCACCCTTATCACTATGGTAAGAAGAAAAAAAGGTTTAGCCAAAATAACTCAATATGGATAAGAGACAAAATAATCCAGCATGGTCTCTCATTGTAAAGATAGGGTAAGTAACAAGGGAAAAGGTTTGTTTTTCGGCTAAGAAGGGGTCACTGAAGGATAAGGGAGGAGACTAATTGGTAACACATGGGTTTTACCCACTAATGAGATCATTTCCAATTAGGCTGGTCATAGATCATACGATTTCCTTTCCTCCCAGTAGCACTATTGTATTCTGCCAGACTGACAGAATGCAATGGTTACTGCTAGTGACTAAAGCCACTGGCAGTAACCATATTCAGAAAAATCTGACATGCTGGCTGTACCCAAGTTGATAGATCGACTGACTTGGGTAGAATCAGCCTGTCCATACATGGAACATAATTTGGTTAGTCTCTGCTCAACTGTTCTAATTTTGATCCATGTATGGCTGGCTTTAATCAGTACTTCTGTGCAGGTACTTGCAAATGCAGCATGTGTGTCAATAAACAGAGGATGTTACTAGGCCTGTCTAGACAGGTTTTCTAACTAGACATCTGATGGTAAGGACAGTGTATATCTTGACTGTCTTTAAATAAAGATGGTGCCCGTACAGGCAGGGAGCCTGAACAGCCCAAGATGGGTAACTAAAATAGCCAGGACCTGAATATTTTCTTTGTACCTGTGTGATGCTAAAACCACCCCTGTAAGGTAAGGCAATTGTTAAGTGGCTTTGATGTGAATAAAAGTAGATAGGAGACCCCAACACATGTGGATGGTACATGGACTGAACACAAACACTCACTGCTCCAGGCGAGATAACCTCCTGAATCCCCTATCCAAAGGAGCAGGGTGCCGGTTCAGTCCATGAACTGCATGATCCAAGTACATGCAATAAAGAGGGTTGACCGCACTCCAGTCCTCAGATAAATGAAAGCTTTATTGGATAAATTCCAAATAAAACTTACACCACAAACTGAAGACGCGAGATGACATACAAACACGTTTCACTCAGATTGCGCTTAGTCATAACACAATACACCTGTGTAGAAAGTTAATTTAAATGACAGCAGTTTCAAACAACTAAATTGAATGCAACCAGGTTTAAAGTCCGTCTGCTCGTATAACAATCTATAAACAAACTTTCTACTTTAAAACAAAATAAAAAAAAATCTGAAATAAAATACAAACAATAAAGCACAGTATAGAAAAATGTAAGTAACAGTTATATAAAGAACACATTAATACATATATGTATATATAAACCATCAGTTGCTTATATTATTGAAAATGTTAAGGAAAAAAGAATCCCAATAATCACAAAAAATATTGTTCTCAGTCACCAGATCCCAAATAAATTGTACACAAAGGAGAAAAACCCCCAATAAAATGGGACTTTATAAGTGACTGAAAACACAAGTAACAAATACAAAAATTATCTTTAAATATTAATATAAAGCATTTAGAAAAATGCATCATCACAAACAGCACAATATGATACATAAAATGGCTCAAGCACACGTCCAACCTGACGATCGTTTCAGGCAGATCCTGTCCTTCTTCAGGGATTTCTAGACCTTATACAGAGCCCACTAATAAAAAATACATATAAATATGAATGTATTAATTCACTTACTACTTACATTTAACAGAATATATCATAGTCATATAGTCATAGTCATAGTTAACATTAAACAGACTACAGGTGACCTGATTCTCCAAACTTTTTCTTCTCTTATTCATGCTTCCTCTCAATCTCACCACTCTGTATCATGCACTCTCTATTTTTCCTTCTCACAGCTGCATCCTCTCTGCTTAAATTCTCACTCCTTCACCCACCTTCTCCACCCCACAGCTTACATATATCACCCTCACTCCTGTCTTCACCTTATTACTGCACTCATCAGCTTCTGCTAACTCTAAATCCATATACTAATAAAGCCTGCAGGCCACTGGGACGTGTCCCCCCACATAAGTCACACTCCCATATCACCTCTCTCACCCTTCTTCTCCTAACTTCTGGAGATATTTCCCCAAATCCTGGACCACAATCATTTACCTTCAGCCAACATACCCAGCACAACCCATCCTCTGCTAGCAGCCGCAATCCACACAATCTCATTTCTATTCCTCTTCAGCCTAGAGCCAGCCTCCCCTTCTGCCCTTTGGAATGCCCGCTCTGTTTGTAACAAACTCACCACCGTCCATGACCTATTTATCACTAACTCCCTGAACCTACTTGCAATTACTGAGACCTGGATTCAAGAATCTGACCTTCCTTCTCCTGCGTCTCTCTCCTATGGTGGCCTCCTGTGGACTCACTCTCCCAGGCCTAGTGGACGTAAAGGAGGTGGTGTTGGAATCCTCCTATCCCCTCAAAGCACTTTTCAGGTTCTTCATCCACCCCCCTCTCTGTCCCTCTCTTCATTTGAAGCTCACTGTATTCGCCTATTTTCTACGGTTTCATTGAAAATTGCTGTGATCTATCGGCCCCCTGGACCGGTATCAAACTTCCTTGACGACTTTTCTGCCTGGCTGCCCTACTTTTTCTCCTCTGAAATTCCAACACTCATTCTTGGTGACTTCAACATCCCTGTTAATCTTAACACTCCTGATACTTCTAAGCTGCTGAGCCTAACCTCCTCTTTTGATCTAAAACAGTGGACAAGTGCTTTCACTTACTCTGTTGGCAACTGCCTTGACCTCATCTTCTCCTACCTATGCACTCCGCACACCCTCTCCAATATTCCTTTGCCTCTATCTGATCACCACCTTATTAGTTTCAATCTCTCCTTGTCTGACTCCTCATTACCCTCCAACTACCAAACTATTACCCGTAGAATCCTTTGCCATCTTAACCCTTCTCTTCTTTTCTCTGCTACAGATTGTCTCTACGACAAAATCTCCTCCTTGTCCTGCCCCAACTTGGCTACTTCTGTCTACAACAGTTCGCTGTCATCCACCCTGAATACCTTGGCCCCCCTTACTACGCACAGAATCAGGCCCCGGCCGCTGCAACCCTGGCAGACAGACAATACCAGAAGCCTCAAAAAACGTAGCCATCTGTGGCGTAAAACTAAGTCACAGCAAGACTTCAGCCAATATAAATCTGCCCTCCAAAAATACCATTCCTGCCTGCACGCTGCCAAACAGACCTACTTTATCACTCTCATTAACACCCTCTCACGCAGTCCCCGTCAACTCTTTTCTACCTTTACCACTCTACTTCGTCCTCCATTGCCCCCACCCACTAACTTACTCACTGCCCAGGAGATTGCTTATCACTTCAAAAATAAGATTGAGACGATTTGTCTCGAGATCTCCGCTCTACAGACATCTCCCTCACCTTACACTCCCTGTCCTCCTGCACAATTAATACTTTCCTCTTTTGACCCAGCTACTATAGAGGAAGTCACTAAACTTTTTTCTAATGTCCACCTAACCTCCTGCCCCCTGGACCCTGTTCCTTCTCAAATACTACGGTCACCATCTGACTCAATCCTACACTCCTTAACTCATATCTTCAACCTCTCACTCTCTACTGGCATCTTCCCCAACCCTCTAAAACATGCACTAGTCACTCCCATACCAAAAAAGGCCTCTGACCCCACCAATCTTAACAACTTAAGACCCATCTCTTTACCCCCTTTTGCCTCCAAACTCCTTAAACGTTTAGACTACAACCAACTGAGCAACCACCTCATTGAAAATAACCTTCTCGATCCTTTTCAGTCTGGATTTCGCCCACAGCACTCCACAGAAACTGCCCTTCTAAAACTCACTAACGACTTACTAACAGCCAAAACCAACGGTCATTATTCCATACTCTTACTCTTGGACCTTTCTGCTGCCTTTGATACAGTTGACCACCCCCTCCTCCTCAAAAAACTCAATTTACTTGGTCTCCATGGCTGCACTCTCTGTTGGTTTGAATCTTACCTATCTCATCGCACCTTCAGTGTCACTTACAACTCCACTTCCTCTTCTCCAACTCCTCTTACCATTGGGGTCCCCCAAGGTTCTGTCCTTGGACCTCAACTATTCTCGATCTACACGTCCTCCCTGGGTCAGTTGATAGCCTCCCATGGCTTTCACTACCATTTATATGCTGATGACACCCAAATCTATCTCTCTACCCTTCAGCTCACCCCATCAATCTCCTCACGCATCGCTGATCTACTAACAGACATATCAGCCTGGATGTCACACCACTTCCTCAAACTTAATCTATCTAAAACCGAGCTCTTAATATTTCCTCCCCCATGTACCCCTTTGCCTGACTTCTCTGTCAAGATCAATGGCACATCTATCAGTCCATCCCCACATGCCAGAGTACTAGGGGTAACCTTAGACTCCGAACTGTCCTTTCAGGCCCACATACAAGCCCTGTCCAAATCATGCTGCCTTAGCCTCCGCAGCATTTCCAGAATACTCCCCTTTTTAACTAATGACACCACCAAGCTTCTAATTCACTCCCTGGTCATCTCTCGCCTCGACTACTGCAACTCCCTCCTCGTTGGATTACCTTTACACAGACTATCCCCCCTCCAGTCCATAATGAATGCCGCTGCCAGACTCATCCACCTTATCAGCCATTCAGTGTCCTCCACCCCTCTCTGCCAATCCCTGCACTGGCTTCCACTCACCCAACGAATAAAATTCAAAGTACTAACAATAATTTACAAAGTCATCCATAACTCTGCCCCCAGCTACATCACTGACCTAGTCCCAAAATACCAACCAAACCGCCCTCTACGGTAATCCCAAGACCTCCTGCTCCCTAGCTCCCTTGTCACCTCCTCCCATGCTCGCATCCAGGATTTCTCCAGAGCTTCTCCCATCCTTTGGAACTCCCTACCCCAATCTGTCCGACTGTCCCCTAATCTATCCATCTTTAGACGATCCCTGAAAATCCTTCTCTTCATAGAAGCCTATCCTGCTTCTAACTAACACTGTCTTACTTCCTCCATCAGCTCATCCCCCACAGCTATTACCTTTTGTATCAATTGCCCCTTCCTTTTTAGATTGTAAGCTCTAAGCCCCTGTACACACGGTCGGAGATTTCGACAACCAAATCCGTCGGATTTTGTCCGTCGGATCTTGTCTGAAACTGTTGCATACACACGGTCGGACTAAGTTGTCGAAAAATCCGATCATTCAGAACGCGATGATAGCTTTGATGTAGGAATTTGATCTGAGCACGCGTGGCACTTGGTCCGATCAAAATTCTCTACACATGATCGGAGTATGTCCGATCGAACCAGTTGGTCGGAAAATATTTCCAACAAGTTGGAAAATTGGGTCCAACGGAATCAGTCTGATGCATACCACACACAGTCGGATTATCCGACAACACGGTCCGATAGGACACATTCCGACGGATTCTCCGACTTACGAGCAGGGCCCTCTGATTCCTCTAGTACCAAATTGTAATGTAAATGTAATGTCTGCCCTCATGTTGTAAAGCGCTGAGCAAACTGTGTATAATAATATAATAATAATAGTCAGAAGCATGGAGAGACATATACAAGTTTTTTTACATTACCAATAAAATTTGAATCTGTCTGATATTCCAAGTAACATGTGATGATTTGAGACCCAGACAAGCTGGTATTCCTATGGCCCTGAACGCCAATGAACCCCAACAGGGGTCACACAAATGGTCCACCCCAACCTGCCAGAAAAGGCCAAATGGATGTTCTGAAAAAAAAAATCCCACAATTAATCTTATCCATCCATATATATATATACATACCCATGTAATCCCATATCCCTACCGCCATCTCCTCTCGCAAACACATCTACCCTTACATGACCAAACAAATCCATATCCACCTATATCAACACATATCAACGCACCAAAAACAAAAACACACACGAACATGTCCACAAAAAACCTTACCTATACTCACTCCTACATACACTCAAAACAACTCACATACCTGTCACATACAAATACATCCATATGGCCAAGAAAATAATAATTAAATAATTATAAATCTTTTTATATATACCTAAATTAGATATGTCTCAAAATATCCCACCGATCAATCAATGTAGTCTGTAAATGTCCGCCATGGACAAAGCAGCTGCAGCGGTAGAAATATATTCAGCCGACTTAAAACAGCTGAAAAAGAAAATACACAGTCAATGAAAATCCAAGGTGCTGTGTTGCTCTATCAACAAATAGCCAGACACCCACATATTAAACTGCAAGCATATACCTGTGTGTGTCCATACATGTGGAGAGCAGCCTAGTGAAAGATTGTAGGATATCCCCAGCATGGCAAGCCGACAGCTGATCCTCATCTCAACTGATCGGCTTCAATAGGGTGGAGGCGACACAGCACCACACCAGACATCCACAAGGGGGACGCACACAAAAAAAAAAGAAACAGAGCGCATCACAGTGCCATCAAAAACATGCCACAGCTGTGGCAAGCAGGAACGCGCATGCATTCTCAACACTACACTGCGCGCCGGGCACACAAAAAGCCCCCAGACGTGCGCGCCAAGCCAACAACGCGTACAAATATATGCCAAATGCCACTAAATCTTACCTTTGCTTAAAAAGCCCCACATGTATAAAAATCAAGATCTGGACATGAATCCAGGCCACTAACACATACCTTTTATTTATTTATCTATTTCGGGTACTTATATAGCGCCGTCAATTTACACAGCATTTTACATATACATTGTACATTCACATCAGTCCCTACCCTCAAGGAGCTTACAATCTAAGGTCCCTAACTCACATTCATACATACTAGGGACAATTTAGACAGGATCCAATTAACCTAGCAGCATGTCTTTAGAGTGTGGGAGGAAACCGTAGTAAACCCACACAGGCACAGGGAGAACATGCAAACTCCAGGCAGGTAGTGTTGTGGTTGGGATTCGAACCAGTGACCCTTCTTACTGCTAGGTGAAAGTGCTATCCACTACACCACTGTGCCACCCACCTTTTACATAGATTGAAGGAAAGGGAAAGAGTTAAATGGCGGAGAGAGGAATGGACACTTCAGGAACCCCCTGCACAGAGAGGCGCGGCAACCCAGTCCCCAAAGAAAAGCAAGGGAGCATGGCTCTGCATCTAACGTGCACCGACGCCATCTATGGCCCAATTTGGACCAACGCAGGGGCCTCCAATACCCAAAACACTTATTGAAAATGTTAGCAGCATAAATACTTTGGTAAATCTCCATATTAAATGTCTGTTTTATTTTATAAACATTAGATGGTAGCACAATGAAACACTGGAAGACAGACCAAAAAGAACAAACACTTAAGGGAGCAGAAAGACAAAAAAAAACACCAAAAAGGGCAACAAGGCTGAAAGCCAATAATGGATGCACGCTGTGTTTAAAGCAAAAACAGATAGGATGTAGATATTGCTGGCACCACACCAAGTCACATAGTCATAGCATTATGCGAGTAGACAGAACTTACACCTGGTTGCATTTTTAATTGAGTTCATTGAGACTGCTGTTATTTAAATGAGCTTGCTACACAGGTGTATTGTGTTATGACTAGGCACAATCTGTGTGAAACGTGTTAACATTTGTACGTCATCTCATGTCTTGTGCTTGTTGTGTACATTTTATTTGGATTTTATCCAATAAAGCTTGCATTTATCTGAGGACTGGAGTACAGTCAACCTTCATTGTTGCATGTACTTGGATCATTCTAAGTACATTCAAACATTTAAATTTGCAGGACTGAGAAATCTTTCTTTATTGTCCATTGTTATTTTAAAGATCAAACCATTATTAGCATGAAGCCAGCACAGTCCTTGATATAAACCCTAACTGAACTCATTTTTTTTTTTTTTTTTTAGAAAAATGTTTATTCGGTTTTACAAACAAAAATCACATAACATAGCCGTACAGCTTTACAGATACATATTTCTGCACAATAAACAGCCAACAATATAGTACCAGCAGGCCTCTTGTATTGTGTTACTCGGATCTGAAAGGGTCCTAAAAACCCAAAACGGCCTATGTACACCAGCTAAGCAATTCAACTTCGCAACCCTTGGGTGATTATTTTCTACAGTGGGTGAGACGAATGAAGAGAGATAATAAAAATAAAACTAATAATAGCACAGTTAAAGGTCCAAGTTGTCAAGGAGGCTTAAAGTTAGCCGGATCCCCACGGGAAAGTAGTTTAAGTCTACCCAGAGATCCAGTTAGGTTGTGTTGGAGATACCATTCCGTGAAGCGAAATGGTTGCATGGCCATCTGAAGGTCAGAGTGTGTCAGTGTGGCCTCCATATATTTGCGCCACCTCGCAAAAAAGTGACGGGTAGGTTTAGGATTCCTGGTAATGGTATCCAGTCTCTCCAGGTAGAAGAGCGATTCAATAGCCTTTTGTAACATGGGTAGTGTAGGTGGTGTCTTGGAGATCCAAGCTTGCATAATGGTCCTGCGGGCAACAAGGAGGGCCAGTTGGGCCCATTGAGAAACTGGGGTCCAACTTTGATCTCCCGGCGGTGGGGTTTGAGGAACATAGCCAAAAAGGCAAAGCGCAATATCCTGCGGAATCTGTTGGTGAGATATCGAGCCAACGTAGGTAGTCACTGCGTTCCAGTAGCTTTCAATGGCAGGACAGTCCCACAGTCAATGTAGTAATGTGGGGTGGGGCACAGAGCACCACGGACATATTTTCAAGTTACCATTATCTTTATCTACGTACACAGGGTAGTATGCTCTGTGAAGTATCCTAAATTGCGTCTCGCGCCATGTTTCAGAAAGCGTAAGTTTCCTTATTCGCCTGTATCCATCCAATATTTTATCCGGAATATCTTCATCTCGCAGAAGGGTTAACTGAACTAATTTTAAACAGGCCAAAAATGGATCGAATTTCAGTCAATTTGTGTTGATCCATACATATTGTGATATTTGGGTGTTCTTTAGCTTCTGTGTAGAGCACACCAGTGAGCAGAGTCCACGCCAGTCATGCCATTTAAGGGCTTGTTGGCCCACTTTTATTAAATGAAAAAGAAAACAAGTCCAATAACAGAAGGGTTGCCCACACAGGGGTATCAGCTTTCCACAGCAAACACTGTAAGTTGAACAGAAAATACCAATCCACCTGGCTCTCATTAGCAGCACTGCTGCTCAGGCTTATGCTTCAGCCCTCTCGGCTCTATAACAGAGTTCCTGTACACTTTGTACCTCAGCACTCTTCCAGCTTCCTTGCTATTCCAGCCCACATGCTTGGACCCTCTGTCTGCTCTGACAGACAGAACTGTGCAGACATGCACAATTCTCCCTTGCTTGCCTGGACTCCTCGGGAGGGTGGAGCCCAGAACCATGGTCAGGTGTCTACAAATAGCCCAGCACACACCTGACCAGTCAGTATGCTGGTGGATCTCAAAACCCGGACCCAGGATTTCATCCCACCCGGATCGCTACGAAATCCCCAGGCTCCAGATCCCAAAGTGGACTTTAGTAAACAATGAGGAAACTGAAAAGCCAGTTTCTTCCCAAATAAACAACTCCCCTGGAGCCCCTCAACCTGCCTGGTTGAGAACCCTGCATCCTTCTGCTGGTGGGGTACCACACTACCACAATATGCAGGCAGTGTTCAAGTATTCTGACAGCCAGCTGTCAGAATGAAATAGAAAGTACTGCAGATTCATCAATCTGCGCTGTTTATTTTGGGGAAATCAAGTGATTTCTCTTGTTCAGCCCTAGGGGCATGTTAAGTAATCTTAACATACGTGGCCAGCTTTAAGCCAGTAGATGATTCAAATATCAAACAACAGGAATTGTCTGAGATTCATACCATGTATGGGCAGGCTTAATGTAACCAAGTTGATAAATCAACTTGAGATCAACCAGCCTTTCGGATTTTACATACTATCAATAATCACTGTGTTCTCTCAGTGGCGGCGGCTTCCCCTGCCGGGAGAACACAATGCTGCTGTGGGAGGGATTCCCCTGTCAACACTGTCTGTCTAAGGTTGCAGGAAAGAAAATTGCTCCATCTATGGCCAGCCTTAGTTTGCTACTACACTGTATATCTTAAACAATTGTTGTTTAATTTCTAAGAAACAGTTTTAATCTTTTTTACCTAATGCATTTCAGTGCTCCTGATCTCCTGCAGCCTCTGTCTACATGCACTGCAACAATGGCATTTTTCAAGGAGGGATTTCCTGATAGTGGATTATGCCTACATAATGTGTGCTAAAGAGATTTTTGGTCCAATGTCCATTGGAAAAGAGTGTGGCAGGGTGATAATACAGAACCAAAACTTGGACACAGTAACAGAATGTTGCTACCTTATAATAGAACTTGAACAATGACCTCAACAGGTTCATTAGGTAAAAAGCTGAAGACTAAAAAACATTGAAAACGTGTTTTAAATTACATTAAAGAGAAGCTCCAAGCTCCTTCAGAAACAGCCATCAGTACACCAGGATTGAAATATATATATACCATAGTTAGTCTCTAACTTTCACAAAGACTAAATAATATAATCATATACACTGATCTGGAGTATGTTTACCAAAGAAATGTAGAAGACTAAATTATGGCCTAAATGTATGAAGAAAGATGGTGTTTTAATCACCAAATGGTGATTAAATACCACCAACTAAAAAAAAAAGTATATATTATTATTATTATTATACAGGATTTATATAGCGTCAACAGTTTATGCAGCAATTTACAATTTACATAAACGACCTGGAGGATGGGGTAAACAGTTCAATATCGGTATTTGCAGACGATAATAAGCTACGCAGTACAATAACTTCTCCGCAGAATGTGGAAACCTTGCAAAAAAGATCTGAACAAATTAATGGGGTGGGCAACTACATGGCAAATGAGGTTCAATGTAAAAAAGAAAAGTAAAATAATGCATTAGGGTGGCAAAAATAGGAATGCAATCCATATACTGAAGGGAGAACCTCTGGGGGAATTTAGGATGGAAAGGGACCTGGGAGTCCTAGTAGATGATAGGCTCAGTAATGGCATGCAATGCCAAGCTGCTGCTAACAAAGCAAACAGAATATTTGCATGCATTAAAAAGGGGATTAATTCCAGAGATAAAACGATGATTCTCCCACTCTACAAGACTCTAGTCCAGCTGCACCTGGAATATGCTATCCAGTTCTGGGCACCAGTCCTCAGGATGGATTTACTTGAAATGGAGCAAGTACAAAGAAGGGCAACAAAGCTGATAAAGGGTCTGGAGGATATTAGTTATGAGGAAAGGTTGTGAGCACTGAACTTATTCTCTCTGGAGAAGAGACACTTGAGAGGGGATATGATTTCAATATACAAATACCATACTGGTGACCCCAATAGGGATAAAACTTTTTCGCAAAAGGGAGTTTAGCAAGACTCGTGGCCACTCATAAAAATTAGAAGAAAAGAGGTTTAACCTTAAACTACATAGAGGGTTCTTTACTGTAAGAGCGGCAAGGATGTGGAATCCCCTTTCGCAGGCGGTGGTCTCAGTGAGGGGTATTGATAGTTTCAAGAAACTATTATATAAGCACCTGAACGACCACAACATACAGGTATATACACTGTAATACTGAAATATAATCACACATAGGTTGGACTTGATGTAACAACTTGAGAGTAGACAGTACAATACAATACACTTTAATACAGCAGGAATCAGAGGGCCCTGCTCCACATAGCTTACATATTTCTTTTGCATAGTGTTGCATGACCGAGCAAATTCCAGGTAAAATTGCACAGTGCTGAGCAGCAAAAAATGCCCTGGTCATAAAGGGGGCAAACCCTTCTGAAGGTCAAGTGATTAATTTGGTCCTGATGGTGTATTCTTCCACTGCCTCTTTGCATAACATTGTAGCATAGTTTGTATGTCAGATAACAAGACATTTCCCCCAAATAAAAGTACTAGTTTCTTTAAATGTTTTTTCATTTTTGATAACGATTTTTTTTTTTAAGTCTGACAAAGAGCAGATCAAGCTCAAACTTATAATAGTAAAAAAAAAAATGAGGTTTCAAAAAAGTAAAGTATAATTAAATTAAACCTTACCCACCCAAAAAATTAAAAGCCCCATGCCCCCAGGCACATATGAACATAAATGAATACAGTATAAGTTTCTGCCAAGCATGCAGAGTGAGAGGCATACATTTAGGGCCATTTTGTTTTTTAGTTAACGCCAAATTAATGAGCTGTAAAAGGTTTTCAAAGTATAATGCTGTTTCAGAGAATTATGCAGTTTTATAGCTTGACATATTTGGCATTAGTCTATCAACACAGAACAGTTTACAAAAAATGGAAGTTATGTTTATGAGCACCAAAATAAATGTTAATGTATTGTTTACTTAAAATATAAAGTTTTATAAACTATAGTGCAATGTAAACAATTGAGACTATCCTCAATTTTGAATATGGGTCGCCTGCTTTCAGAAAATGTATTTTGTTACTGGGGTTTAAGTAGATTTTCATGTAAAAGAATAAAAACAAAATGTGCATTTAAATGTGAATTAGTAAATATTCCCTCCTAGAGAATAGCTCTAGGAGGGAAAATGGTTGAAGTCCCAACCCCTGAAGCTTCTTTTAGAACCTTTTTTAGGCTTTTATTTCCGTATGTGAACACAAGCCTCATAGCTGCATCCTGGGAAGTCCCTTTCACATGTTTCAGGAGGCACACCCAGATCTCTAGGAAGATTCCAGGGAGTAAAAGGAGATGAATTCCTCAAAATAGGCAACTGTGAGAAGAATGGGGGAAAAAAATAAAAATATGGTATGCAAAGAATTAAAGATCTCTAGGAAGATTCCAGGGAGTAAAAGGAGATGAATTCCTCAAAATAGGCAACTGTGAGAAGAATGGGGGAAAAAAATAAAAATATGGTATGCAAAGAATTAAAGGCCTGCTTACTGGGCACTTAAACCCCCCTCCTGCCCAGACCAATTTTCAGCTTGCAGCACTGTCACACTTTGAATGACAATTGCGCGGTCATACAACGCTGTACGCAAATTACATTTTTATCATTTTTTTTTCACACAAATAGAGTTTTCTTTTGGTGGTATTTAATCACCATTTGGGTTTTTGTTTTTTGCTAAACTAAAAAGTTTGTTATAAAATTTTGCAAACGGGTAATTTTTTCCCCTTCATTGATATTCAGGTGATGCTGCACTGATTGGCACTTATGGGCTGCACTGATGGGCACATATAAGGCAACACTGATAGGCACAGATAAGGCCACACTTATAGGCACAGATAAGATGGCTACGATGGGTGACACTGATGAGTGGCATTAATGGGAGGCACTGATGGGTGGCACTGACAGATGGCACTGATGGGCAATGATAGGTGGCACTGATGGGCAATGATAGGTGGCACTGATGGGCACAATTCTCCAATATTATGACTTGTGGATGATGGTACTTATTTGTTATCTATGTGAATCAGAGGCGATACTCATAATTTCTGAACTGATGGGCACTGGTAAGTGGTATTGATAGGCAGCACTGGTAATGACACACTGATTAATTTATAGGCAGAACTGTTGGCACTGATAGGTGGCACTGTGAGGCGACATTGTGGGCACTGATGGGTGATACAGTGCCTCAACTCTGGATGAAGGAGCATAGGGGACACATTTGGACAGGAGCATCAGTCAGGGGGAGGGGAGTGTTAGATGTACTAGCAGATTTAAATACATTAACATATTGAAGCAAACTCCAGCTAATACTTTATAAGCATTTACAGCAAACTGTTTATTTCCTTGTGGGATACATAAATAAAACAAATACATTTAAATAAATAAAAGCCGTTCATTGTAAGCACCCCTACTAGAGTTAAATGGCTTGTCTCTACCCTGTAATCAATACAATCTGCGAGGGAGCTTGTTCTTTTGAAAAACAACAGACTTACTAGCTGGATCACCAGATAAAAATAGAATAAAGAAAGCCTTAAAATAAAATGAATGCAGCCATTACATCTAAGAAATGGTAAGCTGCAATATATTTATTGTTCGCTTTTACATTTATTACCACTTTCAAGTGTATGTAAACAGTCATTCAGTCAATTCATCTGTGCGTGTAAACTGTGCCGTAACTTCAGCTCAATAAAGTATAACTTCCTGATGCTCTTGCCAGTCCTTTGTGTGCAGGCCCAT
Organism: Lithobates pipiens; assembly: GCF_037356315.1. NCBI lineage: Eukaryota > Metazoa > Chordata > Amphibia > Anura > Ranidae > Lithobates > Lithobates pipiens. Next base: position 112,479,052 of record NW_027507790.1, read on the forward strand.
TTTCTTGTTAATGCTAACAAATGGCTTCTGACCCTTGGTAGCATTTATCCAATTTTTATTGTTAAGAATTCTGAAATTTCAGCCTTTTAGCAAAAATATAGGATTATCTGTGTCAATATTATAGATTATATATACTTTAAGACAAAAACTAAAATGTGTTTTGGTGCTTTTTAAGACTACAATTGACTTTATCTGGTTCCTGAAGGTTAGGAAAGCTACTGTCAACTACTGTTCAAAAAATGTTTCCTCGTTAGCTTTATGTGATTTCAATTTTGCAGGAATAAAAAACTATAAAACATGAAAGTGACAGTAAATAACCACAAAAGCGAAAAAAAATACGCAGACTCCAAAACTACCATATATATATTAAGAAAAAACCCTTCCACATAAATAAAATAGATTTTTTTTTCCAAGCAAATTTTGCCTAAGCAGCTTTGTGGGTGAAATTGTGATCGGTAATTTCATGGCAAAAACAATTTCACCTAGATCACTCCGCTCATTGCTATTCACAACTAATGAACTAAAAAAAAGTTATACAGTAGATGTACACAGAACACTGTACATGTGGGACCACATGAAAGTATGTATATCACGTGGTCCCATTTCAAGTTACCAGTATGCTTTAGTGCACATTCTTTATCTGAATCTGCATTTACAGAGTGGTCACCAAACATCAAACAGACCATTCATGGTTTCTGCGCTGTCAAATAAATTTGGACCTCTTCTGTTACCGACTTTTCCTGTTTTACCTCCAGCATTTTATTCGGTTAATTTTTTAAAAGTGATTTGTTTGACTAAATATTGTCTGAGCCTCATCCTAATGTAATTTCTAAATGGTCATGTCAAGCATTTTAACACATTCAGTTTAGCTATGGTATAGATAATTTACCATTTTATAGACTAAGATGATAAAACGTTGCACTCCAAATGTATTTTACTTGCATTCTAAACTGCAGTTGTAGTGCCCCAGGGTCTCCTTTCATCTTCTGTAAGTGCTGGCATATGATGTGATTGTTAACATTGCTGGCCACCAGATGAAGTGCATTATCTAAACCGCTGAAGATGCTGCTCTCATTTTAAATGAAGAATCTATTCAGCACAGTAACTGAAGGGGAAAGAAAAGCTTCAATTTAAACTGTGTAAGAAATAAAAATTCTAAAGGAATTTTATACTGTGAGAAATAACATACACATTTGGTGTTTATTAATGCCGGGAACACAGGAAAGAACCTAAATACATTTAAATTATGTATTTATTTCTGGCATGACCATTTGTGTGCAAGGACAGTAAAGAAATTGTTTTCTATAGACATGGACCAAATAGACATCCAAACGTATTCCGATCGCTGTTTAAATCATGTAGAAGGATCCATTTTTCTTTTAAGTCATTTCTGCAGTGATAGCCTTTATTACTCCCTGTGATATCACTAGGCCTGTAGAATTCTTGGGAGAAGGGTGCTCTAGGTAATTTACTTTCAATGTAGGAGTGCCCACCTTCCACCATCCAGAACTACATCTCCCAAGAGCCCTTTCCCTGCACACAATGGGGGTTATTTACAAAAGGCAAATCCACTTTGCAGTACAAGTGCACTTGGAAGTTCAGTAGCTGTAGATCTGAGGGGTAGATCTGAAATGAGGGGAAGCTCTGTTGATTTTATCATCCAATTATGTGCAAGCTTTTTCTTATTTTCCTTGCTTGCCCCCCTCAAATCTACAGTGACTACACTTCCAAGTGCACTTGTAGTGCAAAGTGGATTTGCCTTTTCGTAAATAACCCCCAATGTGTGCTCTGAGGAACAGAGCAGGATGAGGAAAGGCATAATATAGAACTGAGGCAGAGCTGACAATGCTGCTTGGGATTCAGGGCAGCAGAGGGAATCTATTAGGAAGTTAGAAACTCAATATGTTTCTGTTTTACTGCGGCAGAATGGCACGGGCACAGGCAGGCGAATCGCCGCCGTGTTACATCGGTCGTTTGGCCACCACAATCGGATTTGATCCAGAACAGATCAATCCCCAGGCCCACGCCAATGATATCTGGCCTGGACCTGGTGATCGCTCCTGGCGAATGAGATCCTTCCCCTGCATGTGTAAGTGTAAACACTGCAGGGGAAGTGATGTCATCTCTCCTCATGGAAGTCTTTTCATTCAAGAGAGAGGAGAGATAACATGTAACCGTGAGTTGCACCAACACTACACTGACATCAGTACACATAGGCATATATTTTACCCCCCCAGTTAACTCCTTCACCCCCTATCACTGTGTTACCTAGTGCAGTGTTCATTTTTTTTTATCACTGTACTGGTGTCATTAGTGACACTAATCAGTGTTAGGGTACTTAGTGTAGGCCCAGATAGGTCTAGGGTCTAGGGTCCTCCTAACCTCCCCAATAAAGGTTTAACCCCTTGATCACCCCCTGGCACCAGGGATTACTGTATAAGTGTCACGGGCGATGCTGGTTAGCTAGATATTTTTTTTATAGCGTCAAGGCAACCACCGGGTGACATCAGTTAGGTTTTAGCGTCAGTTAGGGTCTGTGTCCCCCCAGGCAGTGTCAGATTAGTGCCAGAAGTGCTAATACCCACATACGCACCATACACCTCCCTTATTAGTATAGTGTCTGAAAGGATCAATATCTGATCTGATCTGATCATAACTATATTAGCATCCCCAGCAGTTTAGGGTCCCAAAAATGCAGAGTTGTATAGTGAAAATTTTGTGTAAAAAATAAATAATTTTCCGAAACTTGTAAAAAAATACATTCCATGGACACAATATGCCTCTCAGCAAAAAGCTTGAGGTGTCTTCTTTCCAAAATGGGGTCATTAGTGGGGATTTTGTGCCATCTTGACATTTCAGGGCCTCTGAAACTGTGATAGGTAGTGAGGAAGTGAAATCCTTATTTTATGCCCTTATAAAGCCTGAAGGCAGTGATTTGTTTTCAGGGTCCTGTACACGGCTAGGCTCCAAAAAAGGGACATATGTGGTATCCCCGTACTCAGAAGAAGCAGCAGAATGTATTTTGGGATGTAATTACACATATAACCATGGCACGTGTGACCAATATATAATTTAGTATCATTTTGTGTAATTTTGTTTTTGTAATTTTTCAATCACTTGTGACAAAAATTTAAATATTCAATAGGTTCAACATGCCTCTCACAATCTCCTTGGAGTGTCTACTTTCCAAAATAGGGTATATATATGTATAACAGTGTCTTGCTCTCTCCCAGGGGATTTTTGTTACATTGTCGTATCTATATCTATCTTGGATGACAACAGCTCAGATCTGGATTCATTGCATTTGACCTATAGCCAAATTTTTTATTTATTTATTGGCTGCCTCTGACTGAGGGATTCTTACACTTTCTGATATGAACAAGCTATGGTTATATCTCGTCTTCTATGAGAATTTATTTTGATACAGCATCCCCTGTTTGAAAATATCATAATTAGACACTCGTAATCACTAATTCACAGGTGGTTCCTATGTGTTTTTCGTCTGGTGATTCGCTCTGACCCCATTGCGCCACCTTGATTTTCCTTTGTTGGAAACTATTTTTCTTATCACTGGTTGACTAATATGTGACTCATTTTGCAAGATAGTGAGACCCCTTTTTCTTCCTTGCAACCACTGAACCCCAAATGTGTCCTGAAGAAGTGTACAATGAAACGCGTAGACACATTAGGGCTCATATCTTATTTTTATCTATGTTTCTTTCATGTCCTTGTTTTTTGTATTATATATATATTTCAATAAATGCTAATATTTTTGTATATTTCTACTGTTTGTTGTGTCTAAAGTCCAACCACAGGTTTTCCTTTTTTGGAATTCTTTTTCTTTATTTCTTCACAATTTACGGATGAAGCAATTTGAGTGCATTTTCTTTCTTTCTTCATATCGTCCTATTTCACTACTGAGTGTGGACGCTAAGTTACTCACAAAAATTCTGGCCTGACGCTTGAACACGGTCATTGCTGCCCTCGTACACTCTGATCAATCTGGCTTCATGCTGGGAAGAGGGTGTGATATAAACAGTCGACGACTGTTCACTCATATTGATATGGTGATGGAGGATTCCCCCAGGGGTGATCGCCTCTCTCGATGCTGAAAAAGCATTCGACTTTGTCGAATGGGAATACCTCTGGAGAGTGTTGAAGTGTTTTGGGTTAGGGCCCAAGTTTATTGGTTGGGTAAAACAGTTGTACCACATTCCAGTGGCTAGAGTGCAGGTTAATGGGATACTATCATCTCCTATGCCCCTCTAAATATAAGAAATTGTGTCTGTTCTTTACACTCTACTATGCACGTAGGGAGATTCTCCTTAGGTGGAAGCAGCCCAATCCGCCAACACTCACTAGCTGGGTGTCTGCGGTTAATGCAGTTTTGTCCCTGTATAAATTGACTCATGAAAGCAGAAATTGTCCCAAGAAGTTTGACAAGGTATGGTCCATCTGGATCGATGCTCATGGTCCAGCTGACCTGATTGGGTACCTCTGTTCACCTCCTTGGAATTGACTCTGTCGGTGTGTTGTGATGCTCTCTTCCTATTCCTCTGCTGTTTCTTATTGATCCTTCTGACTTCCCCTCTCAGCCCCTTCCTCCAGTTCTCTGCTGGGATCCTTCCCAACCCCCCTCCTCCTTCTTTTCTTCCCCTTGTGTTCTCTTCTCAGAGGAGATAGGAAGAATATAAATAATTTGCATTCTAATGCCCTGGAAAAAGTTGTGACTGAGTAAGAGACTCATTTGCCTCCTTAATGTGTCTTCTGGGAAGTGTCATTTAAGATGTATTGTATCTTAAAGTGGTTGTAAACTCTTACAATACACTTTGACTTACAGGTAAGCTTAGATTAAGGCTTATCTGTAGGTCCAAGAAATATATCCTAAACGGTTTAGGAGATATTTGCAGAAAGACTGGCACCACTGTCTACGGTGCATGCGCCGTAGACAACGGCGTGCAGGCGCACTGAGCGCCCCGGCCATCACCGGCGATATGCCGCGTGTGGCAGCTCCCGTGCGCATGCGTGGGAGTGACGTAATCGCGGCTTCGCCGGATGACAGCGGCGGAGCAGCGAGACCCACTGAGAAGACTACAGGGGACAGCGGTGACTTCGCTGGCTCCTGTGTCAGGTAAGTGACACATAATGGACTACTATGCGATGCATAGTAGTCCATTATGCTTTACCTTTGCAGGGAATGAAAGAGGAAGTAAACTCATCAGGTTTTACTTCCTCTTTAAACGTTAACCCTGCTATGTGAAAAATAAATTGTGCAGACCTTGGTCTCCCTGTAACATATATGTGCATTATTTTTAATAAATACTACTTGTTAAAAAAAAAAAAGTAGTGAGTGTACAGCTTATATAACAGTGCAAATTTGCTGTACCCTCAAAATAACTCAACATGCAGCCATTAATGTCTAAACTGCTGGCAACAAAAGTAAGTACATCCCTAAGTGAAAATGTCCAAATTGGGCCCAATTAGCCATTTTCCCTCCCCGGTGTCATGTGATTCTTTAGTGTTACAAGGTTTCAGGTGTGAATGGGGAGCAGGTGTGTTAAATTTTGTGTTATCGCTCTCATACTGGTCACTGGAAGTGCATTATGGCGCCTCATGGCAAAGAATTCTGAGGATCTGAAAAAAATTGTTGCTCTACATAAAAGACGGCCTAGGCTATAAGAAGGTTGCCAAGACTCTGAAACTGAGCTGCAGAATGGTGGCCAATACCATACAGCGGTTTAACAGGACAGCTTCTACTCAGAACAGGCCTCGCCCTGGTTGACCAAAGAACTTGAGTGAACATTCTCAGCATCATATCCAGGGGTTGTCTTTGGAAAATAGACGTACGAGTGCTGCCAACATTGCTGCAGAGTTTGAAGGGGTGGGGCGTCAGCCTGTCAGTGTCATCCCAGAAGGAAGCCTCTTCTAAAGATGATGCACAAGAAAGCCTGCAGTTTGCTGAAGACAAGCAGACTAAGGACATAGATTACTGGAACCATGTCCTGTGGTCTGATGAGACCAAACTTATTTGGTTTAGATGGTGTCAAGTATGTGTGGTGGCAAGCAGGTGAGGAGTACTAAGACAAGTGTGTCTTGCCTACAGTCAAGCATGGTAGTGGGAAGTGTCATGGTCTGGTGCTGCATGAGTGCTGCCGGCACGGGGGAGCTACAGTTCATTGAGGGAACCATGAATTCTAACATGTACTGTGACCTACTGAAGCAGAGCATGATCTCCTCCCTTTAGAGACTGGATGCAGGGCAGTAAACCAATATGATAAGCACCCCAAAAACACCTCCAAGACGACCACTGCCTTGCTAAAGAAGCTGAAGGTAAAGGTGATGGACTGGCCGAGCATGTCACCAGACATCCTCAAACGGAAGGTGGAGGAGTGTAAGATCTTTAACATCCACCAGCTCCGTGATGTAGTCATGGAGGAGTGGAAGAGGACTCCAGCTCTGGTGAACTCCATGCCCAAGAGACAGTGCTGGAAAATAATGGTAGCCACACAAAATATTGGCACTGTGGGCCCAATTTGCACATTTTCACCTAGGGGTGTACTCACTTTTGTTTCCAGCGGTTTAGACATTAATGGCTGTATGTTGAGTTATTTTGAGGGGACAGCAAATTTACACTGTTATACAAACTGTACACTCACTACTTTACAGTGTAGCAAAGTGTAATTTCTTTAGTGTTGTCACATGAAAAGATATAATAAAACATTTACAAAAATGTGAGGGGTGTACTCAGTTTTTTGTGAGATACTGTATATATATATATATATATATATATATATATATATATATATATATATATATATATATATATATACACATATACAGTGCCTTGTGAAAGTATTCGGCCCCCTTGAACTTTTCAATCTTTTGCCACATTTCAGGCTTCAAACATAAAGATATAACATTTTTATTTTTTGTGAAGAATCACCAACAAGTGGGACACAATTGTGAAGTGGAACGAAATCTATTGGATTTTTGAAACTTTTTTTAACTAATAAAAAAATGAAAAGTGGGGCGTGCAAAATTATTCGGCCCCTTTACTTTCAGTGCAGCAAACTCACTCCAGAAGTTCAGCGAGGATCTCTGAATGATCCAATGTTGTCCTAAATGACTGATGGTGATAAATAGAATCCACCTGTGTGTAACCATGGAACACACCAGGCAGGTCCGTACCAAGTTTGAGAGCTGGGCTATAAAATTTTCCAACAACATGATCTGATCACGTCAGTTCCGATCGTGTGTAGGATTCGTGTGCCACGAATGCTCACAAAAAAATTTACACACTTCTCCCAAACCTATTTCTTTATTCTTTTTACTCATTTCATCAATAAAATATTTTAATTCGTCACATCTCCCCAATCTTATTTTTTTTTTATAATTTTGTGGTTGTTTTTTTTAATCAACATCTCCTTTTTGACAGTTTGCTCATCTTTGCATTTTTTTTGGTGTGTTTTGTGTGTCAACTTACTACAACACCATTATTATCTTTTTTAATTTATTGTTTTCTTTTTTAATCTACAGGAGGTTGTTTGGTGTTGGTGCCCCTTGTTATTCATTTGACTTTGTATTTTTGAAATGTACCTGCCTACTCACAAATAAACTGTCCTTTTTGAAGTAAAACACATACGCAAGTATTTCTTCAACCAAAAAAAAACCTTTACTTAGGTGTCAGTAACAAATAAACAGGAAGGCAATGCTGGAGAAACTGGTCAATTTGGCGAAGCCTTTGGCCCCAAGGGCAGACATGAACTAATTTGAAAATGCAAAATTGGTGGCCTGAGGAGCACATATCTCAGGGAGAGCAGTCTGGTCCAGAAGTCCAGGAGATCAGGAAGAGCAGATGACATATATGTCCCCAGGCTGTGGTCCTACAAGAGGCTGCATCTTCTGTCAGACCAGACTAAACCCAGGCCATCACTCTCTGGTCTTCCTTAGGCACTTCCCTCCAGGCTTCCTTCCAGGCTGTAGCTCGGCTCCTGTAGTTGTGGCAGGAGGAGGAGGGTGATGGTCGACCTCCTGGCTGCCACTTGCCACAGCCTCCTCCCGGCTGAGGTCTTCCTGTGTATGAAAATGGGACATAGTTCTAGTTTTTTGGTCATCAATCACACAATTTTGTGCTCATGACTGTTGCAAATTGAATGTTACCAAATAAAACAGACTATCATTCTGAGCCCAGTATTTTTCATTCTTGTCCCAATCATTTTTGGTCACTACTGTCTATTGAGATGTAAACCACTTTGTTAAATCACGACTTACTGATCAATAATAATATCTAGTTAACATCATTAAATGTACAACAAGAAATATGTTCAACAATGCTATACCTGTCTCAAGCTGGGCCCCTCCACATATTGCTGCCTGGAAGGCCCAGGTTGGACATCGGAAGCCTCAGCTGGGGGTTAAGGAAACCTTGAAGGAAGACTGGAGAGTGGTGGCGTGGGTTCCCTCTGGTCTGCCAGAAAATGCAGCCTCTCGTAGTACAACATCCTGGGGTAATAAATGTCATGTGGATCTCCTGATCTCAGGGAATTCTGGTGCTTCTTTCGCTCCCTGATATATGAACTCCTCAGGTCACCAACTTTGCCCTTCACATAGGTCATGTCTGCCGTGGGGACCATGATCTTCACCAAAGCAAGAAGTTTCTCCAGCGCTGCCTTCCCCATTTCTTAGGTATATATAAAAAGGGGTTGTTCTTCTGCCACAGGCAGGGCAGCTCCCTGAGCAGATCAATGAATAGCCCCATAAAATTTTAGTGTTTGAAGGGATCCATCTTGTCTGCAAGACACAACACAAGACAAACCCTAATAATAATAATGCCATGCTAAACTCTCCTAATCTTGTCCCAACATAGGCCTATATAGAAGCAGTATAGGCTAGTGATGTACCAAGTTAAAAATTGTACCTTCGTTTGCACGATCGTCCTCACTGTGCTCACAGATCGTACGACACACGCGTGTTGTGTTTTATCTACAGTGCGCATGCGTGAAATCCCGCCCGCCCCTGACGTTCTTTCTAGACTATTCCCCGTCCCTTCTCTTTCAGCGCAGTGGGGAAAGCACATGGTGGAGACACAGCAGGTGCGCACTAATAATAGTTCCACTAACGAGGAGGAGGGCGAGGAAAGCACGGAGCCTGAAACGTCATGATCCTGGAGGAGAAGATTTAAGGCCTCAAATATGTCTTTTAGAGAGATCTTGGAAATGGTGGACATATTGAAGAGGAACGACTATGATGGGAAGTATGGACCTTACCCAAACCCAAATATCAGAAAGGCCAAGATCATGACTAAAGTTGTGAAGAGTCTTCAGAAGAATTTTGGGGTACGACAATCCAAGGATCAACTGAGAAAACGCTGGTCAGACCTGAAACTGAGGGAGCAAAATCAGTACAGAAGGATCAAGCGAGTTCTTCAAAAAAGTAAGTAGTTGTCATGTGTTCATATTATTATTATTGCTTGTATACTGCTCCACGTGCTTTGATTTAATGTTGTACAGTTTAAAATGGGCACTTTCATGTTCATGGGTTCATTCGTTCGTACTAAACATTGTTCGTTAGCCCACTCCAAAAACCCTGTTTTGCCAAATTGCACTTCACTACATTTATTCACACTACAGGTAAGTATTCCAGCTTTCGAAAGTGTCAAAAATAATGTTCTCACCTTTGAACTCGGCCAAAAAACACAATTGTACGACACTTCCAAGCAATGTTTCATATTCCTATTTCTGCCCTCTGTGTGCTAAGTATTCCTTTTTTACATTCTCATAGGGGAGAGAAGACTCGGGACGTCTGAGGACATTGTCCTCAGACATTGTCTGGCATATCAATGGCCCCCCTACCCGCAAAGTACTCCATGTATTGGTTTCTGACCTCGCGGGTGCTTTGGGGGGGCAAGCCAGGACGAGCAGCTTCAAGGGCCATGAGGTTGCAATTTTCTGGCAAGTCTGCATGTGGGCCAACTGAGACCACATAGTTTGAGGAATGTTTTTTGAAAAAATTGTGCAGAACGCAGCAGGCAAGCACTATATCAGGGATATGCAATTAGCGGACCTCCAGTTGTTGCAAAACTACCTCTGGCCTCTGGCCTCTGCCTCTGGGTGTCATGCTTGTGGTTGTCAGAGTCTTGCTATGCCTCATGGGACTTGTAGTTCTGCAACAGCTGGAGGTCCGCTAATTGCATATCCCTGCACTATATGATTTAGTTTATATTCCGCCATGTGGATTGGTATCAAAAATAGGCAGAACCGGCTGGCCAGTATTCCGAAAGTGTTCTCCACGACTCTTCAGGCTCTGGCCAGCCAGAAATTAAAGATCCTCTGATCCGGGGTGAGGGTCCTCATCGGGAAAGGCCGCATCAGGTGGTTTGACAGAGCAAACGCCTCATCTGCATCGAAAATGAACGGGAGTCCTTCCAGATTCTCTTCCTCAGGTGGCAAGCCCAGACTGCCACTCTGGAGACGCCAGTAGAATTCCGTCCGTGCGAACACTCCACTGATACCACCGCCAACATCACGATACTATTAAACCCCTTGTAATTATAATAGTACGACCCCGAGTTGCGGGGTGGGACGATGCAGACGTGTTTCCCATCAATTGCACCTCCACAATTGGGAAAGTCCCAATGGCTGGCAAAGTAGGAGGCCACAGTCTGCCATTCCTGTGGCGTTGAAGGAAACTGTGGAGTGAAACAAGAAAAAAACGTAGTAATTTTGCACATCAACATTGCAAGCAGAATAGACACAAACATTTTTGGACAATATCAGTATAACATTTTGGGAAATGAGTATTTAAAGCCTAAAGTATAAGGTCCCCTTATCAGAGTCATCACCCCCCATCCCCCCATCTGATGGGCCCTTGCAAAAAATGAGGGGGGGGGTGTTTTGGACAGGTAACCCTCTCCACTTCATTGAGAGCTGAATGCAGAAATAATGTGTGATACTTTGGCCAGCCCCTGCTTACTTAAACTATTGGCAGTGCACCGGACAGGTAAGAAGTGTCATAATAGCAAAAAAAAGGAACAAATGGAAGCACATTTTGACATTCTGCTATTACCTATCAAGATAATAATAGGAGAAAAAATACTTGAAACTGTAGCATTTGAAAGTATTGAGGCAGGCCCTTGCACTACATGCTCTGGTGAATTCGTCCATAAATCTGACCAGAAAAAAGGTAAGTATAGTGTGTATTGGGTTTGGCAAAGTCAGAAGATAGAGGATTGCTATCAGCTGACCTAGCAGTTGAGGGGAGGGGGGTTCCTAATGAGTTTGGCCCAAGCCAAAAAAAAAATCTGGCACTTTGCATGAATCTAAGCACACGCATAACATTTGTACACATTTTAGGGGTGTTTAGGGGAAAGCAATACCATGGAGCTGACAAAATACATTGCTAAGTGACTAGACTATAGGTTTATGGGCCCAGAAGAGCATGCTGGGGAAGTTCGTGAAGGCAAATATGCATGAAGGACAAAAATGGAACTTGAAAAGCTTCCAGCATGCATGAGACAAAGGGGCACAGCATATCAATTAGAGCATATTGCAATCATGGTAATTAGGGAATGAGGAAAGAAATCCAATACATTAGCAATCATTAAATACATAGAATGTGATGTTAAAGGAGAAAACTTACCTTCATATAGTCCTTCTGCAGGACCTGAATGATGGCAGAACAGGTCTCTGGAATAATGATCCCCAGAGCCTGGGGGGGAGATGCCTGTCGAGAACTTCAGGTTTTGAAGGCTTCTCCCTGTTGCCAAGTAGCGCAACTTGGCGATGAGCCTCTCCTCCAGAGTGATGGTTTTCCGCATGCAGGTATCCTGCCTGGTGATATAAGGGGGACAGCAAAGCCAGCAGATGGTGAAAAATGGGGTCATATGGAGATAATTCCTGAAATCATCAGGATTATTCTCCCGGATCTCACGAAGCAAAGGCATGTGAGAGAACTGGTCACGCTGGCGCAACCAATTCTTGGTCCACAAACTCCTCCTCGCCCTGTTCATGGACCAGGCTTGTCTCAAAGCTAAAAGTCCAACACCAAGCCCCTGTACAGCACAAACTCTATGACGAGTACATACACGAAACATGGCTTAAAACAGTCGGCTGGTCAGAATGGACAACAGAAAGCACCGATAAACAGCAATGCCTGAAAGAATGACCTGAAAACCAGAAACGAGCAGACAATAAGCAATGAAAATCAAAGCGTATTATACCAAGATATAGTCCACAATGAGCAACAAAAGCACTGATGAGCAGATACGCACCGACAAGCACAAACTGAAGAGCAGTAACGAACTGAAGCACAAATCTGAAAAGCGCAAATCATCTCTCACCAAACTTCTACTAACCCGCGAAAAACATGAGATCAGCAGAAGGAGCCTAAAGGGTGCTGGATGTGGTGCTGAACTTCCCTTTTCTAGTGCCGTTGTACGCGGCTTACGTTACAGCGTTCTTGGCAAACGTAAATTCTGACAACTTAGTCCGACCGTGTGTATGCAACAATACTTCCGGACCACTTCTGGACTAAATCCATCTGAATTTATCTGACGGATTTGGTTGCCAGAATGTCCGACCGTGTGTACGGGGGCTAAAACTTTGTCGGTCGGATATTCAGATGGAAACAGTCCGATGGAGCCCACACAGGGTCGGATTATCCGACAAAATGGTCCGATCAGACATTTTCCGTCGGAATGTCCGACCATGTTTACAAGGGCTTAGAGGTTCACATTCCAACAGGACAATGACCCTAAACACATAGCCAGAGCTTCAATGGAATGGTTTACGTCAAAGCATATTCATGTATTAGAATGGCCCAGTCCAAGTCCAGACCTAATTCCAATAAAAAATCTGTGGCAAGACTTGAAAATTGCTGTTCAGGCTCTCTCCATTCAATCTGACAGAGCTTGAGCTATTTTGCAAGGAAGAATGGGCAAACATTTCACTCTCTAGATGTGCAAAGCTGGTAGTGACATATCCAAAAAGACTTGCACCATATTTGCAGCAAAAGGTGATTCTACAAAGTATTGACTCAAGGGGCTGAATACAAATGCACGCCACACTTTCACATATTTATTTTGATTTTGAAAACCATTTATCATTTTCCTTCCACTTCCCAGCTATGTGGCACTTTTGTGTTGGTCTATCGCATAAAATCCCAATAAAATACATTCACGTTTTTGGCTGTAGCATGAAAAAAATTTGAGAGGTGTGAATCCTTTTTCAAGGCACTGTAAGCAAATAAATCAACAATGTTTCTCTTCAGCACCTCATGTGTGCGTTTTTTCCAAAATCAATCACGTTAATAAGTTACAAAAGTTTGAAAATCATAGTAATCCTTTCCCAAATATGAACATATAACAGTCACAATGCAAATACCTCATTAAATACTAAACAAACCTGAAAAATGTGTCATCAAACTTCAAACAGTAGTCATAGTAACCAAATGTAGCTAAAATTAACACACTTTTAAACCTCGTACACATGATCAGAATGTTGGCCAACAAAGCGTCCGACTTTTGTCCGAAGGGCGTGTGCCAGAAACTTGTCTTGCATACAAACGGTACAGAATTGTCGGCCAACTAACACGAACGTAGTAACGTACTACGAGGAATTTCAGCTCTTGAGCGCCACCCTTTGGGCACCTTCTGCTGATTTTGTGTTTGGTAAGCATTGATTCTGAGCATGTGTGCAAGCTTGCAGCTTTTGTGTGACGGACATGTGTACACACGATAGGAAAATATGACAACAGACCGGTGTCCGCCGAAAATTTACCAGCCTGCCATCCAACATTTATTGGCGGAAAGTTGGGGAACAATTGTCTGATGGAGTGTACAAACAGTCGGATTTTAGGCCAACAGTCTGTCATCACACAATTCCCTGCCAAAAATCTGATCGTGTGTACGAGGCTTAAGGAATTACAGCGATCATGGCACACATTTTTTTAAAGTAGCAAAGTTTCTCTAGGCAAAATGAAATAATCATTAATCCATGATCATGTACAAACGTTACACAAATAAATGGGCACATTTAATCCCTTAGGTCAGTGAATTTCAACCTTTTTTCACGCACCCTGTTCTAAAATGAAAAATAAACGAAAAAATTGTTTTACATAACACAGCAACATCCACATACGTAGGGACACACAAAGTTAGAGATTTTGAATTCTTCCAAAGAAAATACACCTTTGCACACTGGTATTGGCTAGTAGCACAATGTTTCACATTTCCCTCAGTTTTTCTCCCTCACTCAGCTGTGACCCCAGTGCTGAGGGAGGGGCAGAGAGGGGCAAACAAGGATGCTGTGCAGGCACCCAATGTCCTCCTTAGCAACCAGTGACATCAATGGTGATTAGGACGTTTGCAACTAGAAGTTTGTAATAGTGAACAATGAAAACATGTGGCTTTGTGTAATTAAAAGGCAGACTTGATTCACTTGCTGGCGTGTATACAAATTTTGGAAAATTTTTAGCCATTTTGTCAAGGCACCCTGGTTGAAAAAGGCTGCCTTAGGCTTCATGTACACGGGACATTTTTACAACCTCTCCTGAACTATTTAACTTGACAGATAGTAATCCATGTTTGCCGAGTTTATATGCCGCGTTTGCATTTAGAAACGTTTTTTTCAAAATTGCCAAAAATGAAAAACACATGTAAATGAAATGTGGCTAAATTCAAGTTACCGCATTTAGCCGTTTTAGTAGCGTTTAGCGCTTGAAATGCCTGTAAACTCAGCTTCTGAACGCATTCTTTTGCATTCCATAATGCCTCTAAACCACCCTGTGTACATTGACAGATAAGATAACAGAGGAGAGTTCAGGGACTAAACATCCGTTTTCCAGCAGCAATGTACATGAGGCCTTAGGTTGTAGAGTACCTAGATTAGCAAGCCACTGCACCTCCGTGTGCTTCAATTGCAACTCTTTGTCTGTAAGACCGGGAACATGTTCAGTCATGAATCCTAATTATTTCACACCGTGGGAATGCTAATTGAGGTTTTTCGGGCCAGCAGTAACTCCATCTATGGACTTTCAATTGATATTTATGTTCCACCTATCTTTTGTGTGGTTTCACTCACATAATACAAATTACATGGTCATTTTAACACACCAATGACATAAGAGCTCTGTCAGGTATGAAAAAGTTGATGTAAATGCATTTAACTAAATGTGGATGTCTGAAATGAGTACCCTTCATCGTGTCTGTGCACCACGTGCAAAGATAACTATTTGTTAAGGACCTAAAAGGGTAAATGTACATACATCATAATATCTTTTCACAATTATTAACTTAGTGCTACTACCTCATCTCCTTGTCTGCCTTCCAGCATTTATAGAATGAGTACAAGAGGGAAAAAAAAAGCCCAAAGGATGTAGATAGATCATATTAAACTGGAAGCAGACGCAACCAAATGTGCAACTATTGGCATTAAAAGCTCTTACCTGCCACTCTGTTAAAATGCCCATGTGGTCTTTATATTGTGGGTGAGACCAAACAAATGATAAGACTGATTGCGCTACATGTTCTATTTGTAGTCTTCAGATGGAGTTATCATTGGCCTGATATGTCATGCAACATTCCTACAGTGTGGCACAATTAGAACAGGCTGTTGGCAGGCTTATGTGCACTTCAAACAGGTTTTGCATTTCCATTTGCAGGTCAGTCAATTCAGAATGATCTATGAAGGCTCTCAAACTGATGTATTTAACCAGCTCAAAGCCTGTTGACACAAGCTTATAAGGTTCATGGAAATTGAACATGTTCCCAAGTCTCGCAGCTAAATCTGAAGTGCAGGAAGGTGTGGTATATTGATGAGTTAGATACTCTTTATCTTAAAGTATGGGGGTCAACAACCTAGGGCACAAGATGTCTTTCAATAGCACCCATAAGCACGGCTGCCTTAGGCAGTAATTGACAACTTGTTAAGCCCCATACACACGGTCGGACTTGTACAAACTTTTCCGTGGACTTTTGTACAAAGTGTGTTGTCCACAAGTTTGTATTGCATACACACGGTCGGACTTTTTGACAACAAACACGAACGTAATGACGTCACAACGTACTGACGCCGCTTCAAAAGAGGACGTTCAATGACTCCAGCGCCACCTTTGGTCAACTTCTGTATTGTAGTCTGATCGTTTGCAATGGTTCTGAGCATGCGTGTTTGTACCTTGTACAAAAGTCCGATGCTTTTGCGTACACACGGTAGGACTTTGCTCCATCGGACTTTTGTTGCCAGAAAGTTTGTCCGTTCGCACAGCCAACAAAAGTCCGATGAAAACAGAAAAAGTTTGTCCGATGGAGCGTACACACAGTCGGATGTTGCTCCAAAACAGCTAATTTGCATGTTTGTTGTCAAAAAGTCCGACCGTGTGTACGGGCCTTTAGGCTATCAATTAGACAGCCAGACCTGCCCATCGGCACCCATGGCCAACCTGTCTCCCTCACATCTTAGACTTTCAGGTGTCAGCCTTCCCCTCAGTTCAACCGCACCTGCAACCAAACTGCTGACCAATTAGTTTATCTGTATAATCTTTAAATGATTCTCAATAATGTTTCCCTATAATCTGGTAAGTAAATGTCAGGAAAGGGATCAGCCCTTCCTTCCTCTAAGCTGGCCGCTCAGCTGTTGGCTAATTGCCAGCTCCTATGTCTACATAATGACTCACCTGTTGATGATATCCTGCTAGCCAGTCCTGTCTACTTATGCTGTCCAGACCAGATCTCTGCCTTCGCCTTTTGTCGACATCATGGAGACTATTCTCCGCATTCCTGTTAAAGACTTGCTTGGCTTACATTCCTTCTGGCTCCAGATCCTGCTTGCAGTTCCACTACGCTGACCCCTGGCTTCCTGACTTTCTGACTATCCGTTCCGGTTACTGAACTTTGGCAATGTTTTGACTACGTATGTTCTATTATTTACTTTTATTATTAAGCAAGTGTGATTTAACTGTACTTCTGTCTCTGTCTGATACATGGTTTCTGACAGGTGAAGGCCATGAATTCAGAAGATGCAGTCAATCCACTTGTTGGTAATATTTTTTCCAGATTGGATGAGCAGGATCACTGCATGGATCAGTTTGCCATGGCGTTACAAACGCTCCTGAGTCTCACGGCTCACCTGGAATCTCCCACTGTGGCTGATCCAGTGCAACCTGTGTTGCAGGCTGGCCCTGCTGCTGCTCCAGTCTCTGTGCAGGCACCAGCCGCGAGTATCTCTCCACAGAGACTCAACTGTTGATGGTATCTTGCTTGTCAGTCCTGCCTACTTAAGCCGTCTGGCCCATATGATCTCTGCCTTTGCCTTGGTTAACATCACAGAGACTTTATCCTGCACTCCTGTTAAAGAATTGCTTGGCTGACATTTTTTCTGGCTTCAGATCCTACTTGCTGTTCCACTACACTGATCTCTGGCTTCCTGACTTTCTGGCTTGTCTGACTATCCGTTCCGGGTTATTGAACTTTAGCTATGTTTTGACTATGTTTGTTCTATTTACTTTTATTATTAAACAAATGTGATTATATTGTACTTCTGTCTCTGTCTGATTCATGGTTTCTGACAGTAAATTGTTTTTTCTTTTCCTCTTCTCAGTAAAATGTATAGACCAATATCTAGAGTTTGGAAACATTTACACAGTGCAATTTCTACTGAGAGCAAAGCTGTCATTTGCAAGTATTATGAGAAGAAATATTTGGAATTAAATGATGGGGACCCAAATAAATGTACAAGTAGTTTTTAACTCCAAAGCTCTCCTTAGCCCTTGTACACACGGTCGGACATTCCGACAACCAAATCTGTTGGATAAATTCCGACGGAAGTGGTGTTGCATACACACGTTCGGACTAAGTTGTCGGAATTTCCGGTTGCCAAGAACGCGGTGTTGTAAGCCGCGTACGACAGAACTAGAAAAGGGAAGTTCAGCACCACGTCCGGCACCCTTTGGGCTCCTTCTGCTGATCTCGTGTTTATCGCATGTTAGTAGAAGTTTGGTTAGAGATGATTCGCGCTTTTCAGATTTGTGCTTCAGATCGTTACTGCTCTTCAGTTGTCTGTGCGTATCTGCTTATATCAGTGCGTGTAGTCAGTTAGCATTTGTTGGTCATTGTGGACTATATCTTGGTATTAAGTACGCTTTGATTTTCAGTGCTTATTGTCTGCTCGTTTCTGGTTTTCAGTTTGTTCTTTCAGGCCTTGCTGTTTATCTGTGCTTTCTGTTGTCCGTTCTGACCAGCCGTCCATTTTCAAGCCATGTTTCATGTATGTACTCATCGTAGAGTTCACGCTGTGCAGGGGCTTCGTGTTGGGCTTTTATCTTTGACATAAGCCCGGTCCATGAACAGGGCGAGGAGGCGTTCATGAACCAAGAATCGGTTGCACCAGCGTGACCAATTCTCACACATGCCTTTGCTTCGTGAGATCCGGGAGAATAATCCTGATGATTTCAGGGATTATCTCCAGATGACAGACCCCGTTTTTCACCGTCTGCTGTCTTTGCTGTCCCCTTATAACAGCAGGCAGGATACCTGCATGCGGCAAGCCACCACTCCGAAGCAGAGGCTCATCGCCACTTTGCGCTACTTGGTGACAGGGAGAAGTCTTTAAGACCTGACGTTCTCGACAGGCATCTCCCCCCAGGCTCTGGGAATCATTATTCCAGAGACCTGTTCTGCCATCATTCAGGTCCTGCAGAAGGACTATATGAAGGTAAGTTTTCTCCTTTAACATCACATTCTATGTATTTTATGTTTGCTAATGTGTTGTAATTCTTTCCTCATTCCCTAATTACCATGATTGCAATATGCTCTAATTGATATGCTGTGCCCCTTTGTCCTCATGCATGCTGGAAGCTTTTCAAGTTCCTTTTTTTTCCTTCATGCATATTTGCCTTCACTAACTTCCCCAGCATGCTCTTCTGGGGCCATAAACCTATAGCCTAATCACTTAGCAATGTATTTTGTCAGCTCAATAGTATTGCTTTCCCCTAAACACCCCCTAAAATGTGTACAAATGTTATGTGTGTGCTTAAACTCATGCAGAGTGCCAGAATTTTTTTTTTGGTTGGGCCAAACTCATTAGGAACCCCCCTCCCCCCAACTGATAGGTCAGCTGATAGCAATCCTCTATCTGCTGACTTTTCCAAACCCAATACACAATATACCTACCTTTTTTCTGGTCATATTTATGGATGAATTCACCAAAGCATGTAGTGCAAGGTCCTGCCTCAATAATTTCAAATGCAACAGTTTAAAGTTTTTTTTGCTCCTATTATTATCTTGATGGGTAATAGCAGAATGTCAAAATGTGCTTCCATTTGTTCCTTTTTTTTGTATTATGACACTTACCTGTCCGGTGGGCTGCCAATAGTGTAAGTAAGGAGGGGCTGGCCAAAGTATCACACATTATTTCTGCATTCAGCCCTCAATGAAATGGAGAGGGTTACCTGTCCAAAACATCCCCCCCTCATTTTTTGCAAGGGCCATCAGATGGGGGGGGGGGGGTGGGGGGAGGAGGAATCTGATAAGGGGATCTTATACTTTAGGCTTTAAATACTCATTTCCAAAAATGTTATACTGATATTGTCCAAAAAAATTAGTGTCTAATCTGCTTGCAATGTTGATGTGCAAAATTACTAATTTATTTTCTTGTTTGACTCCACAGTTTCCTTCAACGCCACAGGAATGGCAGACTGTAGCCTTCCACTTTGCCAGCCATTGGGACTTTCCCAATTGTGGAGGTGCAATTGGTGGGAAACACGTCTGCATTGTTCCACCCCCCAACTCGGGGTCCTACTATTATAATTACAAGGGGTATAATAGTATTGTGATGTTGGCGGTGGTGTCAGCGACGTATGACTTCCTGTATGTGGACGTGGGGAAAAATGGCCGTATGTTGGATGGTGGAGTGTTCACGCGGACGGAATTCTACTGGCGTCTCCAGAATGGCAGTCTGGGCTTGCCATCTCCAGAAGAGAATGCAGAAAGACTTTTCGTTGCCGATGAGGCATTTGCTCTGGCAAACCATCTGATGCGGCCTTTCCCGATGAGGACCCTCACCCCGGATCAGAGGCTCTTTAATGTGCAGCCAGCCAGAGCCAGAAGAATCGTGGAGAACACTTTCGGGATAATGGCCAGCCGCTTCCGCCTATTTTTGACGCCAATGCACATGGCAGAATATAAACTAAACCATACAGCTTGCCTGCTGCGTTCTGCACAATTTTTTGAAAAACCATCCATCAAACTATGTGGCCTCAGTTGGCCCTGATGCAGACTTGCCGTAAAATGTGAACCTCCCGGCCCTTGAAGCTGCTTGTCCTGGCTTGTCCCCCCAAAGCGCCCGCAAGGTCAGAAACCAATACATGGAGTACTTTGTGGGTAGGGGGGCCATTGATATGCCAGACAATGTCTGAGAGGCATTTTTTTAATAAATTTTTCTTTGAAACTGCAATAATCTTTGTTTTCATTTACTGCTTGGCTTTGTTTTAGGTGTCCACTAGGTCTTTTTGCTGTTTTTTTTGGGCCTTTTTCTGCAACAGTGCAAACCTAAGTTCTGAGCAAGATGAGGTGACAGTCTCTTCTTCAGATAATCTTATTATGTTGTGGATCTGCTACACACACACCTTGTTTTTGATGATGATGTATGTAGTGCATTACTGACAAAAATATTGCTCACTTTCAGCACCATGGCAGAAATATGTGGGGTCATGAAAATGGCGTGATTGGGGAAATTTAAACATCACTGTGGGTGTTATTTACTAAAGGCAAATCCCCTATGCACTACAAGTGCACTGCAAAAGTGCACCTGAAACTGCACTTGGAGTGCAAAGTGGATTTGCCTTTAGTAAATAACACCCATTGCTAAACAACTTTACTCGAAATACTGCTTTTGCGCATTGAAAAAGGAAGCCACACATTGTTGATAATTTAACTTTTTACTCAAAGCACATTCACATGTGCTTTTAGAAAAGGGCTTTACAACAAACATATTTGGTGTATATACAGTGCCTTGTGAAAGTATTCGGCCCCCTTGAACTTTTCAAACTTTTGCCACATTTCAGGCTTCAAACATAAAGATATAAAGTTTTAATTTTTTGTGAAGAATCACCCACAAGTGGGACACAATTGTGAAGTGGAACGAAATCTATTGGATAATTTAAACTTTTTTAGCAAATAAAAAACTGAAAAGTGGTGCGTGAAAAATTATTCGGCCCCTTTACTTTCAGTGCAGCAAACTCACTCCAGAAGTTCAGCGAGGATCTCTCAATGATCCAATATTGTCCTAAATGACTGATGGTGATAAATAGAATCCACCTGTGTGTAATCAAGTCTCTGTATAAATGCACCTGCTCTGTGATAGTCTCAGGGTTATGTTGAAAGAGCAGAGCATCATGAAGACCAAGGAACACACCAGGCAGGTCCGTAATACTGTTGTGGAGACGTTTAAAGCTGGATTTGGATACAAAAAGATTTCCCAAGCTTTAAACATCCCAAGGAGCACTGTGCAAGCGATCATTTTGAAATGGAAGGAGTATCAGACCACTGCAAATCTACCAAGACCTGGCCGTCCCTCTAAACTTTCAGCTCAGAAAAGGAGAAGACTGATCAGAGATGCAGCCAAGAGGCCCATGATCACTCTGGATGAACTGCAGAGAACTAAAGCTGAGGTGGGAGAGTCTGTCCATAGGACAACAATCAGTCGTACACTGCACAAATCTGGCCTTTATGGAAGAGTGGCAAGAAGAAAGCCATTTCTCAAAGATATCCATAAAAAGTCTCGTATTAAGTTTGCCACAAGCCACCTGGGAGACACACCAAACATGTGGAAGAAGGTGCTCTGGTCAGATGAAACCAAAATCGAACTTTTTGCCCACAATGCAAAACGATATGTTTGGCGTAAAAGCAACACAGCTCATCACCCTCAACACACCATCCCCACTGTCAAACATGGTGGTGGCAGCATCATGGTTTGGGCCTGCTTTTCTTCAGCAGGGACAGGGAAGATGGTTAAAATTGAGGGGAAGATGGATGCAGCCAAATACAGGACCATTCTGGATGAAAACCTGTTGGAGTCTGCAAAAGACCTGAAACTGGGACGGAGATTTATCTTCCAACAAGACAATGATCCCAAACATACAGCAAAATCTATAAAGGAATGGTTCACAAATAAACGTATCCAGGTGTTAGATAGGCCAAGTCAAAGTCCAGACCTGAATCCAATCGAGAATCTGTGGAAAGAGCTGAAAACTGCTGTTCACAAACGCTCTCCATCCAACCTCACTGAGCTCGAGCTGTTTTGCAAGGAAGAATGGGCAAGAATTTCAGTCTCTCGATGTGCAAAACTGATAGAAACATACCCCAAGCGACTTGCAGCTGTAATCACAGCAAAAGGTGGCTCTACAAAGTATTAACGCAAGGGGGCCGAATAATTTTGCATGCCCCACTTTTCATTTCTTTTATTAGTTAAAAAAGTTTCAAAAATCCAATAGATTTCGTTCCACTTCACAATTGTGTCCCACTTGTTGGTGATTCTTCACAAAAAATAAATTTTTTATATCTTTATGTTTGAAGCCTGAAATGTGGCAAAAGGTTGAAAAGTTCAAGGGGGCCGAATACTTTCGCAAGGCACTGTAACATTATTTTGGGTAACATTTTTATAACTTGGCGTTTTTTTGTGTAAACAGGCATGTATCAAAGCATAACAAACAGAACACAGGAACTTACAAAGTTCAACTTTGAAAAGTGAAGACAATATCAGACATGAGTATGTACAAACTGTGCTGATATTGCCTTCATCGGATGGGGTGTCACCCCTCGAAAAGTCAAATTTGGAAGATGCACACAAATTGAGAATCATAAAGTGGCCAGTTTACTCCTGATCCCATGCCTAATGTCAACATGTGCTATTTCCCATCATGGGGTATCAATGTACGTGTTTTGGGGGGTGCAACCCCTTCATCTCAGCCACTTTAGTAGCAAGGAAGGGGTTGCACCCACAAAACACGTACATTGATCCCCCATGATGGGACAGCTCATGTTGACACACTGTGTGCATCTTCCAAATTTGGCTTTTCTAAAATATAAAAGTGTTTTTGAAAATTTTAAAACGATGCTAGCTAGTGTGGGGTGTTTCAGACTCTCCCCAAAACATCAATAATGTTCTTCATTTTTTGTTGAACATCATTGATGTTTTTCTGTATATTCTGTAAATCGCAATTGCACCCCATTATCTCCCAAATGAGGATCTGGGCACTTTCACTGGTAAACTGCGATTCTTCTTCCACATCACCTAAAAAAAAACACACTATGTATTATAAATATGCAGATATACATTGATTAGCTTACCAGAAGCTGTGGTCTCCGACACTCACCTGTTGTGGTGACAATTTTGCCAATTTCAACAATCTCTCCTTCCTCCTCCTTCTGGTGTTGGTATTTCCCCTTCTTTTGGAGGTGTGGGGTCCCTGGTGTCATCACACATCCCGAGTCTTCTCTCCCCTATGAGAATGTAAAAAAGGAATACTTAGCATACAGAGGACAGAAATAGGAGTATGAAACATTGCTTGGAAGTGTCGTACAATTGTGTTTTTTGAGTTCAAAGGTGAGAACATTATTTTTGACACTTTCAAAAGCTGGAATACTTACCTGTAGTGTGAACAAATGTATTCAAGTGCAAGTTGGCAAAACATCATTTTTGGAGTGGACTAACGAACGATGTTTATTACGAACGATTGAACCCATGAACATGAAAGTGGCCATTTTAAACTGTACAACGTTAAATTAAAGCACATGGAGCAGCATGCAAGCAATAATAATAATATGAACACACGACAACTACTTACTTTTTTGAAGAACTCGCTTGATCCTTCTGTACGGATCGTGCTCCCTCAGTTTCAGGTCTGAGCAGCGTTTTCTCAGTTGATCCTTGGATTGTCGTACCCCAAAATTCTTCTGAAGACTCTTCACAACTTTAGTCATGATCTTGGCCTTTCTGATATTTGGGTTTGGGTAAGGTCCATACTTCCCATCATAGTCGTTCCTCTTCAATATGTCCACCATCTCCAACATCTCTCTAAAAGACATATTTGAGGCCTTAAATCTTCCCCCCTGGGATCGGGACGTTTCAGGCTCCGGGCTTTCCTCATCCTCCTCCTCATTAGTGGAATTATTATTGCGCACCTGCTGTGTCTCCACCATGTGCTGTCCCCACTGCGCTAAAAGAGAAGGGGTGGGGAATAGTCTAGAAAGAACGTCAGGGGCGGGCAGAGTTTCATGCATGCCCACTGTATATAAAACCCAACACGTGTGTGTAGTACGTACGATCTGTGAGTAGAGTGAGGAGCTGACACGCCGATCATGCAAATGAAGGTACAATTTTTAACTTGGTACATCACTAGCCTATACTGCTTCTATATAGGCATATGTTGGGACAAGATTAGGAGAGTTTAGCATTGCATTATTATTAGGGTTTGTCTTGTGTTGTGTCTTGCAGACAAGATGGATCCCTTCCAGAAATCGCATTTTATTGGGCTATGCATTGATCTGCTCAGGGAGCTGCCCTGCCTGTGGCAGATGAACAACCCCTTTTATAATGACCTAAGAAAGAGGAAGGCAGCGCTGGAGAAACTGCTTGGTTTTGTAAAGACCATGGTCCCCACGGCAGACATGACCTATGTGAAGGCCAAAGTTGGTGCCCTGAGGAGTACATATCTCAGGGAGCGCAATAAGTACCAGAATTCCCTGAGATCAGGAGATCCAGGTGCCATTTATATCCCCAGGATGGTGTACTACGAGAGGCTGCATTTTCTGGCAGACCAGGGGGAACCCAGGCCACCACTCTACAGTCTTCCTTCAAGGCTTCCTTCACCCCCAGCTGAGGCTTCCGATGTCCAACCTGGGCCTTCCAGGCAGCAACATGTGGAGGGGCCCAGCTTGAGACAGGTATAGCATTATTGAACATATTTCTTGTCGTACATTTAATGATTTTAACTAGATGTTATTATTGATCAGTAAGTTGTGACTTAACAAAGTGGTTTACATATCAATAGACAGTAGTGACCAAAAATGATTGGGACAAGAATGAAAAATGCTGGGCTTAGAATGATAGTCTGTTCTATTTGGTAACATTCAATTTGCAACAGTCATGAGCACAGAATTATGTGATTGATGACCAAAAAACTAAAAATATGTCCCATTTTCATACACAAAAAGACCTCAGCCGGGAGGAGGCTGTGGCAAGTGGCATCCGGGAGGTCGACCATTGCCCTCCTTCTCTTCCTCCTGCCCCAACTACAGGAGCCGAGCCACAGCCTGGAAGGAAGCCTGGAGGGAAGTGCCTAAGGAAGACCAGAGAGTGATGGCCTGGGTTCAGTCTAGTCTGACAGAAGATGCAGCCTCTTGTAGGACCACAGCCTGGGGACATAGATGGCATCTGCTCTTCCTGATCTCTTGGACTTCTAAACCAGACTGCTCTCCCTGAGATATGTACTCCTCAGGCCACCAATTTTGCATTTTTAAATTAGTTCATGTCTGCCCTGGGGGCCAAAGGCTTCACCAAATTGACCAGTTTCTCCAGTGCTGCCTTCCTGTTTATTTGTTTGACACCTAAATAAAGGTTTTTTTGGTTGAAGAAATACATGCCTATGTGTTTTACTTCAAAAGGGACAGTTTATTTGTGAGTAGGCAGGTACATTTCAAAAATACAAAGTCAAATTAATAACAGGGGCACCAACACCAAACAACCTCCTCTAGATTAAAAAAGAAAACAATAAAATAAAAAGATAATAATGGTGTTGCGGTAAGTTGACACACAAAACACACCAAAAAAACTGTGAAGATGAGCAAACTGTCAAAAAAGGAGATGTTGATTAACAAAAACCACCAAATAAAAAAAAAAGATTGGGGAGATGTGACGAATTAAAATATTGTATTCATGAAATGAGGAAAAAGAATAAAGAAATAAGTTTGGGAGAAGTGTGTGTGAATATGAGCAGCAAAACAACTTCATTCTTGTAGCATTGTAAAGAAAAAGAGAATGCGCTGCTTTAATTTTTAACATTGCAGCGTGACGAATGTGCTATATCAATTACGAGCGGTAGTTTTACCTGACCGAGCGTTTCCGTCTCAGAATTTATTGTGAGCATGCGTGGCACCTTGATCTGTCGGACTAGGCTACACACGATCGGAACTGACACGCATCAGATCATGTTGTCGGAAAGTTTTATAGCCAAGCTCTCAAACTTGTTCCGTCAGATACTCAGACGGAAACATGATGGAGCCCATACACTGTCGGATTATCCGACAACACGGTCCGATCGGATTTTCCACCGGAATGTCCGACCGTGTGTACAAGGGCTTACAGATACACTCATTCTGCTGTGTCTGGATCATCTGAAAGTGTTTCTTCTCCAGTAGCATTTTCAAGTAAGGAAGTGTTGCAAACCACAGATTCCTAAAAATACACAATTCCTTAATTTGTACTGCAGCCTAAATGACAACTGAAAACCAGGAAAACATTGATCAAGCTCTTCATAGAGAAATATATGCTTTTGGATCAGCATTGCCAATAACTTAAAATGCATATTGGCAGGAAGCTTTTGCATGAGGGAAAGGGGGTGGTTACAGTTCTCACGTACAGTTGAAATGTTCTCAACATATGCAGTCCTTGCTATTCTACTTGTAAAAAAAAAAATAAGCTTTAACAAGCAAATTTAGTTAATTTACGGAATAAGTTGTAATTTTATTTCAAGCACCCTATTTCATATTCACAGTGTAACAAAATGACTTTTCAATTTGAAAAACTACCCCACACTAATTTATTTTCAATTATTCAAGAAAAAATTCCAGAAAAAAAAAGGGAAAAAAACTTTTCCCATGGCTTTAAAATTTCCAGAGATTTTACATCTCTAGATATGAGGTCTTAAGGTGCAGGAATTGGGCTGATTTGAAGTTTGAGGTGCATAAATTGGTGTTGATTTTAGGTCTGATGGTACAGGGATTGTGTCTGATCTGAGGTCTGAAAGTAAAATATTTGGGGCTGATCTGAGGTCTGAAGGACAGAATTTGAAGATGATCTGAGGTCTGAATGATTTTAACATGCCATTAAATGCTAGTAAATTGACATCCAGGAGACTATACATTAAACAATTCCCATAGTGAATATCTATGCATTCAAGCACAATTCCTGAATAATAACTGTAATTTTATGTAATATGTATAAAATGTAAGCTTCAATTGCTTTTAATATTGTTCAACATTCATTCCTAAGAAAAAAAAATCCTTAAAAGTTTGACCAAAAGAGAAAATAGTCTAAAATTAAAGATTAAGAACATTCATCTCGAAGTGGAAATAATATGAGTTCTCTGCTGCAGCTTCAGTTCACAGTTTTTAATATTCAGCAAACAGCTGAGGAATGGGTGTTTGGCTGTGCTGAACATTCCCTCAAATACCTTACATAAGGTAAATAAAGTGAAGGTGTGCTGAATTGACAGCAGTAGTATACAAGCAAAAATCTTTTTTTTTCTCCTTGGCAATGACTGGATGTTGTTTGTAAAGTAATATACAGTGTGTGAGTATATATATATATATATATATATATATATATATATATATATACACACACACACTGTATTCTGTTGTGCACTGGATACAGCACACACGTAAATTAGTTTCTTTTAACGTTCTTAATAAAGTTGTTTTTATTGAAAGCACAAAAAATGGTATTACGTTTATTTTTTTTACTTTTTTTCTGGTACAATAATTTTTTATTGTAATGAGCATGGCAGCATGACAACCATTCACAAAAGCAGGGGTATAGCATATCGAACATTATGAAAAGGCATGGGCTGAGAGAATGTGAACAGATAACTTTTGTAGGTAATTAATGTCCACTGAGCAACCTAGGGAAACAAATCAAGGGTCCACATATGTCTCGCAGGCCCATTGGCCAGGTATTATGTTTATTTTGAGTAATATCTGGTGGCAAGTGGAGAAAGGAGGAGATAACAGCTATTGCCCCCTGGTGAGAAATGTTGAATGTTGATCTTATTAAGCCCACAAAATTCAGAGGTGATTGGAGGCTATTCATTTACTGGCATTAAGGAGAGACCGATACCAAGGTTCATTGTCCCTTAAAAGGAAAGGCTGAAGGTGGGCAGTTTAATATATATAGGTTCAAATGGAAAGTGAAAGCATAGTGTGGAAGGTAGTTGTTGTTCACGAGTGTCGCAATAGTGTAAAGCTTTGAATTGTTCATGGATTAAGCATTTTTTAAGAAGATATGATTTACGTGACCTTTATTTACACTATTTACACAAATTCCCTAATTACACTAATTCATGTAGCGATGTCGATTTATATATGGTAGTCTTTTTGTAAATTATTTTGAGCATGTTTTGTCTACATTTTCCAGCACGTAGTATACATATTAATTAAAATATTGCTTTGGAGTTATTTATGAGAGAAATTTAGTTTATAATAGAACAATGGTATGTGTATAGTTTAGGTGTGGAAAGTGTTGGCAGCAGCATTTTAATATGTAGAATGAGTGAACACTTGTAGTAGCTCAGAAGTCAGAACACAATCAATGCCTCATACTAAATACCTTTGGGTGTCTACTTCCAAAAAAGGGCTATTTTGGGGTATTTGTATTGTCTTGGCGTTTTAGGGCCTTGGGAAATGCAATAGGCAGTCAGAACATTAGGTTTGATACATTTCACACAGTCTAAATAATATACAAACTTAGTTCAGCATTTTTACCAGAGATGTGACAGAATACATTTGGACTATATTTATGAAGAAAGATTATTTGCAATGTTTTATAACAGAAAGGGAAACAGTTTTTTTTTCCAAATTTTCTGTCTTTTTTCCTTCATATTGTAAATAAAATTAAAACCCACTGATGATTAAATATTACCAAGAGAAGGCTGTGTTTGTCTCAAAAATATATAAAAGGTTTTTGGGTACAGTGTTTCATGACTTTTTTTGTCAAAGTATCACAGCACTGAGAACTGAAATTTGGCCTGGACAGGAAGGAAATTTAACATGCTGGTCTTTAAGTGGTTAAGATCATTTCTGAGTCAGCCATTGTGAAGAATTTCTTTTAATGTGTTAGAAGATTCAATCCTCAATATTTCAATGGGTGGTATGAAAGAAATATAAAAGAAAAATTTAATAATGCAAGTTTATTCACCAGAGCATGTAAATTCTTAGGAAAGAAAGCTTTATTTGTGTACAGAAGATAATTGGTTATTCCTACAATCAGTGGTCTCCTTTTTAACAGTATAGGCAAAGATGTTTTACTAAAAAAATACCATATACAGTAACTGTGCTTGTTCAAAGGTTATCACGTAAACTGAATGCCATTCACGCTGATGGATAACAGAGCATTAGAGACAGTAAGATGATTGCTAATATTCTTTGAAAAATCCATGTGCACTATTTTGTAATGGTAGACTACACGTTTCCATAGCAACAGAACACTTCTGGTTCAAAAGGAGAGTCATGTCTCATGCTGGAGATAGCTAGAACTGAAAACATGATACCAATTAGCAGTGTTCAACATCATGTAACACAATAAGCAATGGACAAAAACAACTGTGATACAGTAGATTATATAATGAAAATATGGAACATCGGTTTATCATTTTTATCAGGCTCTGTAAATTAATCTTGGTGTATATAATGTACTATTTATGACCCATTCATCGTATCAAATCAATAACACATAAAAATATACAGTATATTTAATATACACATCTATTGCTAAGGTGACTAGAGCTTGTCTCAACTTTGGTTTGTACAAATCAACTCATTTTATATAGCAAAAGGTTGATGTTCAAAAAAAGACCTGTAAAAAAATATAAGACATTGCTCAAAGATAATAACTGATAACAGAAAATATATATATATATATATATATATATATATATATATATATATATATATATATATATATAGAGAGAGAGAGAGAGAGAGATATATATATATATATATATATATATATATATATATATATATATATATATATATAGATAGATAGATAGAGATATATATATACACATATATATATATATATATATATATTTTTTTATTATCTGGTGAACACATTCATGGTACATACTAAATTTCACTTTGCCATATTCTGAAAACGCTTTTTGTCACTCTGGCAGTATATGACCATACATTTTATTCATTATACAATATTCATATATTTGCTTATTTACTAAATGATCTTTCGCCATTCTACCACTAGATTGTTACGAGAACTTTTAATTGAAGTCCTTTTTATTTTACTCTTGAGCCACACCAACATTAAAAAAACCTCTAAATATAGTGTTGCTCTGAGAAATGTTAAATAAATGGTTCAAAAGACTTATTCCAGATCAGACATTTTTGCCAAACACCGACCATATTTAGATGTGGTGTTATTCTAGATACCAAATGTGAGTACTATACTTACTTCTGTTTTTTAAATAAACTTTTTACTAAGGATAATACACTAGGCCACGCGACTTTTATTCTCTCTCTCTCTCTCTCTCCTTACTTTAGTACTTTGGACTCCCCCTAGTTTGCTAAGGTAGCGGGGCGTGCAGTATCCACTCACTAGCGTCATAACGGAAGTACAACAATTTATACACCGGCCCTCCACACAGTGCAGGAGAGGTTTTTCTGTTGATGTTGGTCTGACCATAGTTAGGCCTGATTTACACACTTCAGTACAGGCAGTCCCTGAGTCAAACACCTGACTTACATACGACTCCTACTTACAAACGGAGGGAGACAACAGGAAGTAAGAGGAAATCTACCCCTAGGAAGGGAAATTCACTTCCTAGTTTTTGTGCGTCGGAATTGCATATACACGATCGGAATTTCGGCCAGCAAAAAACCTATCAGAGTTTTTCATCGAAAAATGCGACCATGTATATTCTATCGGAATTTAGCTGGCCGAATTCCCCCCAGCAAAAATTTGAGAGCATGCTCTCAATTTTTCAGACGGAAAAACTTTCTATCGGAAATTCCGATCGTGTATATGCAATTCCGACGCACAAAAACTCACGGCTGCTCAGATTCAACTATGAGATGGAAGCTATTGGCTACTGGGCATTGAACTTCCTTTTTCTAGTCCCGTTATACGTGTTGTACGTCACCGCATTCTTGATGGTCGGAATTTGGTGTGACCGTGTGTATGCAAGACAGCTTGAGTGAAATCCCGTTGGAATTCCCTTGGGAAAACCATCAGAGCTTTTTCTGACCAAAACTTCCGATCGTGTGTACGCGGCATAAGAGTTATCATGGGAAAGAAGTTGTCTGCACTGAAGCTTTAGCGCCAATCCTTGTTTTTACAACAACCCACAATTTTCAAAATCCAATTGTTACAGGACTGAATTGTGAGGTGAAATCTTCTGAGCAGGGGTACGCAATGTAAGAATAATTTTTTGGGCTGGAGTTACACTTAAAAAATGTACCTGTTCCAACTTGCATAACAATTTCAACTTAAGAACAATCGATCTGGTTTGTTAACCCGGGGACTGCATGTATAAGCAAATGTTGTCTAACTACAAGAGGAAGTGTATTCATACTTGAATCTTGGTATGATTTGTATATGTCTTCAAGTACAGTAATCCACAGTGAAATTTGCCTTTTGCACAAGATCTTCCAGTGATAAAGACCAGTCACTGCTTGTACAGGATAACTGGTCCTGTATCCACCCACCCCCTCCCCCCCCCCCCGCGCTACGTTGTACAGACAGCCTGTAGTGGGTGAGCCCACTGGGTTTCTTTTAAATCTCTGCTCTCTGTACTATGCGCAGCACAGTAATGATGACACTTCTGCATTAACATGGAATAGCTGGGTTTGCAAAGGCATTTGATGCACAAAAAAGTGAAGTTATATGCTTTGCGGGCTATTGTGGAACTATTTAAATTAAAGTTTTTGTGCCCAAAGTTCAGCTTTAGGCTCGGTTCACACAGGGACTACACGACTTTAGGACGACTTTGTGAGGCAACTTGGAGACGACTTGAACACGACTTTTAGACACGACCTGGGGCAACTTAGAAGTCGCCCCAGGCCAGGCGACTTTTGCCGTGGCCAATCAGAGAATGAGCTCTGAAGGGGGAACTCCACGCCAAATTTATTTTAAAAATTTGGCGTGGGTTCCCCCTCCGAGAGCATACCAGGCCCTTAGGTCTGGTGTGGATTCCAAGGGGAACCCCCTACGCCGCAAAAAACAGTGTGGGGGCCCCCCCAGATCCATACCAGACCCTTATCCGAGCACACTACCCGGCCGGCCAGGAAAGGGGGTGGGAACGAGCGGGCGCCCCCCCTCCTGAGCCGTACCAGGCCGCGCGCCCTCAACATGGGGGTGCCTTGGGGGAGGGGGGCGTGCGGCCCCCCCACCCCAAAGCACCTTGTCCCCATGTTGATGAGGACAAGGGCCTCTTCCCGACAACCCTGGCCGTTGGTTGTCGGGGTCTGCGGGCGGGGGGCTTATTGGAATCCGGGAGCCCCCTTTAATAAGGGGGCCCCGGATACCGACCCCCCACCCTATGTGAATGAGTATGGGGTACAATGTACCCCTACCCATTCACCTGTAAAATAAAGTACAAAAAAAACACAACACACAAGATAAAATAGTTTATTGCACAGCTCCGGGGGTCTTCCGTCTTCAGGGGTCTTCTCGCCGGACTCCTCCGCTATCTTCTTCTAGCTCTTTTACTAGCGGAGGAGCCCGGCTTTCTTCCTCGCCGCCGCCCTCTTCTTCCGACTTCGGGGGTCTTGTCCCCCTCTTCGGTTCTTCTGCCGGGCCACCGTGCCTTCTTATAGCTCTTTTACAGGTGGTGGCCCGGTCTTCTGTCGCCACCGCCGCCTTCCGTTCTTCTTCTTCTTCTTCTTCTTCTTCTTCTTCTTCTCCTGGAGATGTTGACTCGACGTTCTCTCCGGCCGCAATGCCAGGGGCGCGCTGCACGGCGACTTATATAGGGACAAGGTCATCGGTTGATGTCACATGGGTTGATGTCACATGGCGACAGCCCCAGCATCCTCCGGGACTGTGACATTGTAAGGGGGTGGAGTCACCATGTGACTTCAACCCATGTGACATCAACCGATGACCCCGCCCCTTGTCCCTATATAAAAGTCGCCGTGCAGCGCGCCCCTGGCATTGCGGCCGGAGAGAACGTCGAGTCAACATCTCCAGGAGAAGAAGAAGAAGAAGAAGAAGAACGGCGGCGGCGACGGCGACAGAAGACCGGGCCACCGCCTGTAAAAGAGCTATAAGAAGGCACGGTGGCCCGGCAGAAGAACCGAAGAGGGGGACAAGACCCCCGAAGTTGGAAGAAGAGGGCGGCGGCGAGGAAGAAATCCGGGCTCCTCCGCTAGTAAAAGAGCTAGAAGAAGATAGCGGAGGAGTCCGGCGAGAAGACCCCCAAAGACGGAAGACCCCCGGAGCTGTGCAATAAACTATTTTATCTTGTGTGTTGTGTTTTTTTTTTACTTTATTTTACAGGTGAATGGGTAGGGGTACATTGTACCCCATACTCATTCACATAGGGTGGGGGGCTGGTATCCGGGGCCCCCTTATTAAAGGGTGCTCCCAGATTCCGATAAGCCCCCCCGCCCGCAGACCCCGACAACCAACGGCCAGGGTTGTCGGGAAGAGGCCCTTGTCCTCATCAACATGGGGACAAGGTGCTTTGGGGTGGGGGGGTCGCACGCCCCCCTTCCCCCAAGGCACCCCCCCATGTTGAGGGCACGTGGCCTGGTACGGCTCAGGAGGGGGGGGCGCCCGCTCGTCCCCACCCCCTTTCCTGGCCGGCCGGGTAGCATGCTCAGATAAGGGTCTGGTATGGATCTGGGGGGAACCCCCACGCCGTTTTTTCGGCGTAGGGGGTTCCCCTTGGAATCCATACCAGACCTAAGGGCCTGGTATGCTCTCGGAGGGGGAACCCACGCCAAATTTTTTTCATAAATTTGGCGTGGAGTTCCCCCTTCAGAGCTAATAATTCTGTCAAAGTCACCTCCGTATATACAGAGATCCGACTTGGAGGCGACCTCCATTGAAATCAATGGGTACAAGTCACCTACAAGTCGGATTCAAGTAGTACAGGAACTTCTTTTGAAGTCGGAGCGACTTCAGTAGCGTACATTAAGACGGCTCTCATTCACTTACATTGATTTTTAAATGTTGTCCGACCTGAGGCGACTAGGGGCGACCTGAAGTCGGATCGGAGTCGCCCCTGTGTGAACCGAGCCTTAGAGTCCATTCACACAGGAGCAACTTTGGATCCGACTTGAAGTCGCCCCAAGTTGCCTCAAGTCGCGCAAAATGATAAAATCAATGTAAGTGAATGAGAGCCGTCTTAATGCACACTACTGAAGTTGCTCCGACTTCAGAAAAGGTTCCTGTACTACGTCAATCCGACTTCTAGGCAACTTGTACCCATTGATTTCAATAGAAGTTGCCTCCAAGTCTGATCCCCTGTCTTAACTGAAGCAACTTTCCAGGAAGTAAAAATAGTTTTCTAGGCAAACCCCTCCCTCCCACAGAGCTGATTATTATGTGATTGTCCCCTGTCCTGGAAGCAACTTCAAGTTGCCTTGTAAGTTGCCTCAAGTCGTGCTGTGATTCATACTCAAGTCGTGTCCAAGTTGCCTCCCAAAGTCTCGCTCAAAGTCGTGTTGCACCTGTGTGAATGGACCCTTAGGAGTAAATGTCAAATTAACTACATCTATGGTTATATTTCTGGTACTGGAGTTTGGTGCCTTTTAGTATTTGACCAGTGAAACTCCAATCAAAAGGTTTTTAATGCTTAGAATAGAGTAGAGAAGGATTAGACCCACAGGCTTTCATTGCTGTATCTGCCCTGCTTGGGGATTTTTTCCCTCACATCCAGTTCTGATGACCAAACAAGAAATATTTTCCAAAAATATACATAGACATTTTTAAAAACTGACAGGGGTTCTAACCCTTCCATACTCGAATAAAATGCTTTAATTGCAATTTCCTCCCCTTTGGAGAGGTTTTCTATATACTTACTGACAAATTGCACCAATGGAGGCACAACAAAAAAAACCTGATAGGGTTCTATACTTGCCATGCTGCATCCAAAACTTAAAAACGTATTTTGAATACAAAATACATACATGGCTGACTTTAGCAACATGGTAATATGACTGCACAATATGGAAGGGGTACATATATTACTTTACAATTTACATATCCCGCAATGAATATTGTTATATCAGTCTCAATTATAGACAAATGCATATGAAATGGGGAAAGAAAGGAGGGGAAAAACCTGCCATATACCAGTAAATACATTCAGGCAGGCATTCTTCTCGTCTTTGTAACAAATGCCATTGCTGCCAGGTGTAGCCTGTCTGGAAAGCTGTATAAAGGAAGTCAATATAGTGTTTAAAAGCAGATTCATACCAAATTCTTGCATACGCAGTTAAATATACCTCAGGTCATACTTTAGGGATTTAAAACTGCCATACACAAGACACACTGACATTCTGTTTATCCCACTGCTGTCACAGAGTTTGCTGTAAAACAGCACAGGCAATGAGAATAATTTACACATCTACACAATATAAAAATAGAACATGTTCTAGGCTTTTGATTCTCAGAGAAATCTAAACTATTATATATTGAAGCCATATGTTTGGATGACCACATCATAAGGATTACAGTGGATTTAAAACTGAAAAAAATCCTTAAAATGTAAGTACATAATAGAAAAAAAAGTTTGTTTCATTAATATTATCCTATCAAACAAAATCTAAAATTCATTAGAGTAAGCCAATATGAAATAAATACATTTGTGAATGATGATAATCAGGAAGTATTGGAAAGTGCTGCAGTCAAAAAAGTTAATTTGCCTTTAAAGCGGAGTTCCACCCAACCTTACAACTTGGTTTTAAACTAGACCACTCCTCTAACCTTCATTT
Source organism: Lithobates pipiens (assembly GCF_037356315.1). Lineage (NCBI taxonomy): Eukaryota > Metazoa > Chordata > Amphibia > Anura > Ranidae > Lithobates > Lithobates pipiens. Next base: position 112,514,993 of record NW_027507790.1, read on the forward strand.
TTGGATATACATTTTTTTTCTTACCTTATGCATTAAATAGGTGAACTTCCATCCCAGCCTCACCGAGGTGAGGTACGTCATTTCCTCTTCTGCCTCTGCCCGTCCTCCTTTCCCCAGCTGCCTTCTGGGACCTATGTGTGTCCCAGAAGACGGGACCATTTAGAAAGCGCTGTGTGAAGCTTAAAGGCTCCACTGCAGGTTTCCCTTAGTTACAATGGCGGCATCCGAACCCATGAATGGATCGGCCTTAGGGGTCAACATCGCAGGCTCCCTGGACAGGAAGGGACCTTATTAAAAGTCATTAGCTACAGAGTTTATAGCTGCTGGCTTTAAAAAAAAACTTTGAGGGTGGAACTCCACTTAAATATGAGCTTTATATATTGGGGCAGCACAGTGGCTTAGTGGTTAGCAATTCTGATTGCAGCTCTGGGGTACTCGGTTCGAATCCCAGATAGGACATTATCTGCATTGTTCTCCAAGTGTTTGCGTGTGTTTCCTCCTGTTTCCTCCTTCCATACTCCAAAGGCAAGCTGGTATTTTTTTTGGCTCCTGTATAAATCATCCAGAATATGCATGTGAAATAGGGACATTAGCTTGTTTAAAAAAAAAGGGACTGATGATGTGAATGTACAGAATCTAAAGTGCTGTGTAAATTGTTGGCACTATATAAATACCTGTAATAAATATATAATCTCTTTCAGTAAATGAATCAGACTTTTCTGATTCAACTTCTTCTATTATCTCTGTGCTGTATAAGTTTCTTCTCATGTTTCACCGTGGGTGAAAGGCAATGGTTTAATGCATAGGTGGTGCAGAAATCAAGCAACACCGTAGCTTCTATTTCCACAAAGACTGATTCAGAAACATTCAAGAGACCGAAAACTGTAGGGATTTCACTTGTGGACAAAATCAGATGCATATTTTCCGCCTCCAGGGCAACTGTCTTAAGTTATCCCTCCTCCTACCCCTAGCTGACTGCCTGGATTTAATATCACTAAAATGCTATACCCACATACTAAGGCTGGGTGCAGAGAGGCTTAAAGTTACAGTTCTACTCTTCTATTGGCTTGAATTTACCTGTGGGTGAAGTGCATAGTAGAGTTAATATGATTGGATGTTTTTAATCCATATTTTAAGTCAGCACTTAATATTGGAACTGGTGTAGTGAAAAGGGTATTTATGGCGGGCACCCTTCTAGCCCAGTTGTTTTTTCCTTTCAATACAAATCCAATTGCTTTTATTTTCTGCTGCTTTTGTAAAGGAATTGTTTGTTGAAGGATGCAACCCCTTACTCCCATATTCCTCAGGAAACTGGTTGTAGACGTTGCAACAAAACTCCTACATCTCATTTCTACAGGCAAATGTTAATCTTCGTGAGCAGTACTGAGCAGCTTCCATTGTCAATTCCAAGTACTTGGTCTTCTTTTGAGTGTAAGATTATTCAACACCTTGGTTCTGGGTAGGATTTTATAGGTGGCTCTGATGACAAACTAGATTAGCCAAGAGTCATGCCAGCTAATTTTCTTTTTATCCAGGCCCTCCCATTGGCCCATCATATCCCTGCTCGGCCATTGACACAGCATGGCATGCCACTCAGCCTCCTCATGCCTTTTTCACCTCCTCCACCACTGTCTTTTCTGCATGGATGTTGCCTTGTACCACTGAGGAGCTCTTCCATTATGACAATGCTCATCTATTTTATTGAAGTGAAGAGTCAATTTTGCATTCTGAATAGTTTCATTTGGAGTCCACTTGCCACCGGTTGTCACATGGGGGCCGCTGTCTGAATAACATATCTTCGGATTTAGTGAGCGTTGCCATTGATAACCTTTTGTCGTACATGTAAAGCATATGTGCAGCAGCAAAGAGGAAGAGAGTGGACTTTAGTGCTTACATGCTGCAAATATGTGTCCATAGGTGGCATAGGTTTCTGTGCTGAATGCACATTCACTGCCCACTCCCAGCACAGAAATCAAGCCGTCAAAGACAATTCTCGGTCTGTACCAATGATCAGGACCTGGTGGGATCAGATTCCGTTCATATGACCACTGTGACAACCATTCACAGTGGTCACAGGTTAGGCAGACCTTCCAACCCTCTAGGCACAGTTAAAGGGATGTCAGGGTGGGTGGGAAGTGGTTAATAGAAATATATACCGGCGCTCAAATTGTATATTAAATGTGTGTTACTGGTGTGCTGCAGTCAAATGGCCCCCTTCCATGAAGTGGTAAAAATGACTCTTATCAATTTATAGATTGCGCAAACTACCCTGTTAACCGTGCTCAATGTAATACTTGTATATATAACACATGCAACCTTAATAATACCACCTATATTGTGTTTCACTAATTAAGTACTCAATCCAAACTGACACTACTATCTTTAACAAAAACAGGTGCTCATATACTAAACATCAAAAAAAAAAAAAAACAAGCAAAAGGAAGCTCCTGATGACGCAGAGGGAACGGTGAAATGCGTAGAGGCTGCGGGAACCAGTTGTAGCGTAAGCGCCAGCAAAAGGTGAATGAAGGAAAGGGGGAAAGAGGTCACCTGTGGAATCACATTTACTGGCTCAGAGTGCTCCCTGATTCATGGCTGGATAAGTTTAGTGTCGGCTAGCAGACACAGGAACATGTGAGTGCAACAGTTTTTTTTATTTTTTTATAATAAAAGTCTGAGCTTTTTTATGAGTTTACATAATTGGTGGATTGCTAACGGGAGAATAAGCGAGCATAAGGTGTGGTTATCCATTGAATGAACCAAAGGTGAGCCTCCATTTATTTCTGGTGAGTGGCCATTTCGCAAGGAGGTGGTGGCACGAAGGGTGAATTGTGGTGTGGAGTCACACATGTGGAAATAGGAAGACCCAATTAAAGGAACTCTCTTTGTTGTACTAGGGGGGTTGTAACCCTTCTTATACACAGATCTCTGAAACTGAGAATATACACAGACTTGTATTTGGGGGATTTGTTTGCTTGTTTTTTTTGTTTGTTTGTTTTTATTTTTAGTATATGAGCACCGGTTTTTGTTAAAGATCGTGTGTCAGTTTGAATTGAGTACTTAATTAGTGAAACACAATATAGGTGGGAAGTGGTTAATGGAGGTTTCATACATTCTTAAAGGCCATGAAGCTTGGGAGTATGTCAAATTAAAAGCACCACAGCTTATGTTTTTGTGGCAGCAAAGTCTTGATAATGCAATCATTATACATATTGGCTTTTTTTAAGTTATTCAGATTGCTGAAAGTCATTGTATGCAAATGCCAGTGGCCCAAGTTCTTCATTGGCATTTATAAAACAGTTGGGACAGGTGTTGCATCAATATGGGATCTTTACCCCTAACTTCACCTTCAACAATGGATATGCTTCTGCACTTACTGGGTTTGTTCTTCATGCTCCTGTGTAATGTTTTGATGAAGTCTTTCTAGAAATCTCTATCTGCAAGGGACAGTTGTCAGTGTTGCTATATCATCCACCTAGGCTCGTATTAGTGACAATGGCCAACCAAATTGTAGTTGTTCCCCTCCCATCACCCGCTTAGAGGCTCTGATATCATGTAGCATTGGCACGGTGCAGGCCAAGGAGATGGTGCATCCTGTAATAATGTCCACCTCCAATGGTTACCAAGATATTGAAGTCTGCTGTTGTGAGACAGATTTCTCAAAGTAATGTTTTACCAGATTTGATATAGCTGCAGACACTTGAAAGGATTAAAGGCAGGCCAGAGTAGGGAATGGACAGGGCAAGGACAGAGGGTGGGCAGGAGGAGCAGCACCAAGGGTACAGCTGTAGTGGAGGGCACAGCTGTAGGGGAGGGCTCCCCCTCACCCCACATAATCTACAGATCAGTGGTCAGCAACCAGGGATTTCAGTTTTATGTCTGTGCCATAAGCTAATGGTGTCACAACAAGCCCTACAATACCTGCACTCCACCCCATCTGCCCACAACTGACACAAAAATACACCATGTATTGGCAACTACCTTCTAACCACAAGAAAGCAAGTGATTGACCATACAGGAACAGTGCGCACTCCATGGCATCCATGGGCAGTTGGGAGGAAGGGGGAAAAGAATTGTTGGTACACCCAGGCAAGCATTAAGAGGGGGGCATATTTCTGGATCCTTGCCCTGGGCATTGGATAAACCTGTCCCAGTCACTGATCTATAGGCACTGGCTGGGAACAAGACATTTAGATCCTTTTCTTCCCCTAGAGTGTCTAATTAATGCCAAATTTACTCAAGACATCCCAGGAAAGCTGCTATTCCAGCATTTTGAATTAATGTAGCAATTTATACATTTTTGCACCAACACTCCAAAAAAGATCTTGCATTATAAATTCAAACGATTTATTTTGCACTCAGTGGCAACTGATTTTTCTTTGGACCAGGGCTCTCTTAATTTCTCATCAAGGTTTTACTTGCTTTTGCCACACAACCCTCCAGAGGAATTTCAGGACACCAGGGCTGTTCTTGTAAATATGATACAAAGCATTAGGGCATGGCATGGATGCCAACCCTGCCTTCATCACTGCTTATAGGGTTATGCTAGCTATGAAGAAACCAGGTCCTGCTAGGAGGGAGACAGGTCCACACAGGTCCACACAGGTCCATTATTATGAAAATAATAAAGAAAGTCAGAGATGGGGGGCATGGCTAGCATGGGAGGAGAGCAGACAAGTCCCACTGGAGCTCCGATCCTGGCTCTTTATTCCAGCGCTGCGGCACCATCAATCCTGATCCCCGGACCCAGGTATTGTCCCACGGGCTCCCCAAGACCCTCCTTCACATCAGGGTGCACTTTGGATGGGTCCCCCCAAGACCCGCTACACACAATCCGGACCAAAGGCTCCCCGTCCCTCTCCACCGGCGGCCATCTTGCCACCGAGGTGGCCTGCTGCTGTGATGGTTGGGTGCACACAAACAGTAGTAGAGACAGGAGCTGCTGAGTCCCCCACAGGAGCAGAGATTCTAGCAGCCATAACTGCATGCAAGGAATCTCTGATGACTTCCTGACCATGGATTTCAGTCTCATCCGTCAGGACATGGATAAATTCCGGTCCCAGATCACAGAGGTGGAGGACAGAGTCTCCACGGTGGAGAACACGGTCCGATCGGATTCCACCGAGGTAAGGGCCCTGTAGCTCCAGGGAAAATCACTCCAGGAGAGTGCTATAGACACTGAGAACTGCCTTAGGCGAAATAACATTCCCATACTGGGATTGGCTGAGAGAGCAGAGGGCCCTAGACCAGCTGAATTTACTGTCCACCCTGTTCAACCTGGATAACATGCGTCCCACATTTGTTGTGGAAAGAGCCCACAGGGTCCCACCACTTCTTGCAAGTCCTGCTGTGATTATTATATTATCGTGACCGAGACCGCATCTTGGCACTGGCCAAGTAAGGGGAATACGCTTTGGACTCCTGTATCCCAGCAGGCTGAGAATCACAGATGTCGACAACACCTGCTTCCTTGACATCCCGGAAGCTGCTGTGGCGTGGCTGGATACCCGCTAACAACATGCTGTCGATGAATCATTGATGACCACAGTGCGCTAGGATCAGCTAAGTATCGCATTCTTCTATACTAAACTACCTTTAGCCTTGTGATGAACTGAGAACTGCCCCTCCCCCATTCAACCCCCACTTCAGTCCAGTGAGAACTTCTGCTAATCATGGCAGACCCCCCTTCCCACTTCAGTTCCGGGACCAGACCTCTACCCTGCAGGTCGCCTAGATTTGCAGGAGACCTTCTCAAGCTGTTGGACAAAATATTGTATTTTGCCTAGTATAAGTTTTGGTTACAGGGAATAGGCCTGCTCTGTGCTACTAGAGGCGGCAGTGGTGCAATCTCTGGAAGCCCTAAAATTTTTGCTTTTCTGTGGCCCCTTTCACCTAACCCCATCCATGCGTACTACCTTACGGGCATGGAGGAGGGCTGGTCTAAATCTTGAATGTTATCCAAACGATGCACACTCCCTGAATGCCACTCCATACCAGCCATGGAAAAACTCAGGGCCCGTTGGCTTCAGCATGCCCCAGAGCTTGACGGTGATGACTGGGACAATACCTGGCACTTCCCATTCCGGCCCTTCATTTCTCTTAGAGACTGGTTAATACAGTTTAAAATAACCCACAGGGCTTACTACACCCCGTACAGACTTCATAAAATGAACCCCCGCCTTTCCCCCAGCGTGCAGGAGATGTGGGGGAACTCCGGGAGACTTTCCCCACATCTACTAGTCCAGCTATAGTGGGGTTTTGGGAGGAAGTGTTATCATGCATCCGTTGGATCAGTCACATCTCGCTACAACCCTCCATGTCAGTATGCCTGTTGGGACTAGTTGAGAAGTACATCCCTACTGTAGCGCGACGCACCATGGTGAGTTTGTTACTGTTTTATGCAAAAAAAAAAAAATCAGCCCTGCCCACAAGTATATTCTGGAAGCAGTTAGTGAATAAGAACCTACCACTCTACAAAGACACATACATCAACAGAGGATGTCCCAAAAAATGCCAGAAAGTGTGGTCTAAATGGGTAGCAGAACCATCCACAGCATAACATAAACCTTTATGGGAGAAGGTGAGATAGTTCTTCCTGAAATACACCCCTCATCACATCACATCACACCTCTCCTATCTATCTAGGGGTATGAGAAGACTGACCTTTTATCTCAAATATATGTGTTTTGTTTCATACCGAGATTTCTATCAGGTGCCGAGATTTATGGGAGAGCAGCAATGACAATACCTCCACTAACATGTAGACCATTTGACCAAGGTTTCCACACCGTCTCTACTCAAAGGTGACACACACTTTATCAAAGTTGATTTAATTCTGCCATAACTGTATTTGTCCCATGTGTGGGCCGCCTTTTTAACTTTTGTTTGGTACTTGTACGTGCTTTTAACACCAATAAAAAGATTTATAAAAAAAAATAGAAAGTCAGTAGTAGTAGGCTGTCTGTTTAAGTGTAACATTTTTAGTTTGAATGGAGTGTATATTTTAGGGTTTGGTTACACTTACAAATGTTGTTTTCTGGAAGTTCACCACAAAAAAAACTGAAGGAATCCAATGAAGGGAATATATATGCTGGCTGTCATTTGTTAATTCCTTAACAAACTAATCAGCTTAAGGGATAGTGTGAAATGGCATACACTCTGCTCAGGATTTGTATTCTTTATATAAGACAGGGCAGCATCTTCCAGCTCTCACGAATGTATATCTGTTTCAAGGCCAAAAGCAGAAGTGGTCACAATAATTTGCAAATTATTACTAAATAGCCAGTAGTACTTGCTTACATTAACCGCTTCCCGACCGGCGCACAACAGGAACATCCATTTAAAATTCCCGCCGTGCCAATGCGTGCGCGCTGCCAGTGGCACGCGCACGTGCCGGTCGGGACCCCGTGAGTCTGACCGCGGGTCCCGCAGACTTGATCGCCGTGGGGATACCCATGATCGTCTCACGGGGACGGAGAATGGGGAGATGCCGATGTAAACAGCATCTCCCCATTCTGCCTAGCAACAAGTGACACTGATCTCTGCTCCCTGTGATTGGAGCAGAGATTAGTGATCTGTAAATCACAGCCACGCCCCCCACAGTTAGAAATACGCCCCTAGGACACACTTAACCCCCTACACTGCCACCTCCTGGTTAACCTCTTCACTGGCAGTGTAATTTACGCAGGAATCACTGCATTTGGATAGCACTGATTGCTGTATAAATGACAATGGTCACAAAAATGTGTCAAAAATGTCTGATGTGTCCGCCATAATGTCGCAGTCACAATAAAAATCGCTGTTCGCCGCCATTACTAGTAAAAAAAATTATTAATAAAAATGCCATAAAACTATCCCCTATTTTGTAAACGCTATAACTTTTGCGCCAACTAATCAATAATCGCTCATTGCAATTTTTTTTTACCAAAAATATGTGGAAGAATACATATCGGCCTAAACTTAGGAAAAAAAGATATTTTTATATATTTTTTGGGGATATTTATTATAGCAAAAAGTAAAAAATAATGCTGTTTTTTCAAATTGTTGCTCTTTTTTGTTTATAGCGCAAAAAATAAAAACCACAGAGGTGATAAAATACCACCAAAAGAAAGCTCTATTTGTGGGGAAAAAAGGATGTCAATTTTGTTTGGGAGCCATGTCGCACAACCTCGCAATTGTCAGTTAAAGCATCGCAGTGCCGAATCGCAAAAAGTGCTCTGGTCTTAAGCCAGCAAAATGGTCCAGGGCTTAAGTGGTTAAAGAGTAACATCACTTTTGTTAAAAAAAAAAATTCCATCTAGGTGATTAACCTTTTTACTGGCAGGCCACTTTTAACTCAGCTGGCCAGACCATTATGATTTATGAAAGCATATGATCAGTAGAATAAAAAGAATGTTCTACTGATTTTTAATGCCCCGCTATATTTGCGCAAATGTTTATCAAAGCAATATTTTTGATGAAAATACACTAAAATCATTATTACCAGATAAAAACAGAGCAAGTTTTACAAAATTCCAACTAAATATAAAAGGTTAACCTGTATTGAGTTAATAAATAACAAATATTTGTCAATTTTAAATTTCCCCTTTTTGTGAAATGATGAAAAGCGAACATACGTAAAGATTTTTCAAAAAATCTGGGAAGTTTTCATTTTTCACTTATAGCATTCGGAGTTTGTAAAAGACCCCCCAGGCCATATATTTTCTGAAAGCACATGACCTGTCCTATAAAAAGAAGGTGCTACCGATTTTTCAGGGCCAGCAATATTTGTGTAAATGTTTATGAAAACAAAATTTTTGCTAAAAATACACTAAAATCATTACTACCAGATACAAACACAGGAATTTTTACAAAATTCATGCTAAATTCCAACTAAATATAAAAGCTTAACCTGTATTGAGTTAATAAATAACAAATATTTGTACATTTTAAATTGTGCCTTTTTGCGAAATGGTGAAAATTGAACTTATGCAAAAAATGTAACTAACCAAATTTCTCAGAAAATCTTGAGGTTTTAATTTTTCCCTTACAGCTTTTAGAGTTTGAAAAAGACCACCTAAACCATGTATTTTCTGAAAGCACGTAAACCAGTAGAATATAAAGAAAGTTCTACTGATATTTAAGGCCATGCAATATTTGCGCAAATTGCTATTGCTATTTTCACAAAAGAAAACCACACTAAAATACCTATTCGCACACACACAGCATAACTTACAAGACTCATGCTAAATTCCTACTAAGGCCTTGTTCACATAGGGTATTCTAAAGCATACGCCCATGGAGGACCGTGTTCACTGTGATATCTTTTTTTTAAGAGCGAGAAAGGGACCAAAGACAGTCACTTTCTCTGCAGCCTCAGCTGCACTGTAGATGAATAAGATAGAAGTCTGTATAGAAACTCCTATTCATTCATAAATTAAATGTAGTAAACTGTGTTTACTATATTTCATTCACAAACTGACAAATAATAAACACAGTGTGTCAGTGATTAATGAATACAAAAGCGATCAGTACTGATCTCTATCTGTATTCTTTCAGGAAAGGAATGGGATGATAAACACAGACCCCCCATGCTTTCCATCCTGACAGTGATCTATCGCCCGCACTAGCAGCGGCTGCAGCCAACGTGTGGAGGAGGAGGGAGATCCAGCCAGCTGCTGCAGGGAGGGGGCGCCCAGGAAAAGGAAGGGTTGGATCAGTGGGGGGGGGGTCTGTTTGGCCAAATAGATCCTTCTGTGGCTGCCCCTGCAGCTCCCAAAGTTGGCAGGAGGTGACCATGAGCTTGAAGGAGAAATCAGCTCTGTACTGCATACAGACCTGGTCAGCTGGAAGCAGTGCTGTAGGCCCATACACTGTACGGACCTGTCAGGGAAAGGGTTAATATACATTGCAGGGATTTTAACAAAATTTGTTGCAGATTCTTACTAGTTTCTGCTCTGAAGAAAAATCAGTTTGTTGTCTGCAGAGTGACTTTTTAATTATTAATCAGCTGATGTAGTTGCAATGTTCTAATTAGAAAATGCAGGGTCTGCATCCATTTAGAAGTAATTAACCCTAAGGGCCGGTTCACACAGGGGGCGACACGAGGCGACACGACTTGCCGTGCCGCGACCTGACAAGTCGCCCCCGTTCTGTACAATGGAACCGTTCTAAGAGGAGCGACTCGAGTCGCTCCGTCTTAGAAAAAAGGTTCCTGTACTACTTTTGGGCGACCTCGGGGCGACTTGCATTGACTTCTATACAGAAGTCATTTGCAAGTCGCCGCTGAAGTCGCGGCACGGCAAGTCGTGTCGCCTCGTGTCGCCCCCTGTGTGAACCGGCCCTCAGGGAATATCTCACAAAAATGACATTTTTGATGTGGAGGATGCCCAAATTGAAAATGATTTGTATCTTAGTGCTGACTTCTGTGGAAAATCAGTAGGCCGGTCACACAAGTTACATTTCTGCAGATTAAAAACAAAAGGTAATTTTTAATAAGATTCAATTGCAAAATGGCTTGTGCAGCAATCGCATATGCTGTATTATTTTTTTTATTTGCTATTTTTTTCTAACAAAAGTGGAATTACCTTTTATAAATTATTTAGCATTGAAGGACTCCCACAACATAATATCAAACAGAATGGAAACAAAATATGATCAAGTAAGTCCAGGCATTACAGAACACAACTAATAATGCAGAGCATACACAAAAAAAAGGGGCGAACTATGCAGTCTGTATAAATGTCATAAAAATTACCAGGAGCTGGAAACATTCATCAATAAAAGGCCCCTTTCACACCAGCGGCCCGACTAGCTCCGCCTGACGGTTTTTCAGGTGGATCAGTTTGGACCACCCATTGTTCTCTATGGCGCAGTGGAGGTCAGCGGATATGTGTCCTCTGTCACCCACTGGCATTCGATCTGATCTGCTAAAAACAGATGGGGAAATGTTCGCCATCCATCTGGCAGATTGACTGACTTCATGTCTGTTTCCATCCGACTGCCCCATAGAGCGCAGTGGGCCATGTCCATGCCGTTCTGCATAGCAGAGCGGACATGTCATCTGCCTGCTCAGTGGGGATCAGCGGAGAGATTCTCCACTGAGCAGGTGGATCTGCTTGGACGGATTCCGCCCCATGTGAAAGGGGTCTATGAATTGAATTCCAAGACCATGTTTATAGTTTACGTTTATGTAAATAGATCATACAGCAGGCATAATACAGAAAAGAATAACCCATAGGGGGATCATAGAAAGCAAAAAGAAAAAGGGGGGAAGCAGCAGGAGAGTGGGATAGCAATGAAAAGGGGGTAAATCAAATGAAAGAAAAATTTTCCCCCTCTCGGACAATGCCACATATCAGGTTACATAATCCAGACACTAGCCACGAGAATCAAAAAAAAAATGTTGCGCTGCGAATATACTCAAACATACATATATTCAAATAATAAAAATCATGTAGTGCTCATACACTGACGAGAATAAAGCGCTATAAGTGTTAAAAAATAAAAAGTCATCCATATATACATATAAAGCTGTAAACGTGCATTCATAAATGATATTATTCAATAAAGTGCCAGGTAAGGTATACAGATTGAATATTTTAAATTAAAGTGCCAATTATTTTGTGCAAAGCATAAAAAAAAACTCAATTAATGTTCATTCAAAATGCCAAATTTTTAAATGTGGCATAAAAATGGTGAATGATAGACAGGAATCCCAATTCCAAATATTGGTGGCGACACAGGTGCATAATTACAGTTCAAAAGTGCTCTAATTGATCCCTTTTCTGTGCTCCCCATATATAATAATGAATGAATGCTTACCAGATGAGAAGACCCCAAACGAGGTCTAGCCATGTGTTAGTGGGAAACATCCTCCACTCTGAGTATGTGGGTAACGCTCTCTTCACAGGACCCGAATGTTAGATGCAACATCCAAAAGATCACCCGATAATGTAGCCAGTTTCATTATCCAGGCATGTGTATTAAAAAGAAACATAATCGCTCATTGTGCAATTTCCCAGCATAAGAAATGTATTAAAAAGACTGTATTTTACTCACAAGTAAAATGAATACATCAGGCATTCATAAATAATTGTCCTGCATCTCGGCGGGTGTGCTGACGTCACTGCTAAGTCCTCCAACCTGGCAAGCTCTGATCTCTGCAAAAGAAATTACCTTCAGAATCATGGGGAAGTTCTACATTTCCGGAAGGCCTCTATCCTTGTCCTAAAAGGAGCTATGGTTAGGGGGCTTGAGCTTTTCCATACTGCTGTAATACAAGCCTTTGCAGTGGGTAGTAGGTGTTTAAATAGGGAATTTTTCAATTTCTTATTACATAAAGGAGTATCGTTCAGGAGGTAAGAAGCTTGGTTATTGTTAAGGGTCACTCCCATTAGGGCCTTGATGGTATTTTCTACCTCATTCCAAAAGGTGTCAAGTTTCCAGTAGTTCCAGAAGACATGAAGTAGTGTCCCTTCAGATTCCCCACAGTGGTAACACATTTTAAGTACCTGGGGAAACATGCAGTGTAATTTTGTTTGAGCTCCATACCATTGCATGAGAATCCTATAGCCAACTCCTGGTATCTTTTGGCCAGAGAAGCTTTGTGAGAAAAGAGGATTCTCTCCCTTTGGACTTGTGATGAAGAGGTATTGAGCTCTCGTTCCCATTGACGCAAGAAGGGGAGTTCCGGCATATCATCAAAGTTAATTATAGGGCACAGAAATGAGATAGATAATGGCCATCTAGGCAGGTCTGTGCAAGGAGAGTTGGCTGGGGTAGTGTGTGAGGATTGACCAGAAGGGATTGGAGATGGGCAATGAATTGGGAACGACGGGAGATGGCAAGATGCCATGTCACAGTTCCACAGGAGTCTAGAATTATCCGTGAAAAAAAAGTCTCCCATGCTCATTTTTCAAGTACTGGAAGAGATACGTGGTAACCTGTAGAGTGGCACCTACCGTGGGGTGCTGCCGAACAGTCGCCAGGCAGTATTGGGAGAAAATTCATGGAAGTCCTGCTAAGAGCTGGATTATAGTCATCTGCTCATGATTAACACAAAGTTTGTGATTTTGCGTGACGGCCAGTGAAATGAATTAACGCCTAAGTGCTTTACGCCTGCAAATGTGCCTAAACACTTCATACATACTTACAAGCTTAAGGCATTTTTTCTGCCAAAACTTTGCTGCCAGGAGGAAAGGTTTTTAGGAGAGTTTCCAAAACGGCCTATGTACATGAGGCCTTATAAGTTGTTTTAAAGGCTGCTTGCCAAGTGGTTGCTGGATAAGTGTGCCCAGCTCATGTTCCCATTTTTGTACTGGGGTAGTTTTAGAAAATAAAGAGTTTTTCATAGAAAAAAATAAATGCCTTTTAGCAGAGGTAAGGTGGAAATATAAAGCTGGGTCAATTCACCAGTCATATTGAACATTTCTAAAGCCTAAATGGGACAATGAGGAAAAAATTCAAATGCAAAATGTAGCTTTCTAGGTATTTTATAGGGAGTGGTATTGAATTTGATGGGGAGCTAGTGGTAGTGAGCTTAGCCATTTTGCATAAAGCCTTAGAGGCAGCTTTTATAAATGGGTATTGTGACTCAGGGAGTGTGTCCACCATTAATATTGCGAGGAGGAAAGTTCTCGGTTGTTTAGATGGGAGAATGGAACTTTCCATGAGCGACTACAAATTTTGTGGTTTGGTGGTTCACCAATATCAGGAATAATATATCGGGCAGCCTAGGTAATAAAAGTAGAGATTAGGAAAAGATAGACCACCTTATGTTTAAGCATAGAAACGGTGCATATTCGTTTCTTTCCCTTCCATACACAATGTGTAAGAAGAGCGTTTTTTTTTAAATATAAAATGCTCCTGTTTAACCCCTTATTAATCTTTAAAGCAGAGTTCCACCCAAAAAGTGGAACTTCCACTCATTTGTTCCCCCCCCCCCCCCCCGAGCCACATTTGCCACCTTTTGGAGGGAGTGGGGAGGGCATACCTGTCTTTGACGGGTAGCCTATCCCCACTTCCAGGAGCCACAGCACATTAAGTCAGTGCTCGGCTCCCTCCCCTCCTCCTCATCCTCCCCGCCACTGGGCCAGTAGGAGAGTGCAGCGGGTGCCTCATGCATGTGCAGTAGGGACCTGCCGTGAAGCTGTAATGCTTCACTACCGGGTTCCCTTACTGCCAATGGCGGCAGCAGCAGCAGCACCTGAATGCTGATGGGAACACCAGGAAGACTCCAGGACAGGTACGTATCCTATTATTAAAAGTCAACAGCTGCAGTATTTGCAGCGGTGGGTGGACCTCCGCTTTAACTTACTCTAATCAGCTCTAATTAACTCCTTATTATCCTTCTCCGTTCAGTTATTTTTTTGCAGATTTTTTTTGTTCATTTCTGTTTTAATAACTATTAATATTTGAATTTTTTTGTCTTTGTTTGTTAATATTTTTACACTATTAACTATTACTATTAAAAAATGTTGTCCTTTACAATCACTTTTAGTGAGGGATTTCTACAGATGGGAGAGAGATTAAAGAAAACATAACTAGGGTCTGGCATGTGTTTGTAACAACCATTTTAAATAGTTCTATAACTAGCCAGCTTGATAATAGATATGAACCACAACTGAATGGCAGTATAAAGGCAGAAAACATCGATTCACACATATAAATATAGTGAATATAAAAAGTCTACACACCCTGTTAAAATGTCAGGTTTCTGTTATGTAAAAAAATGAGACAGAGATAAATAATTTCAGAACTTTTTCCACCTTTAATGTGACCTATAAACTACAACTCAGCTGAACAAACTGAAATCTTTCTGGCTCTGGCTGGGCCATTCCAAAACTTTAATCTTCTTCTGGTGAAGCCATTCCTTTGTTGATTTGGATGTATGCTTTGGGTCATTATCATGCTGAAAGATGAGGTTCCTCTTCATGTTCAGCTTTCTACCATAAGCCTGAAGCCTTGACTAAAGCCCCTGTTCCAGCTGAAGAAAAACAGTCCCAAAGCATGATGCTGCCACCACCATGCTTCACTGTGGGTACGGTGTTCTTTTGGTGATGTGCAGTGTTTTTGCGCCAAACATATCTTTTGGAATTATGGCCAAAAAATTCAACCTTGGTTTTATTAGTCCATAACACATTTTCCCACATGCTTTTGGAAGACTTCAGATGTGTTTTTGCTAAATTTAGTCGGGCTTGGATGATTTTCTTCATAAGAAAAGGTTTCCGTCTTGCTACTCTACCCCATAGCCCAGACATATGAAGACTGCGGGTGATTGTTGTCACATGTACCACACAGCCAGTACTTGCCAGATATTCCTGCAGCTTCTTTAAAGTTGCCGTAGGCCTCTTGGCAGCCTCCCTGACCACTTTTCTTCTTTTCTTTTCATCAATTTTGGAAGGATGTCCAGTTCCCAGTAATGTCACTGTTGTGCCATGTTTTCTCCACTTGATGATGGTCTTCGTGGTGTTCCATGGTATATTTAATGCCTTAGAAATTCTTTTGTACCCTTCTACCCTGACTGATACCTTTTAACAATCAGATCCCTCTGATGCTTTGGAAGATCTCTGTGGACCATGGCTTTTGCTGTAGGATGTGACTAAGAAAATATCAGGAAAGGCCTACTAGAACAGATGAACTTTATTTGGGGTTAATCAGAGGCACTTTAAATGATGGCAGTTGTGTACTGACTCCTATTTATCATGAGTTTGAATGTGATTGCTTAACTCTAAACACAGCTACACCCCAGTTATGCAACCACATTTTTTTACTTTTTTATTTTTACTTCACCCTAAATGATTTCAGTTTGTTTTTCAATTGAGTTGTACAGTTTATAGGTCACATTAAAGTTGGAAAAACTTCTGAAATTATTTATCTTTGTCTAATTTTTTTTACATCACAGAAATCTTAACAGGGGTGTGTAGACTTTTTATATCCAGTGTGTTTGTATATGTAGTATACAGTATATAGATAGGTTTATTACACATATATACATTTACCATTATTGTCCCCACAGTTTCTTGCCATCAGTAGGATAAAAGGAAGCTTGTGGAATACGGAGCAGTCAACAGAAGAGGCGCTGACATGGATATACAATAAACATATTAATAGACCTTTCCCAGGATGAAAAGTGAAGATGACTGCTGAAGTAATAGTGACACTGAAAGGCTGCTGGAAGGATCTTTGACATTAACAATAGCGAGCTGTGAAGAAAGAAAACAAGAAGGTATTCGAGCCTGCACGTGATGCTTTTCTAATGAGAGTCAGATGGGAAAGCAATATGCAAAGAAGTGGAGGACAGAACAAAAAAAAAAAACTCCAATGCTTAATGAGAACTGCATTCTAATCGTTTACGAGCCCCTTTAACTCCTTTTCCCATGCAGACATTGTATCTCCTCTCCCCCCCCCCCCCCCCCCCCCCCCCGATAAAAATTGGCTCTAGTTCAAAACATAATTGCATTCTGCCAGCCTTTAGAAAGGAGCACATCTCTTTGTATTGATCAATGGATTCATTCCAAGAAATGTCTCATGAATAAATCACAGCTAAAATAACACAATGATGTGAACACTTTCAAAATGCACTTCTTATGTTTCAAAGGAACAGGGAGCTTATGCATATCTCTTAATTGTTGGGATATTTGAAAAAGGTCAGAAATAATTTATACAGCCCATGTAATAAATGAGGACAGTGACCCTTCTGCTTAGACACAGGGCTTTCTTCCCAACTCTATTCTTGTGCGATATTCTTCATTGTTGTATAACAACACAATAGTTTTTACCAGTGACGCATTTGGCTTTCATAGATATAATTTTTTACCCACTGGATCAATGCCTGGACTAATTAGGGTGAGAGGTGAGCATCTCAAGAGGTTATACATACATTTGCATTGCTATTAATCTTTAACTGCAATGTAAATCTCAGTTGCACTAAATTATCTTTTGCTAAAGCAGAAAAGCGAGCTGTTCACAGCAAGCACACAAACAAAAGGAAATGTCGCCATCAAGTGGCCAACGCCTAACTTGCACTATACATTTAAAAGTATTTTTTCCTAATCTTTGTTTTGTAAAAGGGTGAAAAATTAACAACACAATTGCAAAACTATAGAGAAAATGCTGTTATTTATCTGAAAGTGATTCTTAGACAGGGTAATCTTTTTTTTCAGACAAAATAACGTATTGCGAGGCAATCAACGAAGCTTCATACAGACACAGAAATCTATACAGGCTCAAACTGAATTTTTCCAGATTAGATTACATCTAATGTAAAACTTGCATCCAACAGTCTGCACTATAATCTTATCAGATCATGTATCATTTATACCCATGTAATATATTCTGATGTTATGTAGAAATATGAAAAATTTGGAAAGAAAAAATGTGTATAGGGAGCCCCTGCTCATCTCTGTCTATGGAGAGCCCTTGTTCATCTCTGTACACCCACTGACATGAGCAGGAATGTTTTGCCAAGAAGAATCTTTCTGTTTAGTATTCTGCTAGCTGCTTCCACTAACTGAGAATAGCTTTCATTTAATGTAATGTGGAGGGTGAACTTACCCTTTAACCACTTTAAGACCGGGCCTATTTTTAAAACTTGTTGTTTACAAGTTAAAATCGGTTTGTCTTTTTGCTATAAAATTACTTAGAATCCCCAAACATTATATTTTTTCTTTTTTCTAACACCCTAGAGAAGAAAATGGCGGTCGTTGCAATATTTTCAGTCACACCGTATTTGCTCAGCGGTCTTAGAAGCGCACTTTTTTTTGGACAAAATACACTTTTTTGAATAAAAAAAAATAAAAGTAAAGTTAGCCCAATTTTTTTTATATTGTGAAAGATGATGTTACGCCGAGTAAATTGAGTTCTGCTTCAAAATTGCGCTCACTCGTGGAATGGTGACAAAATGTTATCCTTAACCACTTCAATATCGGGCTATAGTCATATGACGTCCGCAGATGGGATCTCCCACCCTGGGAAGGCGTCATATGATGCCCTCTGTATCTCGGGGGCACGCAGAGTGGCGATTGTGGATAAGGTGTGTCCCTCGGACACAGCCCATCCCAGATCGGGGTAAAGAGGCAATAAAAATTGTCTCTTTACCACGTGACTGGCTGTGTCCAATCACAGCCAGTCATAGAATGTAAACAAACCGTGGTAACAAGATGTTACCCGGGTTCTCCTCCTCACACACCGATTGTGTGTGAGAAGGAGATTGCTGTAACATATCGTTACCGCTTACAGTACACACCAACCACACTGATTGCCCCAATAAAAAGTACGTGTCATCACCCATCAAATTACCCATCACCAGCCATCAGAGTACCTGTCACCACCCATCAGAGTACCTGTCACCACCCATCAGAGTACCTGCCATCACCACCCATCAGAGTACCTGTCACCACCCATCAGAGTACCTGAGTACCTGTCACAGCCCATCTGAGTACCCAAGTACCCTTCACAGCCCATCTAAATACCCAAGTACCTGTCACAGCCCATCTGAGTACCCAAGTACCAGTCACATTATATCTGAGTACCCAAGTACCTGTCACAGTCCATCTGTATACCCAAGTACCGAGTACCTGTCACAGTATATCTGAGTACCCGAGCACCTGTCACAGCCCATCTGATTACCTGAGTACCTGTTACAGACCATCTGAGTACCTGTCACAGTATATCTGAGTACCTGGGTACCTGTCACAGCCCATCTGAGTACCCAAGTACCCTTCACAGCCCATCTAAATACCCAAGTACCTGTCACAGCCCATCTGAGTACCCGAATACCAGTCACATTATATCTGAGTATCCAAGTACCTGTCACAGTATATCTGAGTACCCAAGTACCTGTCACAGTCCATCTGAATACCCAAGTACCGAGTACCTGTCACAGTATATCTGAGTACCCGAGCACCTGTCACAGCCCATCTGATTACCTGAGTACCTGTTACAGACCATCTGAGTACCTGTCACAGTATATCTGAGTACCTGAGTACCTGTCACAGCCCATCTGATTACCTGAGTACCTGTTACAGACCATCTGAGTACCTGTCACAGTATATCTGAGTACCTGGGTACCTATCACAGCCCATCTGAGTACCTGTCACAGCCCATCTGAGTACCCAAGTATCTGTTACAGCCCATCTGAGTACCCGAGTACCTGTCACAGTATATCTGAGTACCCGAGTAACTGTCACAGTTCCTCTGAGTACCCGAGTACCTGTCACAGTCCATCTGCATACCCGGGTACCTGTCACAGTCCATCTGAATACACGGGTACCTGTCACAGTCCATCTGAGTACCCGAGTACCTGTCACAGTCCATCTAAGTACCCAAGTACCTGTCAGAGCCCATCTGAGTACCTCTCAGCACCTATCAGAGTACCCGAGTACCAGTCACCAGCCAAGAGTACCCGAGTACCTGTCACCAGGCCATCAGGGTACCCGAGTACCTGTCACCAGGCCATCAGGGTACCCAAATACCTGTCACAAGGCCATCAGAGTACCCAAGTACCTGTCACCAGGGCATCAGAGTACCCGTCACCAGGCCATCAGAGTACCTGAGTACCTGTCAACAGGCCATCAGAGTATCCGAGTATCTATCTCCAGCCGATCAGAATACCCAAGTACCTGTCACCAGCCCATCAGAGTACCCGAGTACTTGTCTCAGGCCCAACAGAGTACCCGAGTACCTATCTGCAGCCCATGCCTCATAGAATATACGTTGGGGTGTTTGCTTTCCAAAATGGGGTCATTTTGGGGGTAATTCCACTGTCCTGGTGCACCAGGACCTTCAAAAGTGTGATGGGTAGGAATGAAATAAGATGTGTAATTTATGCAAATATCTTAGAAATTGACAACTTTGTGTAAAAAAAAAAAAAAAAAAAAAAAAAAAAAAAAGATTTTCATTTTCTTTCCACGTTTTCTGAAGATTTGTTTACAAAAATTAACCATTCAAAATACCCATTATGCCTCATAGAATAGACGTTGGGGTGTTTGCTTTCTAAAATGGGATAATTTTGTGTGTAATTCCATTGTCCTGGTGCTCCAGGGCCTTCAAATTAGAGGTGTAATTTATGCTCCTAGAACACCTGATGGCGCTCCTTGCATGTTGGGCCCCTGTATGTGGCCAGTAGGGATGGCCTTGCAGTTCACCGGTGGTGGGTTTGCGGCGAATTTTAAAAAAATTTCGCGATTCGCCAACCCGGCGGACTTCTGGCGCTGTTCGTGCGGCGGACATATGCGTTTACATTGTGAAAGAACTTTGACCCATGACACATCCATCATGGGGTACAGGACAGCCAATTGAGACATTTCAGCACATGGACAATTGGACATTCCCCCTACCTTATAAATAGACCTGATCTGGTGGCCATTTTACATTCTGTCTTTTGTCAGTGTAGGGAGAGGTTGCTGTGTGGAGCAGGGACAGACTGTAGTGACACAAATCACTAGCTATTAGGTCCACAAAAGTCCTTTTAAGGACTGGTATAGGTGTACAGAATATAGGGTTCTGGTGCACTGCTGCTGATGATTGCTGAGTGCACTGCTGACGATTCTGCAGCTGTCTTTTGTCAGTGTAGGGACAGGACGCTGTGTGGAGCAAGGACAGTCAGTTTAATCATTAGCTATTACTATTAGTTCCACAAAGGTCCTTTTAAGGACTGGTATAGGTGTACAGTATATAGGGTTCTGGTGCACTGCTGCTGACTGCTGTACTGATGATTGCTGAGTGCACTGCTGACCGATTCTGCAGCTGTCTTTTGTCAGTGTAGGGACAGGATGCTGTGTGGAGCAGGGACAGTCAGTTTAATCACTAGCTATTACTATTAGGTCCACAAAGGTCCTTTTAAGGACTGGTATAGGTGTACAGTATATAGGGTTGTACACATATAATATACTTTCTTTCAATATAGAAAGCCTATTATACTTGACTGCTGTCCAATTCTGCAGCTGTCTTTTATCAGTGTAGGGACTGAGGAACTGTCTGCAAATCACTAGCTACTAGGTCCACAAAGGTCCTTTTAAGGACTGGTATAGGTGTACAGTATATAGGGTTGTACACGTATAATATACTTTCTTTCAAATATAGAAAGCCTATTATACTTGACTGCTGACCGATTCTGCAGCTGTCTTTTATCAGTGTAAGGACTGAGGGACAGTCTGCAAATCACTAGCTACTAGGTCCACAAAGGACTAGTATAGGTGTACAATTTGGTGTGCAGTATATAGGGGTGTAATACACGTATAAAATACTTGCACATATAGAAAGCATAGTATACCTAAACCTAGTTTATACCTAGTAAACCTAAAGCTACTCCAATTGCTGGTGTTCTGCTGATCCTATACCACAGGCAGCTGTAGCAATTACAGTCGGTGTATTGTGCCACCTGCACAGAGTACACCTAAAGCTACCCCAATTGCTGGTGTTCTCCTGATCCTTACAGTCTGTGTATTGTGTCATCTGCACAGTGTGCACATAAAGCTACCCCAATTGCTGGTGTTCTGCTGATCCTATCCGCAGGCAGCTGTAGCAATTACAGTCGGTGTATTGTGCCACCTGCACAGAGTACACCTAAAGCTACCCCAATTGCTGGTGTTCTCCTGATCCTTACAGTCTGTGTATTGTGTCATCTGCACTGTGTGCACATAAAGCTACCCCAATTGCTGGTGTTCTGCTGATCCTATCCGCAGGCAGCTGTAGCAATTACAGTTGGTGTATTGTGTCATCTGCACAGTGTGCACCTAAAGCTACCCCAATTGCTGGTGTTCTGCTAAACCTATACCGCAGGCAGCTGCAGTAATTACAGTCGGTGTACTGTGTCATCTGCACAGTGTGCACTTAAAGCTACCCCAATTGCTGGTGTTCTTCAGATCCTATACCACAGGCAGGCAGCTGCTGTAATTACAGTCAGTGTATTGTGTAATCTGCACAGTGTGCGCCTAAAGCTACCCCAACTGCTGGTGTTCTTCTGATCCTATACCACAGGCAGGCAGCTGCAGTAATTACAGTTGGTGTATTGTGTCATCTGCACAGTGTGCACCTAAAGCTACCCCAATTGCTGGTGTTCTGATCCTATACCGCAGGCAGCTGCAGTAATTACAGTCAGTGTACTGTGTCCTCTGCACAGTGTGCACATAAAGCTACCCCAATGGCTGGTGTTCTCATACAAATAATACTACAGGCAGGCAGTTGATTCTGCTATCAGTATATACATCCCAGCTTTGTGCAGCTACATCTCCCTGCAGGCCATTAGTTTTAGACATGGGCGCCGTCAATAAATTTGTTTCGTTCCGTTCCGGTTCGTGTTAGAATTAATTCGTACTTCGTATTTCGTGTCCGAAATTCAATTTCAATTCATACCAAATACAAATTACCGTTAGGTTCGTTAACTTGTACGAACGTTCTTTACGATGAATTTAAAGGAAAAAATATATACCTCAATATGACAAAATGTCCAAATTTCGTTACTACGGAAACAACATGTGACTTGGTTGACCAATCAGAGGTTTTCTTCTGCTGCTGAGGCCTACAGGGCAGGCCCGATCATGTGACTTCCCTTTGTGGGTTAGTTAGTGTAGTGGAGCAGATCACACGATTATTTGTCTGTGCATCTGAGCGAATATCTTTGCAATCCTTAGTTTTTCATTGTTCATTTTAGTTTATATCTGTTGTAGTTTGCAAGTGTATAATCTTAGTGTTTAGTTTCTGGTTTTATTCGTTTTTTGGTTGGTTTTGAAAGATTATTTTTTTTTCATTTCTTGTTTCATTTAGTTAATAATTTGTTATTTTCTGTTTGTATAATATTTTTTTTGTACATTTGGTGATTTTGGTGTTAGTTTGCTGCAATCAAAATCATATTTTTTTTGTCTACATTTTTCTAAATTCTAAAGGAAAAATGAGCAGCAAACAAGGCCAAAAAAGCAGTAAGAGTGCTGCTGGGAGAGGGAGAGCTATGAGCTGTGTACATGAGCAGCAGGTGTGACGTTCTGTCTCTGCGCCCTCTGAGCTCAGCTCACCTCCCATAAAGCTGAGGCGACTGGGAGTGAAGACTGCTGGTGGTAAAGAGCCTGGCAAACAGCAGACATTTGCATGTCGCCAGTTGTTCCAGGATTTACCTCCTAGAACCAGCAGCACAATTCATAGCAAAAGTGGCGCTACCACCTCTGCCACTGCTGCTGGTAACATGCTGCCCATTGGTACCTTTTATGGAAGAAGGCAGGCCAAAGGGGTTCCCAGTGCACATACATTTGTGCAGCCAAAGCTGGAGATCCTGGCCATGCAGCAGGAAGCATGTCAGGAGGCCGAGGCTCATGATGATGTCACCACCACCATTGCTGCCAGTGCCATCACCATCAGCACTACAGGGAGCTTGGCAGTGGTCAGCAAGGAGACAGAGTTTACTGCTTCTAATGATCACTGTTCCCTTGGCAATGTGAAAGAGGTGGAAGCAGGCTTTCCTGACATTGTTGTAGACAAATTTAATTTCCAGCCCTCTACCCATGTTGGCACCACCGACAGCCCAGAAAGTATCTCCCCTCAGTCCCCACTACTTTTTTCTGCTGAAAAGACCCCTGCCCAAGTGCTTTCTAAGGCTCCAGCATCAGAATGGGCCAATGCATCCATTAGACCTCAATCCATCACAGAACCCAAAATACTTGGGATGTTCAGGTCTCTTCCTCCCGCTCCTGCCGAACCTCAGAAAGAGAGTGTGACCACTGCAGTGGAAGGTATTCCATCAGGGTGGTGGCTGCCGTTCCAGCATTTGGCAGCATTTTAAAAGAATTGGCATCGGTCAGAAGGCCAAATGGAATCACTGCGGCAGGGAGGTCAGCTGGGGCCGAGACATAGGGCATCTCAGTAATAGTGGCATGAACCAGCACATGCGTGTGCACCACCATGCAGTGCTGTTAGGGGAGAAAAGTATTATGGCCACTCCTCCAAACACCAAAAGGGAAACCAATAGTGGCACCGCCACAGCCACCATGAGTGCCAGCACTACCAGCCAGTATAAGGCAGAAAAGAATGCTGTTACCATCCCGCATCCAATCCATACCAGCCAGGCCACCCTGGAAGATTTTGGTGGCTTTCAGAGTAAGGGTATGTCTCGGGCGCAGGTGCATAAAATAACAGGCCTGATTGGCCAGCTCATTGCAGTTGGAGGAGCACCTTTCAACATGGTGGAAGGTGAACCCTTCAAGCAATTGATGCAGGCTGTTGCACCACAGTACTGTGTGCCATCATGTAAGACCTTCAGCCAAACTGTGGCGCCAGCCTTATACAGGTCTTGTGTCGGGGTGCTCAAGGAGGAGATTGGAAGGGCAGGTGGACAGGCAGTGCACCTGACCACTGACCTGTGGAGTGTGTGTAGTGCCCAGCATGCCTTCCTGTCCCTGACGGCACATTGGTGGCAGGCCAAGGTGTCCCATGATGTAGTTCAAACATCTGGATCCTCGTCAGCAGTTGACAAACATGGGTACCGTTCCTTCCTCCTGCACGCTGAGGTGCTTGATGAAAAGCACACAGCGCAAAACATCCTGCAAGCCCTGCAGAAAATGTTGTTGCAGTGGTTTGGACAGGCAGACAGCAACTACCGGATTGGCTATGTTGTCACTGATGGAGGCAGCAACATGGTCAAGGCTGTAAGGGATGGCAGCTTTGTGGGTGTGCGCTGCTCAGCCCACCTTCTCCACCAGGTGGTAACTGACAGTTTTCGGTTGGTGGAGACCATTTCTGGCGGCAATGGAAGGCTGTCCAAAGTGGTGGACTCTTGTCGGAAGATGGCTGGCCACTTCCATCGGAGTGTGAGGGACAGCCACCTCCTCAGGGTGGAACAGAGGAAGGCAGGCCTTCCAGAACACTGCCTAAAACAGGATGTGGGGACTAGGTGGAATTCAACCCTAGCAAAGCTGTAACGCATCCTTGAGCAACAGAAGGCTCTCCATGCCATGGCCTGTGATCATAACATTGGCATAGAGAGACCTTTAGGCAGGGAGGACTGGGCCATAATCGGGCAGATTGTGGCAGTCCTCAAACCTTTCCTCTCTGTCACAGAACACCTAAGCCGCGAGGATGCCAGCATTGGTCCTGTGCTCCCACTCTTCAACCACCTTCAGAGCAAATTGGAGCGGTTCAAGTCGGCTGAGGAACCTTTGCCTGGTGCTGGTCCTCAACCTGATGTGTTGGCTCTGCTAAACACATTTCTGATGGAGTTTGGCAGGTGCACACAGGAGTTGACCGCCTCTTGCCCAGAACTGATGCTGGCTGCCATGTGTGACCCTCGCATCAAGGGCAAAATGGCTGTGCAGTGTAGTGCTCTGACAACATGGCAGGACAGACAATTCGACAGGGTGCGTCAGAGGGAAAGGCAGATGGTAAGTCTGGGAGAAGAGGAAGAGGAGGAAGAAGATATTGAAGACCCCCTCTCCCATGAATCATTTACATCTAGTGAAGTGAGCAGAGCTCCTGCCAGCGGAGCATCTTCTGTCTTGGCTGAGGCACTTGACACCCTAATGGGAACCTCCAGCATAGTGCACCCCAAGAAACCCATATCAGCAAAGGAGGTTGTCATGTCCTATTTGTCAGCCCCACCAGTGCCCCCCACCACAGATCCAATGTTTTTTTGGCAGGGGAAGAACGAGGAGTGGCCTGCCCTCGCAGATATTGCCAAGGAGCTACTGTCCTGCCCTCCGAAAAGTGTCCAGAGTGAGCGGGTGTTTTCTGTGACGGGAAACATCCTGTCACCCCAAAGATCCCAGTTGTCCCCCCCACCTAATAGAGCAGTTACCATTTTTGAAAATTAATTTGCCAAAGCTGGGGTACCCCTCCCTCACTCTGAACATTCCTTGAACTGACTGTCTGCAGCAGAGATGGCCATTTGGCCTTAGTAGTTGGTCCCTGTCCCTCCACACAATCCCTCCCCTTGCTTCTCATCTACCCCTATTTGCTTGTGACATCATCTGGGATGGACGAGAAGAGAGGAGGTGCCACCAGGGAGGAGCGGAGAGAGAACTTATTACACACGCTACCTGCGCTACTCTGCATGCTGGCTGGTAAACGCTGCGCCCTGATGTTCCCCAATGTGCCCTGATGTTCCCCAATGTGTCCTAATGTGCTCCAATATGCCCTGATGTGCCCCGATGTGCTCCAATATGCCCCAATGTGCCCTGATGCTCCCCAATGTGCTCCAATATGCCCTGATGTGCCCCAATGTGCCCCCACTATTCTTCTCATTTACACATATGACTGCTAGAACAGATAAAAAGACATTTAGGGAAATTGATCAAAATTGGAGCGAACAGAATCTGGAGCAGTTGCCCATGGCAACCAATCAGCTTCTCTTCAGTTTGTTCCGTTAAGATTTGAAAATAAAAGAGAGAAGTGGATTGTCTGCCATGCATCGCTGGTCCAGTTTTCGCCTGATCACCCCACACTGTTTTGGGTCACCGGGGATGTGCGTAGAGCACATGCTTGGTAACACCAAACAATTTCCAGTGACCCCGCACATCCCCGATGACCCCGTACAGTGCGGGGGATCAAAACTGGAGCAGCTGTGCATGGCAGCCATGTGCTCATTATGAGGGGCTCCCACCATCCCTGTGCTGTGCTGACTTCCTCCAGGGGCTGCTTATTATGAGGGGCTCCCACCATCCCTGTGCTATGCTGACTTCCTCCTGGGGCTGCTTATTATGAGGGGCTCCCACCATCCCTGTGCTATGCCGACTTCCTCCTGGGGCTATACCTCTGCTGTGCTCATTGTGAGGGGCTCCCACCATCTCTGTGCTATGCTGACTTCCTCCTGGGGCTATACCTCTGCTGTTCTCATTATGAGGGGCTCCCACCATCCCTGTGCTATGCTGACTTCCTCCTGGGGCTGCTTATTATGAGGGGCTCCCACCATCCCTGTGCTGTGCTGACTTCCTCCTGGGGCTGTACCCCTGCTGTGCTCAGTATGTCAGTACAGCACAGGAAGGGTGGAAACCCCTCATAATGAGCACAGCAGAGGTACAGCCCCAGGAGGAAGTCAGCACAGCACAGGGATGGTGGGAGCCCCTCATAATATGCACAGCAGAGGTACAGCCCCAGGAGGAAGTCAGCATAGCACAGGAATGGTGGAAACCCCTCATAATGAGCACAGCAGAGGTACAGCCCCAGGAGGAAGTCAGCATAGCACAGGGATGGTGGGAGCCCCTCATAATAAGCAGCCCTAGGAGGAAGTCAGCATAGCACAGGGATGGTGGGAGCCCCTCATAATAAGCAACCCCAGGAGGAAGTCAGCATAGCACAGGGATGGTGGGAGCCCCTCATAATAAGCACAGCAGAGGTACAGCCCCAGGAGGAAGTCAGCATAGCACAGGGATGGTGGGAGCCCCTCATAATAAGCATAATGACTGAGTCGTCGATGCGACGACAACTGATCCGAAATCCGAAAATTCGTAAACAAAAGTTCGTATTGCGTACAGAATTCGGACGCATGGCAATTCGTATTTTGGATCCTTCCAAACGTACGAATTTTGGGAAATTCGTACGAATTTGAGATTCGTACGAAACAAATCGCACATGTCTAATTAGTATGTCTAGAAGGCCAACAAGGAGAGGCAAACAGTCACGAACCAATAAAATAGGGCAAGCAGGCTCTGTGTCTAGAGGTAACAGTGCTGGTCATGGACATGGTGCATCATCATCAGCACGTGGCCATGGGACACACTTGTCCTTATTTTCGGTAGCTGAACACGTTGAGCTGCAACATGCTGAAGACTTGGTAGAGTGGATGACCAAGCCATCCTCATCCTCTCTCACCCAGGCTCAGGGTACTGGCAAAGTAGCTGCCAATGTGGCCTCTTCCCTCGGCTCAATGGCATCAGTCACTCCTTCCTTAGCCCCACCATATCCTCCTGAGGAGTCCCCGGAACTGTTAGAGCACAGTGTTGGGTACATACTCCATGAGGATGCCCAGCGTTCTGAAGGCTCTGATGATGATACCCAGCTAGAGGAAGGCAGTAACGTGAGCCCAGAGAGAGGGAATGCCCAAGAAGGACAGCAATCTGGCAGTCATGTTCCCCCAGCTGCAGCATACTGCCAGGTTTGCTCCAGTGATGAGGAGGGAGGGGATGATGAGGTCAATGACTCCACGTGAGTGCCTGATAGGAGAGAGGAGGAGGCACATCTCCAATAAGGCAGGATGCCCTCCAGGGGCCAGCTTAAGGGCAGCACACCGACTGCATCACAACACAGAGCTCCGCATGTGCAGGACGCTGCCGCTGCACATTATTCCAAAAGTTCTTTGGTGTGGGCCTTTGAAACAAGTGCATCATATCGCACCGCTGCTATTTGCAACATATGTCTCAAGCATATCTCGCATGGCCAAAACATCAGCCGCTTGGGCACCACATGCTTGACCAGACATATATCTACCTGCCACGCAGTTCATTGGCAAGCGTACCTAAAAGACCCACACCAAAGAACAAAGCAGACCTCTCCTTGCTCCTCATCAGCTGGGATCTCCAACCCCACTACACCTTCAGTCCTCTATGAAACCTGCACTTAGAGGAATGGAGGTGTAGAATAAGGTGTGTCACAGCCAAGTACTTTAAGGCAATCTGCTATCGGTACACCGTCGTCCGATTGTACCAGGCAAATTTCCCTGCCCTAGCTGCTGCACCATCGAAAGAAGTTCACTCCCAGCCATCCACATGCCCAGCGGTTGAATGCTAGCTTGGCTAAATTGCTAGCACTTCAACTGACGTCTTTTCAATTGGTATACTCTGCCCCCTTCCGTGAGTTTGTGCGGTTCCTCAGTGGCAAGTTCCCAAACGCCACTTTTTCTCACGGAAAGCGATTCTGGCTCTCTATCGGCATGTGGAGGGCAACGTCTTGGCCTCGCTGGACAGGGCGGTCAGCAGTAAGGTGCATATGACCACTGACTCATGATCCAGCAGGCATGGACAGGGACGTTGCCTATCTTTCATGGTGCATTGGGTTACTCTTCTGGCAGCTGGGAAGGATGCAGGACAAGGTGCAGTAGTGTTGGAGCTTGTTCCGCCACCACGTCTCCAAAAAGCTACTACTGGTGATTCTGACTCACCTCTCTCCTCCACCCCCTCCTCTTCTTCTTCCTCCATGGCCTCTGTCTGTGCTTTGTCCTCAGAACCAGCAGTGCTCCGTAGGCGTTCAAGGGGCTATGCAAGTATGCAGGCAAAAGGATGCCATGCCATGCGGTGCTTGCGCTGATGTGCTTGGGGGACAGGAGCCCCACTGGGGCAGATATTCTGTCAGCTCTGCAGGGGCAGGCAGAGAGGTGGTTGACGTCATGCCAGCTTAAGCCAGGAATGGTGGTTTGTGACAATGGCACCAACCTCCTCTCCGCCCTCTGACAGGCACAACTGACCCATGTTCCCTGTCTGGCTCACATCCTTAACTTGGTGGTTCAGCGTTATTTTTAGTCCTTAGCCCCAAGGTATGATCAGTTCCCAGTAACCATAGCCAGCGTCTGATTTACATGGTGCAGGAATACCTAGGGGCAAGATCAAACTTGGACACCTTTCCCACCGAAAATCCTCTGGATTACTGGGTCTTAAGGATGGATCACTGGCCAGAGCTTGCACAGTATGCAATTGAGCTACTGACCTGTCCTGCATTCAGCGTTCTTTCGGAACGCACATTCAGTGCTGCTGGAGGATTTGTAACCAATCACAGGGCAGGGTGCGCCTGTCCACCGACTCGGTTGATCTACTGACCTTCATAAAAATGAATCAGTCTTGGATCACCATCAGCTACCAAGCACCTGAAGCTGATGTAACCGAATAATTTTTTTTGAAATGTCAGATCCCTTCAAGACTGCCTATGCTGATGCTGAGTGACTATCCTCTTCCTCCTCAATGATCATGCTGATAGCTTGGAAGAACATTTTTGGTTCTGGGCACCGCCACCAGTGGCTATGGCCAATTTTTCAGCCCCTGTTTAACAGTGGCGTGTAATTAAAATTTTTGATGCAATACTTTGCAGCAGGGCTCATTCCTGTGCTCCAACTAGAGTATCTGTGAGGGGTTGCAGTGTTGTGGCACCAGAACCAGCACCTAAGGCCCAATTTTTCAGCCCCTGTCTACAGGGGCGTGCAATTACAAATTTTTATGCAATATTTTGCAGCAGGGCTCATTCCTGCGCTCCAACTAGAGTATCTGGGAGGGGTTGCAGTATCGTGGCACCAGTGCCTAAGGCCCAATTTTTCAGCCCCTGTTTAACAGGGGCATGTAATTACAATTTTTGATGCAATACTTTTCAGCAGGGCTCATTCCTGCACTCCAACTAGAGTATCTGTGAGGGGTTGCAGTGTCATGGCACCAGCACCAGTGCCTAAGGCGCAATTTTTCAGCCCCTTTTTAACAGGGGCGTGTAATTACAATTTTTGATCCAATACTTTGCAGCAGGGCTCATTCCTGCTCTCCAACTAGAGTTTCTGCGAGGTGTTGCAGTGTTGTGGCACCAGTGGCTAAGGCCCAGTTTTTCTGCCCCTGTTCAACAGTTGCATGTAATTACAATTCTTGATATAATATTTCACAGCAGGGCCCGTTCCAGCGCCCACCAAGAGTAACTGTGAGGACTTACAGTGTTATGGTACCAGCACCACCACCACCACTACCAAAGGCCCAATTTTTCTACCACTGTTCAACAATGGCTTGTAATTACAATTCTTGATATAATAGTTCGCAGCAGGGCATTCCAGCGCCCACCAAGAGTCACTTTGAAGGCTTACAGTGTTGTGGCAACACCAACACCTTAGGCCCAAATTTCTGCAGAGCATATAGGGCAGGCCCCTACTTTCAAATGTCCAACTTACAAATGTCTCCTACTTGCAAACGGAAAGAGACAACAGGAAGTGAGATGAAAGGGAAATTCTCTCCTGTAAGAGTTGATATGGGAAACACGTGTCTCCTCTCCACTGATGCTTTATCCCAATCCTTGTGTCATGGTTATGCAATAGAGTTCGTCTGCTTACCTGTCTGAATGTGTTCATTTCTAGAGACCAGCCGAGCTTCACCTGACTGCTTTTATATCCATCCTCTGGCATGGCTCCACCCTAGCTCCTATCAGACAACTCTATATTAACCTGTGCACTGCTAGCCTATCCTGCAGATCAACCTTTGTGTGTTAGCTTCCTGTTTCCTGCCGCGTGCTCTGCTACTGTTTTCCGTTACCGACTTTGGCGTGTTTTGACTATCCCTGTTTGCCTGTGATCCTGACCTTTTGGCATGTACCCGACCATTCTTGTCTGCCTGTGGCCCCGACCTTGGCTTTGTCCCTCACCATCCCTATCCTCCTGTTGCCTACTGTGGGTGTGTCCCCTGTCTGCAGCAGTCAGCCGTAGGGTCCACTACCTTGCGGTGCAACCCTAAACCCTACGGTGTGCATCTGTCACCTGGGCTCTAGGTGACCTGACAGTTTGATCAGCCATGGACCCGGCTGACGTGCCGCTCCCTGCAGTCGATCCATTGCAGGGCATAGTGCGGAGACTCGAGACCCAGGAATCTAATCAGACTCAGGTGATGCGATTCCTTCAGGATCTGGCTTCCCGCGTTGAGCAGCTACAGGCTTCCTTGGGAACCCCGAACCTGCAGCCTCAAGTACAGTCTGCGACTGCACCTATCGCACCAGTCGCATCCATTATTACTGCCAGCTCCGTCCCGTTCTTCTGGGGACTCCAAGGCCTGCAGGGGCTTCCTCAGCCAATGCACCATTCATTTTGAGCTCCAGCCTCAAAACTTTCTGTCCGATCGGGCAAAGGTAGCCTATATAATTTCCCTCCTCTCCGGTGAAGCTTTAGCCTGGGCTGCTCCCCTGTGGGAGAAAAATGATCCAGTGGTTTCCAGCCTGTCCAACTTCTTGAAGCTCTTTCGTAACATCTTCGAGGAGCCAGCTCGGGTTTCTTCTGCGAGCTAGTGCCCTTTTACGCCTTCGCCAAGAATCTTGTTCAGTGGGCCAATATGCACTTCAGTTCCGTATCCTTACGGCGGAATTGAGCTGGAACAATGAGGGCCTGGTTGCAACCTTTTTACATGGCCTCTCTGACCGAGTGAAGGACGAATTAGCAGGAAGAGCTATCCCCGCCGGTCTGGACGATGTCATTTCCTTATGTAATCAGATTGACATTAGTTTCCAAGAGAGGTCCTTAGAAAAAAGACGCCAGCACCCCCCAGGTTCTAGTCAGCCTGAGCTTTTTCCCCATCACCCTGTGGAGCATCCTCTGTCTGCTGAGGAACCCATGCAGCTGGGCCGGACCAGACTAACCCCCGAAGAATGTGCTAGACGCAGAACTCTGGGCTTGTGTCTTTATTGTGGGGGCAAGGGTCATTTTCGTAACTCCTGCTCGCTCCGTCCGGGAAACGCTCGGGTCTAATACATTTGGAAGGTGGAGTATTGGACCCAGAAACATCACCTTCTCGTCTCCTCCTTCCGGTGTTCCTCCATGTAGGCACTTCTTCCCAATCGGTCCTAGCATATCTGGACTCCGGGGCTGCCGGCAATTTTATGGACTGGAGAACTGCTTCTTCTATGAGACTTACCCTTTATCCCCCTCGCTACTCCACTAGTAGTCTCGGCAATTTATGGCACTGTGCTCCCAGGGGGCCCTATCCGTTTCCAGACGCTACCTAGGATGTCGGTAGGGATACCCCACCAGGAGTGGATCTCCTTCCTCATCCTACCCAAGGCCTCTACCCCCATTGTATTGGGCCTTCCTTGGCTACAGCTCCACTCGCCACATGTGGACTGGGTCTCTGGGCAGATCCTGGCCTGGGGTCCTTCGTGTTTCTCGTCTTGTCTTCCCAAGGTGACCCTCAAGAGGAAACTTCCCATTGCTACCACATCTGTATCGTCCGATCTTCCCGCGGCATACAGCGATTTCCGGGATGTGTTCTGCAAGAAGTCTGCTGAGGTGCTTCCTCCTCACAGATCTTTTGACTGTGCTATTGACCTTGTCCCTGGAGCAACCCTGCCCAGGGGTCGTACCTACCCTTTGTCCATTCCAGAGACCCAGGCCATGTCTGAGTATGTCGTCGAGAATCTGGAGAGAGGTTTCATCCGGAAATCCTAATCGCCTGCAGGAGCAGGGTTCTTTTTCGTTGCCAAAAAGGATGGTACCCTCAGACCCTGCATCGACTATAGAAGTTTAAACGCTGTGACTATTAAAAACCGTTACCCCTTACCTCTAATATCTGAGCTATTTGACAGGTTGAAGGGGGCTTCCATTTTCACTAAGTTGTATCTCAGAGGTGCATACAATCTCATTCGAATACGGGAAGGTGACGAATGGAAGACCGCGTTTAACACTAGGGACGGGCATTACGAATACTTGGTTATGCCTTTTGGTTTGTGTAATGCTCCAGCTGTGTTCCAGAACTTTGTCAATGAAATATTCAGGGATCTACTGTACCAGTTTGTTGTCATCTATCTGGATGATATTCTCATCTTTTCCGAAAGTCTGCCTGCTCACAGAAACCATGTACGCACCGTACTTCAGCGCCTTAGAGAGGACAATCTCTATGCCAAGATGGAGAAATGTTCCTTTGAATGTTCCGAGGTCCTGTTTCTGGGACGTTTTGTTTCTAGTGCGGGTCTTCGCATGGATCCCGGAAAGGTCTCAGCCATTACCAACTGGCCCCTTCCCGCTAGCCTCAAGGCCACACAGCACTTTCTTGGCTTCACAAATTATTATAGGCAGTTCATAAGGAATTACTCTTCCATTGCTGCGCCTATTATCGCTTTGACCAAGAAGGGTGCGAATGCCAAAGACTGGCCTTCCGAGGCTGTCTCTGCGTTTCACGATCTGAAACAGGCCTTTGTCTCTGGACCCCTCTTGAGGAGACCAAATCCTGAGGACCTATTTTTTATTGAAGTAGACGCTTCTTCGATGGGGGTGGGAGCTATGCTTCTTCAGGACTTTGAGAAGAAACGTCAACCATGTGCGTTCTTCTCCAAAAAAAATTCTCAGGCAGAGAGAAATTATGCCATTGGTGATCGGGAACTTCTCGCAATTAAATTGGCGTTGGAGGAGTGGCGTCATCTCTTGGAAGGTTCCCCTCACTCCATAACGATCTTTACTGATTATAAGAATCCACAGTACCTACAGAATGCTAAACGTCTGAACCCCAGACAGGCCAGGTGGAGTCTCTTCTTTTCTCGTTTTAAATTCACGATTACGTACAAACCTGGTTCCTGCAACGGTCGAGCTGATGCACTCTCTAGGTCATTTGACACTTTGGACGAGGAGTCCAACCCTGATCCTGAGCTGATCATTCCTACCTCATGCATTGTTGCCCATTCTACCACCCTGGAATCAAAAATTCCTCATGGTAAGACCTTTGTTCCCACGGAGCTAAGAACTAAGATCCTTCGTTGGGGACATGATTCCAAGGTGGCAGGTCATGCTGGGTTCCTCCGATCCTTCCTGCTTATCAGTCGTCACTACTGGTGGCCTAATCTCCGCTCGGATGTTAAAGACTATGTTAAGGCTTGTCACGTCTGTGCTCAGTCTAAATCTTCCACTCAAGCCCCTGCTGGTCTTCTCATGCCCTTGCCCATTCCTAAGGAGCCCTGGTCTCATATCGCCATGGATTTTATCACTGATCTTCCACTATCGGAGAATAATACGGCCATTTGGGTAGTAATCGATCGGTTCTCCAAGATGGCTCATTTTGTTCCTCTTCCTGGTCTCCCTTCTGCCCCTGCCTTGGTTCCCATTTTTGTACGAGAGATTTTCCGCCTTCATGGTGTTCCTTCTCATGTCATTTCAGACAGGGGTGTGCAATTTACTTCTCGTTTTTGGAGAGCATTTTGCAAATCCCTCGACATTACCTTGGATTTTACCTCTTCTTATCATCACCAATCCAATGGCCAGACTGAGAGAGTTAATCAGGAGTTGGAGGTCTTTCTCCGTACCTTGGTCTCTTCCCATCATGATGATTGGGCATCACTATTACCGTGGGCTGAGTTCTCCCACAATAATCATGTTAATGTCAGTTCTCAGAAAACACCCTTTGTCACTGTTTATGGAAGACATCCTCAGCTTCCTCTTCCTATGACTTGTTCTTCTGACATTCCAGCTTTGGCTACTGTTCAGGAATCATTCAATTCCATGTGGGCTGACGTTCATGATTCCCTCCAGAAAGCTGCCAACAAATTCAAGAGTTTTGCTGACCATCGCAGGCGTAAGCCACCTTCTCTTCAGCCAGGAGACAAAGTCTGGCTCTCCACCAGGAACTTCAAACTCTGGGTTCCTTCCCTCAAATTTGCCCCAAGATTCATTGGTCCATACACCATAATTTCTAAACTGAATCCGGTTTGTTTCAAGCTCCAGATTCCCAAAAGCCTCAAAACCTCTAACTCCTTCCATGTTGCCCTTCTGAAGCCTTTAGTCCTCAATAAGTTTTCTCGTCCTCTCTCTACCGTAGCACCGGCCTCTGAGGATGATCAGGAGTACGAGGTTAGCCAAATTTTGGATTCTCGACTCTGTAGAGGCATTCTCCAGTACCTCGTGCACTGGAAAGGTTTTGGTCCTGAGGAGAGGTCGTGAATTTCGGCTTCCGAGGTCTTTGCACCTCGTCTGTTGAGGAAGTTTCATTTGAAGTTCCCCTCTAAACCTGGTCCCAGGCGGGGAAGGGGGAGGCCTCGTAAGAGGGGGGGTACTGTCATGGTTATGCAATAGAGTTCGTCTGCTTACCTGTCTGCATGTGTTCATTTCTAGAGACCAGCCGAGCTTCACCTGACTGCTTTTATATCCATCCTCTGGCATGGCTCCACCTTAGCTCCTATCAGACAACACTATATTAGCCTGTGCACTGCTAGCCTATCCTGCTGATCAACCTTTGTGTGCTAGCTTCCTGTTTCCTGCCGTGTGCTCTGCTACTGTTTTCCGTTACCGACTTTGGCGTGTTTTGACTATCCCTGTTTGCCTGTGATCCTGACCTTTTGGCGTGTACCCGACCATTCTTGTCTGCCTGTGGCCCCGACCTTGGCTTTGTCCCTCACCATCCCTATCCTCCTGTTGCCTACTGTGGGTGTGAGCTGGGGGACCCTGGGGGTCGCGACCTGGAGCCAGTTGCAGCCAAGTCCATTCTCACCACTCGGGGCTCTGGTGAACACCTGCTGGCTCTTAGACTCCGTGCCCCAGGGAATCCTACGCTCTAACCCCAGTGGGATTTGTCCCCCGTCTGCAGCAGTCAGCCGTAGGGTCCACAACCTTGCGGTGCACCCCTAAACCCTACGGTGTGTGCATCTGTCACCTGGGCTCTAGGTGACCTGACACCTTGTTTTACTAAAAACCCAAAATTTTCAAAAAACATTTGTCACTGGGACAGAAAGTGAGGTGAAATCTTCTGAAGAGGTGCACAGACAACAAAAATTAAATGTTACTGGGGTGATAACCCTTCCCTATGTTTTACAAAAAAGCTTAAAAATAGATTTTTGGGCTGGTGCTACACTTTGAAAATGTACCAGTTCAAAATTACAAACAGATTCTACTTAACAACAAACCTACACAGTCCCCGTCTTGTTTGCACCACCTGTATACTGCTGTTCTGAGTATATAGGGCCTGGGGGCCACACGCATTTCCTTTTTTTAATATGGGTACGGGGTTCCCCTTAATATCCGTACAAGACCCAAAGGGGCTGGTAATGGGCGGGGTACCCATGCCATTTTGTTCCGTTAGAAATGTAATTTTGTGCAGGGACTGTTCTAAACACGGGGAAATGCGTGCCACTTCACAGCCATACCATAGACACCCCCCAGTGTCCCCAAACCCTTTTTAGGCCAATAACTTGCATATTAGCCTTTAAAATTAACACTTTTGATTTTGAAAGTTTGAGTCCCATAGACTTTAACGGGGTTCTAAAGTTTTCACAAATTATCGGTCCTTTCGCAGGTTCTGGTGTGACCCGAACCAGGGGGGTGTTTGGCTCATCCCTAATCAGAAGAAACAAAGCACGCAGTGGAGGAGCACACCCAGTAAACAAGTGACCCTGCACACTCAGTCAAAAGCATCATAATTATGTGACAACCAAAGAAAGTAAGGTGCTTAACACACAAATATTTATTTAATAATACAAAATTCTCTATACAAATAAATCCAATGCAACTTTAAATTATATAACTGTCCCCATCACTTTGGGATTCATTTTCAAAATCTTCCTGTTTAGGTAAATCTCCACCACCACACAGTTTGCTCATTCACCAACTGGCCAGTGACCTCTAGATTAATAAAGGTCAACAGGCACTTTAGGTCATGCCCAGGGATGTCCGCCAGATTATTCGGATGATTCATCAATAATCATCCCTCCAAGAACACTCGTACCAGGATAATCATAACATACCAAAGAAGATGTTTATAGTCTAGTATTTTTATTTAAACCAATATAAATTACCCATTCACTTGTGTATGTGCCTTAATATGGCACCAATGTAAACAGCCACTGTGTAGGTTAGCACCACCGCTCTACTAGCAGGAGACCAGCGTGAATACCACAGACCAGAAATCCTAGGTCAGACGAAACTGTAAGAGATGGCGTGTGTGGAGCCCCGACTAGTTTTGGTTTCCAGCGTCTTCAGGAAGGTAGCTTCCTTGGATTGAGCACTGGAGTGTGTTTGATCATTTAGTGACTCCTCCCTACCCAAAAGTGAGCCAACTAGCAAGCATAAGGAGTGGGAAATAGTCCTCAAAATCAGGGGTCGTCAACCCCCGGGCCGCGGCCCACTACCGGGCCGTGGCCTTTCTTCAGCGGGGCCGCGCGCACGGCCGGGCAGCATGAGACAGCCGGGCGGCCAGCATATAAGCACCGGGTGGAAGAGATAGCGAGCGGGCAGGCAACATGACAGGTGACATCTTCTTTCTCCGCCCCCCGCATCGCTGCTCTTTCACCCTGTCAGCCTCAATGTCGGAAGTGCAGCGGGGAGCAGAGAGATGACATCATCATCTCTCCGACCCCCCGCATCGCTGCTCTCCCGTCCTATCAGCCTCAATGTCGGAAATGCAGCAGGGAGCAGATGTCATCATCTCTCACTGCTCTCCTGCTTTCACTGGGTGCCCTTCTGTGCTAGATGGACCAGTGCTGCCACCAATGCAGTGGCAGGCAGTGTAGCAAGTGACAGTCCACATCTGGTGACAGGCATCGTGACAGGGGACGTGGCAAGTGACATTCCGCATCTGGTGGCAAAGGACGTGGCAAGTGGCATTCTGCATCTAGTGACAGGCAATGTGGCAGGTGACATGGCAAGTGACATTCCGCATCCGGTGAGAGGCAACGTGGCAGGTGACGTAGCAAGTGACATTGCGCATTTTGTGGCAGGCAAGTGACATTCCGCATCTGATGAAAGGCCACATGGCAGGTGTGGTGGCAAGTGACATTCTGCATCTAGTGACAGGCAATGTGGCAGGTGACATGGCAAGTGACATTCCACATCTGGTGAGAGGCAACGTGGCAGGTGACGTGGCAAGTGGCTTTCCGCATCTTGTGGCAGGCAACATGGCAAGTGACATCCCGCATCTGGTGACAGGTGAAGTGGCAAGTGACATTCCACATCTGGTGAGAGGCAATGTGGCAGGTGACATTCCGCATCTGGTGACAGGTGACGTGGCAAGTGACATTCCACATCTGGTGAGAGGCAACGTGGCAGGTGACGTGGCAGGTGACGTGGCAAGTGACATTCCACATCTTGTGGCAGGCAACATGGCAAGTGACATTCCGCATCTGGTGGCAAAGGACGTGGCAAGTGGCATTCTGCATCTAGTGACAGGCAATGTGGCAGGTGACATGGCAAGTGACATTCCGCATCCGGTGAGAGGCAACGTGGCAGGTGACGTAGCAAGTGACATTCCGCATTTTGTGGCAGGCAACATGGCAAGTGACATTCCGCATCTGATGAAAGGCCACATGGCAGGTGTGGTGGCAAGTGACATTCTGCATCTAGTGACAGGCAATGTGGCAGGTGACATGGCAAGTGACATTCCGCATCTGGTGGCAGGTAACATGGCAAGAAACACACTCAGGGCTGCCACTAATTCTGCATTATGGTGAGTTGTACTATTTTATTAATTACTACAATGTAATAATAGAAATAAAGTGCTGACAAACCGACCACGAAAAATCGCTTATCCCCTATGCCCCCCCCCCCCCAACCGGGCCTTGGCACAATTTTCTTCCACGCAGCCGGTCCTCGATGCCAAAAAGGTTGGGGACCACTGCTCAAAATGACATTCTCTGACGAAAAATGGCTTAACGCTTGCATCCTAGCACACAAATACACTATCAGTCCCAGCATATCATATAAAATCTTGACTAATTTGTATTTTCCCCCAGCCAAGTTGAATGCCTGGTACCCAGAAATAACAGATACATGCTGGCATTGTGGCAGTGGCAGGTGTAATATGATGCATACTGTATCTGGTGGGACTGCTCGCTTTTGCGCAATTTTTGGGAAAACATTTGTACACAGATTTATTCCATAAGTGGGACAAAATTAAAACTTACAACAGAATGCGGTCTATTGAACATTTCCAACTACTCGCTAAGCAAATATAAAAAATCCATAGTGCGACATACTGAACGTGGCAAAATCAATTAGCCCCAAACACTGGAAAACGACTCAAGTACCCATGGTGGCAGAATGGCTACTTGCTGTGGACCTTTATTTATTTTTAAGTACTCTGATTCTTTTGATAAATTACAGAATGGCTGATTGATTTCTGATTTCTAAGCCCTTGTACACACGATCGGAGATTCCGACGGAATGTGTCCGATCGGAGCGTTTTGTCGGATATTCCGACTGTGTGTGGTCTGCATCGGACTGTTTCAGTCGGAATATCCGTCGGACCAAATTTTCCAACTTGCCGGAAATATTTTCAGACAAAATGCTATGATCGGACATACTCCGATCATGTGTAGAGAATGCCGATCGGACAATAGTAGCTATTGGCTACTAGCCTGAACATAGTCCCGTTGTAACGAAATATCATCATCACGTTCTGAGCGATCGGATTTTCCAGCAACTTCGTCCGACCGTGTGTATGCAGTTTCGGACAAGATCTGTCGGACAGAATCTGACAGATTTGGTTGTCGGAATCTCCGACCGTGTGTACAAGGGCTAACAGTCGCGGTTTCATTTGGTTGTTCTTCCTCCCATGAAAGTGCAGATTTTGGATATACATAGATATGTTAACTTGTGAATCTTGTACCAGCAGACCTTCTTTAAACTTATTAGAAAATGACTCCTATAACCATAATGTGAAATGCTTGCCATTTAAACCCCCTCTCCCCTTTTTTCTCTCTCTCTTTTAAACCCCTCCCCACTACTTTTCTCCTCTTTCCTTTTGTGTCTTTGCTTTTTCCTCCCCCCTCTATATTGCATTACTGCCTTGGTAATGCTCTTGAAAGAAAAATTTTGAGTAGAAAATTATTTCTGTTCATAAAATATGCTTTTTTTATTCGTTGTTCTCTATCTTTATTCTGTTGTTCAGAAGCAATTTACAGCATTGCAAATGTCTGGCATATTGTATGTGATATGTTAAAATGGTTTCTGTATGTTTTGCTATAATTTTGTGCTATTTCAATAAAAAATTTATTGGAAGAAAAAAAAATAGGAATAGAATTTCCATAACAAAAAACATTTCTATTTTCTTTTAACCTGTCATAGTTACAGTACACAGAGTGCCTTAAAGTATTCATATCCCTTGATATTTTCCACATTTTAAAACCAAAAATGTAAATGTATTTTATTGTTTTTATTTTGTAATAGACCAACACAAAGTAGCACATAATTGTGAAGTGAAAGAAATGTCTGTACCAGCTCTGCACAGCTAGAGAGAGAAACTTTTTCCCATTCTTCCTTGCAAGATAGCTCAAGCTCTGTCAGATTGATGTCAGATGGAGAGTGTCTGTGAACGGCAGTTTTCAAGTCTTGCCACAGATTTTCAATTGGATTTAGGTCTGGCCTTTGACTGGGCCATTCTAACACACGAATATGCTTTTATCTAAACCATTCTATTGTAGCTTTGGCTGTATGTTTAGGGTCATTGTCCTGCTGGAAGATGAACCTCCGCCTCAGTCTCAAGTCTTTGACAGACTCAAAGAGGTTTTTGTTAGGATCATTCTTCTCCTGTGATCAGTTAAACTCCAGATGTAATGAAAAGCAGACAATGTATTTCAGATGTGTCGACACAAAAGGTGAGCTCTTACATCGAAGCAGTTAGATTCCAGTCACACAAAATACAGGATGTAACTTCCTTATATATGTTCATAGACTAATACTTCTATTGGCTACGACCCACCGGTGGCTGATTGTGTGACAATGACTTTATTACCAATCACAGCAGGTCTTTACAAACTTTACTAAATAAGGGCATGGCACTAAGCTGTTCCTAGTTTCAATACTTTAAGCAAGTTTTCTGCATACCTAGATAAGCAAATAGCATATACGAGTCACCAGGGAGTGGTTGTTCCTCCCAGCTCCATTTTGTTCAACAGTCCATCACATTAGTAAATATGGAAAACATCCTATAAGATTTTCCTTACATATCCCTCCTCTTGGTATCCATTTTACTGTCTGGACTTAGCTTCCGTGTAGGTCCCTTCTGAAATAGGGTTTTCAGACCTCACATCATTAAGAGGAGTATCTTTGGTGTCATTATAGATATCATCTTGAGTAGGGATTGTTTGATACATGGTTCTGCTGTCTCAATCAATCTTTGTGAACATGGGATACAGCAGCAACAACAAGTGACCAGAATGGCCAAAGCTACAGCAATAGAGATTAAACATGATGTGATAAGTCCAGTCTACTTACCGAACCATCCTTCAAGCCAGTTTGTGAATGGATCATTAATACCTGAGTTTTCCGCTAATTCATTCGATAGAGCAGTCAATCCTTCTAGGGCTCCGGTTACAGTCCCTCCAGGAGCTGTATTGTTATGGATAAAGGTGCAACACATGTTACCAAACATTTTGCATACCCTTCCTCTTTCAGCCAGGACCATATCTAAGGCCATTTGGTTCTGTCATGACCCAAGATCCATCCCACTACTGTGCCCCGGAAGTGTAAAACAAGTAAAGTTGCATGGATATGCAGTAACCGACAGAGGTATCTGAGGTCTCTGTACTGGGGGGGAAACAACAAACCCAACGTGTGACAGGTAGAGTTGGCTTCAGGTTTATAGCTTTTATTATACAATGGCAACATGCATTTCAAACCTTCTGGATCTGTATTGTGTATTGCTATGGCATCTTCTACTGTTTAATTAGTAAATCTTATAGTTTTACTCAGAACTTCTATTTTAGTATGGCCTTCTTATTTTCCTTCTGTCTACCCTTTCCTGTTGTCTGGTTTAATTGGGTAGTAATACCTCAAGGAAAAGGTTACCCAAAGGATCTGTTCCTGACACCCATGCTCCCATCAGCAATGGATTGCAATCTCTGCTATGTGTACTGGGGGACTTAGCTGTCTTTGTTATGGTCAGTCTTTCTTTTAGGCCACTTATTTGGACGGTTGTACCCCCAATCTTGGTGTGCTGTAGTCCATAGGGCCTACTTCCATACTGAACAGTCAGTTCCACTTGGAAGATAACTGTTGTGCTTTTTAAGGACATTTTCCCGCACAATATTTATTAAGTAATTTTTAACGAAGATATTTTTAAGATACAAAATCAATCTATATGACACAGTCTATATATGTGAAATGTATTCACGGAGACAAGTGATCATAAAAATAGTTACATTTATTGGTTGACAAAAGACAAATATTTACATGAAATTAAAATACAGATTGCATTACTTGATCATTTGACAATTAATGGAAATACCCTCAAACTGGACGTAGTAGTACCTTGGACTTAATTATCACCATTATCACTTCTCGGTAGAATCAATAACCTTTTGATAATTGACAATTAAACAGAATGTCTGTATTTCACACGTCCAACCGTTACCATACTGCAGGTAAGTAAGTGGTTAACAATGTGAAATAAATTAGACATTTGTTTGTCAATAAAATTGGCAACTATGCAAAAAAAGAAATTTATAATGAAAAATAGAATTTAGAGAAAAATCTAAAAGGCGGTTATTGATTTGGGAGAAAGATTTTCAATAATAGAATATTCAAAAAAATCAATATTTAAGA
Source organism: Lithobates pipiens (assembly GCF_037356315.1). Taxonomy (NCBI): domain Eukaryota; kingdom Metazoa; phylum Chordata; class Amphibia; order Anura; family Ranidae; genus Lithobates; species Lithobates pipiens. The sequence goes on from NW_027507790.1 coordinate 112,558,122, forward strand.
GAACATAGAAGAGATGATAAACATATATTTACCCATTTCCAATATGGCTATTGGTGTGGATTGTTGGTTACCAGGAATTTTAAGATGGTTGCCGTGGCTTTCAACATAGATTCTCTTACAGAGGAATTACTTTGTGTGACCTCCGAGTTCCAAGGAGCAGGGATCTTCGTGAATGTAAAAATATGTATTCATGCATGGTGCATGAGGGTCAGTCTGTCTGGGAGTCTTCCAGTGTCCCTTCTCAGGGGGGGGTCCCTAAGCTTCCCCCTGAGCTCCTTTTCCTTTGACCATCTTTTTAGTTTCTTAAATATCCTCTCAAACAAAAAGATCATAAAATTATACCAAGTTCTGCCCAGAGGGCATGTGTTCCCTCCTCATTGGCAGGCAGACTTAATGATCATCTTTCCCAGTAGTCTAAATGTTTTTAAGGTAATTGCACCTTCAACCACCAGGTGTCTCACACGTGTTTTTTGGTTTATCTCTATAAGTGATATATTTAATTTTATATTGTGTATTTTTTTGTACCTTAGTGAAAATAATCTCTCAAACTGGGAATTCTACTAACCACATACTATCAAATACGCTTAGCATAATTATTGATTAATCACTTGCATAAAATGGTGATATATATACATATCAATGTATATCTATTAATCTTTAGTCCATTTATAAAGGACACAGGTTAGATACAGTATATATCAAACAATATCCCATACAATTATGATCTATATGGATACATGTATAATTCGAGTATCCAATCAATATTTGTTTATCTAAACATAGGTTAAATTCTTATACAGTTATAATCACGATTATATGTTTTTTATAATGCTAATTCATTGCTAAAACACTTCTATTTATAATCACACTTTCATATATAATTTCTTTATGACAAAGTTCTTTAGATCATTAGATACTAAAATTATAATATCTCTTTGGTGACCTACACATATCACATATAGTTTGAATTACTTGAAGTACTTTTGAAATATGTCTGACTTGTATATCCCTCTCACACCATGTTTTGAGATGAACTTTGAGCTTCCAATAAATGTTTAGATGGCTGTGTCCTTCAAGTCTCTACAATTCACACAATCGATTTTGTTGATCTCTCACTTTCTGAGATAATGGGATATTTGTTCTGGTCATTCAGGTTTAATGACTGTTAGTCACAGGTACATCCTAAGTATGGCCCAAACCTTGCCATATATATTTGCACAGCCTTCCTTGTCCATTCAAGGAGATAGCTAAGAGTTTTTCTGGTGTCTGTGACAAAACATCCTTTTGTTCAGGCAACATATTGTCTCAATACAGGCTTGTAGAACTTACAAGAATAACTAATCCCCTGAACATTTGGAAAAACATGTGAGATCCTGTATTTTGCTTTGAAGTTCTCCAAGGGGGTCACAGTTCAATAATATCAACATTATAGTTCATCCACTTTTTTTTAGGCCTACTGAAATCTCTCATCTCTGCCAGTGAATATTAAATGTATTTCTTCATGAATTCACAACATAACAAATGTATTTAGCTGCCCATCGGAGTCTTTTTTTTCTTCGGTTATGTCCCCACAGTCCACAATTTGGCAGAAATCAACTAAAATGGTACTAGTTACTGCTTCTATGAAGGTTAAGTTCAAAGCCTTCCCCGTTCTTTCCCATTCTAGAGGTTCCTCCACTTTCCAGTTTCTGACTCCCCATATGGACGTCTCCCCTAGAGTCACCAGTAGGCCCAAGATAGTTACTATCTCTTTCATCCTAACCAGCTGCAGAACTCCAGGGGATAAGGTAAGGGAGTCTTCACCAGTTTGAGTAAAGTTCCACCTTGTGTGGGACCTCACTTTGTAGCCAGACCCCTCTCACTTAGACAAGTGCCAATGTTTCCTTTTTATTACTTTTATCAGGACCCAGTCTCCTATGTGGCTTCTTTTCGTCTCCTTGGATTGAACCTTCTGGAACAGAACAACCTTCATTAATTTGTTTTTGTTTCAACAGATTAGACATACTGTATATTCTGCTAGAGTAAGCTCAGATTCTTCAACTGATGTTTCATTTGGTAATAAAGGTATATTATATGGCCTTCCATGTACGATTTCAAATAGGCTCAAACCTTGTTTTGTCGGTATAATGTGTATACTGGTCACAGCTAATGATAAGCCGTACATCCAATTTTTACCTGTTTCTTCCATAGCTTTTCTCAGTTTCTTTTTTAAGATTCCATTGTGTCTCTCCACCAATTCAGCTGATTGGGGGTGGTAGGCACAATGTTTTTTTACTCGGATACCCATCACTTCTGTCAAATGTTGTATAGTTTTATTTAGAAAATGTGGTCCATTACCACTGTAGATCTTTTCAGGGAGTCCAAATCTAGGAATTATATCTCTTAGTAATGTTTTTGCCACTGTCTGTGCATCTGCACTTCCTCTTGGGAATACCTCCACCCATTTGGTCAAGGCATCTATTATTACCAGACATGTAAATGTATTGTAATGAATATTGCGGTGTGGGGAACTTCCCTTTCCGTGGTCTTATGCCTCCCTGAACATTGTGTCTTACTCATAAAATGCATTAAGAACAAAACGTTTTTGAGTAGTTTGTGAAGCCGTAGGCTGTACATACCTTATTTAACATCTCTGTCATCCCCCTGTTTGACACATGAGTTACTCCATGTGTCAATACTGCTGCATACCTAAATAAGGATTTTGGCAATACCGGCTTTCCTTCAGATGATGTGTAGATGTTATCTAGTATTGTGCAACCTTTTGTTTTCCAATATTGTTTCTCCCCAGGAGGTGCATTCTGCTGCATATCAGTAAGGACTGTATGATCTAGCTCTACAATTTCCTGTTTTGTGATTATTTGATGTGTTTCTTGTGCCGCTATTTTAGCTGCTTCAGCTGCCCTTTTATTTCCCTCCGAGATGGGGTCTGTATATTTTGTGTGTGCTTGACATTTGCAGATTGCAAGCTCTTTTGGTAGCTGAAATTAAGTCCGTGTGTGAAATTGGCTTACCATTGGAGGTGACCATCCCCCTGTTTTGTTGTGCAAAAACAAGTACTGATGAAAAGGCATACTGACTGTCAGTGTATATGGTTATGGATTTTCCTTTTGATAGTATGCATGCTCTTGTCAGTGCTACAAGCTCCTCGTGCTGAATTATGTTTTGGTAATGGCCTAGCTTCTAAGATTTCATAATTTATCCACTACTGCATATCTAGTTGCATTTGTGGCATCTGGATTTTTCTTACTGGTGCCATCAACAAAAAGTGTCTCGTCAGGGTTAGATAATGGTGCATCTTTCAAATCACTTTGGATCAATTGTGGACATAAAATTGGGGATTTGGATTGTACGATTATTTTTTATTTTATTTCTTTGTTTTTAAGGTTGAACTGGATGGACTTGTGTCTTTTTTCAACCTGACTAACTATGTAACTATGTGGCAGTACCTTTTCAGCAATGACAGCAGTACAGTCATGTTTATGACCATCAGAAGGAAGTGGTAGTACACCTCTGTATCGTAAGTGAGGTTGTGTCAAGAGGATTGTCATACAGGAAAGGTGTCGTACTGGGCTCAAATCTGATATCTTTTGTTGTAAAGGATGACAGACACTGCATGTGGTAACTTGAGTGTCAAAGGGTGATATAGCACTATAGATGCTAAGGCCTTGACTGCTTCGGCTGCAGCTACCACTGCCTGCATGCAGGGTGGAAGTGCTCTAGTTACACTATCCAATTTTGTAGAATAGTAAGCAATTGACCTCTAGCGCCCACCCTGTGACTGTGTAAGTACTGATGTCATGTGACCTTCCCTTGTGTCTACTGTTTATTCGAAAGATTTGTCATACTTTGGTCAGGCTAGCACTGGTGAACTAGAAAGGACTTGTTTTAGGTCAGTAAAGGATGTCTTTGTTTCCTCACTCCATTTTATAGCATCCTGTAGGGCCATGGGGCTCCCATGCATGGACCAATGGGACAGTTAGTATTGAATACCCGGGGATCCAAGCCCTACAAAAATTAGTCATGCCCAAAAAAGACATCATTTGTTTTTTTTTGTTTCTGGCTTCGGCACCTGGAGGAGGGCTCGAACTCTCTCCTCATCCAGGTGTCAACCTTCTTTTGAGATATTATAATCCAAGTATTTGACCTGCTGTAGCCACAACTGGAGTTTAGTTTTATTTACCTTATGCCCTTGGTCATGGAGGAAATACAACAGAGCCATTGTGTCAGTCCTACAAAACTCCTCTGAGGGAGACACCACTAGGATATCGTCTACATAGAGGAGGAGCTGGCTTCCACCTGAGGGCACAAATTGAGCCTAGTTTGAGGATATCGCCTGTGAAAAGATGGTGGGGGACTCACAATAGCCCTGGGGCAACCTAGTGAAGGTATACCTTTTCCCTCTGTAGATGAAGGCAAACCAAAATTTATGGTCAGGGTGCACCGGAATGCTGAAGAAGGCGTTACTGATATCAATCACAGAAAATAATTAATTTCCTGGATCTAAATCATTCAATAGTGTGTGTGGATCTGGTACCACATGAGCTCTTGGTATAACTGCCCGGTTAACAGCTTATAAATCCTGTACCTTTCTCCAGCATGTGGAAGGTGGAGCATTCTTAACTAGAAAACGAGAGGCATTGCAGGGGCTGTCAGGACACGGAATAATCACCCTTGTTTGTAAAAGTTTGTCTATTACAGGGGCTATACCCTCCTCTGCTTCTTAAGGAGTGATGGTCACTGGTTGGACTCCTTTAATGAGTCCCACATCTGCTGGACCTTTAGTCCACAGTGTCCCTGGGAGCCCATTTAACAGGAGGCCCTCTTCTGTCAAGTATCATTTAGTTCCTGCAGCCCACATGTGTGCCGAGGGCATTTTACTGGTTTCATGTCCTAAGGGTTTGTGACAGAAATAACCTGTCGACCTACTTTTGTATAGGTCCGGTACGCCTACAGGAGCACAATCTCTTAGGTCTTAGCATTCCTAACACAAACCCTCCCACAACCCTCTAATTTCGGCTTTTGGGTTTAGCCAGAGATAGATGTGGGGTGATTTCTCTAAACAGAACTTGCTCCTCAGGGGTACACAACATGCCGATGCACAAAATCCCTCAATGCTCCAGTAAACGTTGGTTAATTGGCCCTTTTCAACGTATCCTATCTTTTCCAGGTGGCCGTTTCTAGTCAATCCAATTTGAGGGGGCCTGGCCCGTCAGGGCAGTCCCTGGCCAAATGCCCCCGTTTTCCACAAACCCAACACTTCCTTCTTTCTACCTGTTCTTTCTTCTTCCATTGTCATCTACCTCTTCCTCTTCCACTCGACCTTCTCCCTCTAAAACCACATCTGCCTCTCCATTTATGAGACTCCTCTGGTTTCGCCACAGCAGTGTACTCTTCTACATCCTCATCTCCTTCATCACCTTGCACAAAAACCTTTACTTTCACATTCTTTTTTGCCATGGTTTTCAAATACTTCTCAGAATGTTTAGCATATTGTAAAGCATCTAAAACCAATGCAGTTTGGTAAGTAACCATGTTTTTAACAATGTAATTCTTATGATCCTGTTTTAATCCATTTACAAAAGCTATTTTCAATTGCTGCTGATATTCACATCCTCAGCCTCGGGGAGCCCTGAAAAGACCTTAAAAACTTCTCAGTTTGTTCAGGTAATAACACTTTCTTTGTCCTCCTGCACTGTAAGGTTCATTTTCTGCCAGTCAGTCCTCTGTATCCACCTAGCTTGGCATCTTTGCAGTAAAGCATTTAGTCTGTTGGTCAAGTCTACACTATCAGGCATCTAGTGCGCTCCCCTAGCCTGGCCAACTGGTGGGGCTGCACAGGGATTCCAATCTCCCTTTATTGAGGCCCAATCTGATCCCAACACACATCAAGGCTCTTTCAACTTCCACACTAATTAGCTTATAACTGTTTCTTAAGCCCTCAATATTCTCAATAAATTCAGTGGGACCCAGCTTTGGATGTTTTATGTGCTCCGTAGCCTTCTGCATGTCATTCTCAGTCAATGGCCTGAAAACAGTCACTGTTAGGGGATGCTGTCTTCCCACCCCATCCGCCTGTCCTTCCCTGGGGTTTGGGACTTCTATTAAGGGATACCCTTCAGCATCCTCCATGCCCTCCTTGCCATAATCTAGTGGTTTTCTGGATCTCTTAGTTCCCTCGGGAACTCCCCATCCCTGGGACCATGCGTCAGTCAACATCTCTAATATAGATCTGCTCATCGCATGGAGCGGACTGTCATCTGCGGAGATTGGGGAAATGGGGTTGGGGTTTTGTTCAGAGGTGGTTCCTTTGACGGGGTGAATGTCACAGGGAGGGTGGTACTCTGGGAGGTGGCTTGCACCTGAGGGGGGGGGACCATTATAAGGAGGTGGTTACTTGGTGTAACAAATGAGATCATCCTCTTTGCCCTCTAGGTGCAGTTGGGCTTGGCATTTTCTTATGTTCTCCTTCCTTCTGCTCTAATTCTAGCATGCTCAAGCCAGTGCTCCGCCATTTCCAACACATACCTTTTTTTTTTTATCTTTGGGTCCTAACAATTTAAGCTTATGCACCAAATCCTAACACCGTTTCGGTTAGTTTACTAGTGGATCCAAACTTCCTTTCCTACTTAGCACAATACTTAACAGATTTAGTTTCTTTGCTATGCATACATTTCTGATCTCCTTCTAATGGCACATTGGGAACACAACAGCAACATAAACAGGCACAAGACATTCGTTTACAGAAACTATTCCCCATGTCTGTTTCTTTTGCTTCAGTTTTGAGTTTAGACAAGACTGGCAATGCTACTCTTGAACCCTGCCAAAATCTATATAAAACAACAAAGTCTTTACTCCCCAAACAACAGGAAATAAATGTTATATATATTTATATTTATATATATATATATATATATATATATATATATATATATATATATATTTATTTATATAAAAACTATTTATACCTTAACCTTTTTCACCACAAAGTACAGCTGGTTAAAACAAACAGTAAAATTAGTCATATGATCAGAAATCACTCGCACACACACACACAAAAGAGGAAGTGCGCTTAGATGTCCACACAATTCCTTAACAATACAACGCTGACTCACAGAACTATCATACAGATTTCTGTGGGGAGGAGTGAGTCCAGTTTCTAACCACAAATTTTCAGGCACACAGAACATATAACTGCCTTAACAGACGAGTTCCCCATCGTTAGCATTAGGTGGGCCTTTTATCAACCTGTAAAACAATGGACTAGCAACCCTTGGGTCACGGTAACAGTAAGAATATAAGAAAAGCAAAAATATCAAGACTCTCCAGTGAAGTTGTAAAGTTAGCAGTAAGGTTAAACATGAGAAAAAGAGGCGATGTTACTACACTACCTACCGAGGGTCAAACACAGGTATCAGTTAGAGCAGTACCTTCAATGTTTTGTTAATTATCTTCAGGATGACTGGGTGGACTATCTTCCTACAGTGGAGTTTGCTTATAACAATTCTAAACATAGCTCCACCTCTCAAGCCGCGTACACACGGGCGGACTGTCTGGCCTACTTAGTCCGCCGAAACACATTTCAGCGGACAGTCCGCTCGTGTGTGGGCTTCAGCGGACTTTTTCAGCGTGCAGTCTGGCGGACTAAGTATTTCGGAATGTTGGAAATACTGTCCGCTGGACATCGCATTTCGGCTGACAATCCGCCCGTGTGTGTACCAGTCCGCCGTACTTTTGAAATGAGCGGACTTTTCCCGCCCGGAGAAAAGTCCGCTCATTTCGAGCGGGTATCCAGGTAGGTGGGGCCCGCGACGGAGACGTCGCTGGCCCCGCCGCCTGGTATGGACTTAAAGGGGAACCCCAACGCCGAAAAAAATCGGCGTGGGGCTCCCCCCCAAGTCCACAACAGACCCTTGTCCGAGCACGCTACCCGGCGGCCAGGAAAGGGGGGCGAGCGAGCGCCCCCCCTCCTGAGCCGTACCCTCAACATGGGGGGGTGTCTTGGGGAAGGGGGGCCGCGCGGCCCCCCCACCCCAAAGCACCTTGTCCCCATGTTGATGAGGACAAGGGCCTCTTCCCGACAACCCTGGCCATTGGTTGTCGGGGTCTGCGGGCGGGGGGCTTATCGGAATCCGGAAGCCCCCTTTAATAAGGGGGCCCGGATACCGGCACCCCACCCTATGTGAATGAGTATGGGGTACAATGTACCCCTACCCATTCACCTGTGAAAAAAAGTACAAAAAAACAACACAGGGTTAAAATATTTTATTGCACAGCTCCGGGGGTCTTCCGTCTTCGGGGGTCTTCTCGCCGGACTCCTCCGCTATTTTCTTGTAGCTCTTTTGCTAGCGGAGGAGTCCGGCTTTCTTCCTCGCCGCCGGGCCTCTTCTCCCGACTTCCGGGGGTCTTGTCCCCCTCTTCGGTTCTTCTGCCGGGCCACCGCGCCTTCTTATAGCTCTTTTACAGGCGGTGGCCCGGTCTTCTGTCGCCGCCGCCGTCGCCTTCCGTTCTTCTTCTTCTTCTTCTTCTTCTCCAGGAGATGTTGCCTCGACGATCTCTCCGGCCGGAATGCCAGGGACGCGCTCCGCTGCCACTTATATAGGGACAATGGGGCGGTGTCACATGGCTTTGTCACATGGGTTGGCCACATGGGTTGATGTCACATGGGGACTATGACATCGTAAGGGGGCGGGGTCACCATGTGACCAACCCATGTGACATAAAGCCATGTGACACCGCCCCATTGTCCCTATATAAGTCGCAGCGCAGCGCGTCCCTGGCATTCCGGCCGGAGAGATCGTCGAGGCAACATCTCCTGGAGAAGAAGAAGAAGAAGAAGAAGAATGGAAGGCGGCGGCGACGGCGGCGACAGAAGACCGGGCCACCGCCTGTAAAAGAGCTATAAGAAGGCGCGGTGGCCCGGCAGAAGAACCGAAGAGGGGGACAAGACCCCCGAAGACGGGAGAAGAGGCCGGCGGCGAGGAAGAAAGCCGGACTCCTCCGCTAGCAAAAGAGCTACAAGAAGATAGCGGAGGAGTCCGGCGAGAAGACACCCGAAGACGGAAGACCCCCGGAGCTGTGCAATAAAATATTTTAACCCTGTGTTGTGTTTTTTTTGTACTTTTTTTCACAGGTGAATGGGTAAGGGTACATTGTACCCCATACTCATTCACATAGGGTGGGGGGCCGGTATCCGGGGGCCCCCTTATTAAAGGGGACTCCCGGATTCCGATAAGCCCCCCGCCCGCAGACCCCGACAACCAACGGCCAGGGTTGTCGGGAAGAGGCCCTTGTCCTCATCAACATGGGGACAAGGTGCTTTGGGGTGGGGGGGCCGCGCGGCCCCCCTTCCCCAAGGCACCCCCCCATGTTGAGGGCACGCGGCCTGGTACGGCTCAGGAGGGGGGGCGCTCGCTCGCCCCCCTTTCCTGGCCGGCCGGGTAGCATGCTCGGACAAGGGTCTGTTGTGGACTTGGGGGGACCCCCACGCCGATTTTTTTCGGCGTTGGGGTTCCCCTTTAAGTCCATACCAGGCGGCGGGGTCAGCGACGTCTCCTTCGCGGGCCCCGCCTACCTGGAGACGCGCTCAAAATGAGCGGACTTTCCTCCGCGTGTGTGGGCGAGTCCGTTCATTTCAAAAGTAGGGCGGATAGTATGGCGGACTTAGTCCGCCGTATTAGTCCGCTCAAAAAGTGCCGTGTGTGGGCAAGTCCGTTCATTCGAAAGTATGACGGACTGTCCGTCGGATTGTCTGACGGACTAATTTGGCCAGACAGTCCGCCACGTGTGTACGTGGCTTCAGACCCCTTTTTTCCTAAATACCAGGCATCATCCAGCTTTTATCCCTGATCTCCCTATCTCAACTCCGATTCCTGCTGTTACCAACAGATTAACTGCTTTACAGGAGATCCAGGAAAAATTGATCGAGACTTTGAGGGAAGCTCAGATAGGTTACAAGAAGGCTGCAGATAGACATCGCAGAGCACTTCCTACCTTTCATGTGGGTGATCAAGTTTGGTTATCTACTAAAAATCTGAAGGTTCATGTTCCATCTGCAAAGTTGGGACAAAAGTTTGTGGGACCTTTCTAGATCTACCCAGTCACCTTTCGCCTAAAACTTCCAGCCAGTATGAAGATTCACCCTGCGTTTCACATACAGTGGTGTGAAAAAGTGTTTGCCCCCTTCCTCATTTCCTGTTCCTTTGCATGTTTGTCACACTTAAGTGTTTCGGAACATCAAACCAATTTAAACAATAGTCAAGGACAACACAAGTAAACACAAAATGCAATTTGTAAATGAAGGTGTTTATTAATAAAGGTGAAAAAAAATCCAAACCATCATGGCCCTGTGTGAAAAAGTGATTGCCCCCTAAACCTAATAACTAGTTGGGCCACCCTTAGCAGCAACAACTGCAACCAAGCGTTTGCGATAACGTGCAATGAGGCTTTTACAGCGTCCTGGAGGAATTTTGGCCCACTCATCTTTGCAGAATTGTCCTAATTCAGTTACATTAGAGGGTTTTCGAGCATGAACGGCCTTTTTAAGGTCATACCACAACATCTCAATAGGATTCAGGTCAGGACTTTGGCTAGGCCACTCCAAAGTCTTCATTTTGTTTTTCTTCAGCCATTCGGTGGTGGACTTGCTGGTGTGTTTAGGATCATTGTCCTGCTGCAGAACCCAAGTTCGTTTCAGCTTGAGTACACGAACAGATGGTCGGACATTCTCCTTCAGGATCTCTTGGTAGACAGCAGAATTCATAGTTCCTTTTATCACGGCAAGTCTTCCAGGTCCTGAAGCAGCAAAACAGCCCCAGACCATCACACTACCACCACCATATTTTACTGTTGGTATAATTTTCTTTTTATGAAATGCAGTGTTCCTTCTACGCCAGATATACTTGGACACACACCTTCCAAAGAGTTCCACTTTTGTCTCATCGGTCCACAGAATGTTGTCCCAAAAGTCTTGGGGATCATCAAGATGTGTTGTGGAGAAATTGAGACGAGCTTTGATGTTCTTTTTGCTCAGCAGTGGTTTTCTCCTTGGAACTCTGCCATGCAGGCCATTTTTGCCCAGTCTTTTCCTGATGGTGGAGGCATGAACGCTGACCTTAACTGAGGCAAGTGAGGCCTGCAGTTCCTTGGACGTTGTTGTGGGGTCTTTTGTGACCTCTTGGATGAGTCGTCGCTGCACTCTTGGGGTAATTTTGGGCGGCCGGCCACTCCTGGGAAGGTTCACCACTGTTCCATGTCTTCGCCATTTGTGGATAATGGCTCTCACTGTGGTTCGCTGGATTCCCAAAGTTTTGGAAATGGCTTTATAACCCTTTCCAGACTGATAGATCTCAATTACTTTCTTTCTCAATTGTTCCTGAATTTCTTTGGGTCTCGGCATGATGTGTAGCTTTTAAGGATCTTCTGGTGGACCTTACTGTGTCAAGCAGCTCCTATTTAAGTGATGCCTTGATTGTGAACAGGTGTGGCAATAATCAGGCCTGGGTGTGGCTATAGAAATTGAACTCAGGTGTGGACAACCACAGTTATAGTATGTTTTAACAAGGGGGGCAATCACTTTTTCACACAGGGCCATGATGGTTTGGATTTTTTTTCACCTTTAATAATAAACACCTTCATTTACAAATTGCATTTTGTGTTTACTTGTGTTGTCCTTGACTATTGTTTAAATTGGTTTGATGTTCCGAAACACTTAAGTGTGACAAACATGCAAAGGAACAGGAAATGAGGAAGGGGGCAAACACTTTTTCACACCACTGTATCGTTACTCAAACCTTTTCACAAAAATACTATATCGGGAAGAATTCTTCCACCCCCTCCACTTGTTAAGGTACAGGGTGAAGAATATGTGGTGGAGGAAATTGTTGATACCAGGATCTATAGGAACAAATTGCAATATCTGGTTCAATGGGATGTATATGGGCCAGAAGAAAATTCTTGGGAGCCTGAGCAGAATGTTCATGCTCCTAGATCAGTGATGGCGAACCTTGGCACCCCAGATGTTTTGGAACTACATTTCCCATGATGCTCATGCACTCTTCAGTGTGGTTGAGCATCATGGAAAATGTAGTTCCAAAACATCTGGGGTGCCAAGGTTCGCCATCACTGTCCTAGATTAACAAGAGAATTCCACCAGAGGTTCCCTCACAAACCAGGCCCTAAGACATCCAGTGGACGTCCTGGGAAGAGGGGAGTACTGTCAGGACCTGGACTTGAACCTGGGACCTCAGCTGTGTCTGGCAATGAATCTTCTCACTGAGCTATCTGAGATGCTGGACAGTGCCTTGTTAGATCCTTTAGACAACCTATCAGGGAAGTAATTTGGATCAAGCTCACTATCTCCCTTTGCGCACACAAATTCGCCATGGATCGGCGCTCCGGTGCACGCACATTTGCGGCCCTACTGAGCGGCGCGCGAGGGTGCACACAAGCACAGGCATAATGCGAATTCACTGACCAGCCTATAAATGGAGCCTTAGCAGACAGACAAGTTGCTGGTTTGTCTCAGCTCACCTGTGTTCCTCTGCTTCCTGTTCCTGTTTACCACTTTCTGTTGTGACCCGGATTGCCTGAAGACTATGCTGATTCTCTCCTGACCTGACCCCTGGCTTGTTTAACCTCCCTGGTGGTATGATTATTTTGGATTTTAGGTGCTGAAAGCGGTACAATTATTTTGCATGAAAATGTGGCGTTTTATATTGTAGTCCTACAATTCTTAGGAATAACTCTCTTAAATCTGTTCAAACCAGAGTCTAGCAGACATCCCGGGTATGATAAAGTTTGAAAAATGAAATCATAAATTATAATATAATAAATAACTATAAATAATTATACCAAATAATAATACAACAATAATAAAAAGTATTCAATAATGTAATCAAATCAAAAACACAGAAATTTGCTCAGTTGCAGAATTGTCACTGTCATTACATTTCAATATTTGATGACGGATCTCCGCACAAATCGCTATCCCTCAATTCTGCAAGTGATTCCAATTTATTATCGCTGTTTTCTAGCTGGTCTAAAATAATTTTTGAAGTAAAGGGACAGTTTTGGTTGCTATGGACAATGTCCAGTTTCCAGGCATAAAGAACAGTTTTTATATTATAAAACTGCATGCAGGACACTGGACAGACCACTAGGGACAAAGGGGATGTAAAATAATTACATACAGCAATGTAATCTGTAAGATTACATTATACTGTATGTATACTGTGTGTTTCACTTGCACAACCCACAACCCATGCAGCTAGGACTTGTTCACTCTCATCTCACCCCTGATGAAAGGCAACGAAGACGACAGGCCAACCTATGTCTGTACTGCGGAGGGGTTGGCCATTACCTTTGCAACTGTGCAGTGAGACCCTATAAGCCACCTCTGCAATTCGTTATGAACTATCAAGCCACAAATCTCACCCAGTCTTATGTTAATCTCTGTTTCTCTGCAGCTGGCAGAAGAGGATTCAACTACCAGCCGTAATTGACTCTGGAGCATGCAGTTGTTTCCTGGACATCTGTGGCTCAAAAACTTCACATCCCTCTCCATGACAAAAAAACAAAATCTTTTTGTCCACTTGGCTGATGGGTCTTTACCTCGCTCCGGACCAGTTACACAAGAGATCCAGCCAATTCTCACCATCACGGACTCGGGACACCACGAGTTCCTACGCTTTGATTTGATTTTTTCTCCCATGTTCCCTATTATTTTAGGACTCCCTTGGTTGCAGGCCCATGACCCTCAAGTTAACTGGGGCAAGAAGAAGGTCTCCTTTAAGTCCTACTATTCTCAACACTGTTTCCCTCCAGTTCCAGCTCCTTGCAAGGCAGTCGTTCCTGCATCCGACAGTCTTCAGCATGTCCCTCCAGTATATCTTGAGTTTAAGGATGGTTCTGATAAGAAGGCGGCCAATTGTTTACCACCTCACCAGTCTTACGACTGCCCTATTGAATTGTTACCAGGATCCGAAATTCCTTTTGGGCACATATTCCCACTATTTGAGACTGAACTAAAGGCTCTCAAAGCCTACACTTGATGAGAACCTAGAAAAAGGCTTCATTTGTCCCTCTTCATCTCCAGCTGGGGCGGGTATTTTCTTTGTTGAGAAAAAAGATGGCTCCCTCAGACCCTGCATCGTTAATAGAGAACTCAATAAAATAACTATCAAAAACCGATACCCACTCCTGCCCATCCCAGAACTATTTCAGCGCTTCCGGACTGCCAAGATCTTCTCCAAACTTGACCTACTAGGTGCTTATAACCTTGTCTGGATTCGTGCCAATGACGAATGGAAAACAGCCTTCAGGTCCAGGTTTGGGCACTTTGAGTATTTAGTGATGCCCTTCGGTCTGTGCAATGCCACCTTTCAACACCTGGTGAATGATATTTTCAGAGACTACCTTGACGACTTTGTAGTCGTATATTTAGATGACATTCTCATTTTTTTCTGCCATCGAACTACACTGAGACCATGTAAGAAAGGTCCTTACCATTCTTAGGAAACAAACTATACCTTAAGGCAGAAAAATGCGAATTCAAAAAAGACCGTTGTCCAATTTCTCGGATTCATCATTTCCACTGAGGGGATCGCCATGGACCCCCAAAAGGTCAGGTGCTAACTTTTAACGAAGATTCATTGACGGCTTCTCATCCATTGTTTCTCAGATTACGCAGCTGACCTGTCAACATGGGCGCTTCCAGTGGTCCCAAGAAGCTCAGGAAGCCTTCATTAAACTAAAATCTTTGTTCACTTCAGCACCCATTCTACAGCATCCAGACTCGCTTTTGCCATTCGTGCTGGAAGTTAACGCTTCTGAAACCGCCACTGGAGCCATTCTTTCCCAAAGACGGGGCCCCAAGGCCCTTTTGCATCCAGTAGCTTTTGCATCACGAAAGCTAAATCCTCCAGAAAAGAATTATGATGTCGGTGACTGAGAGCTATTGGCCATTAAGTTTGCCTTAGAAGAACGGAGGTATCTCTTTGAGGGCCCAACTCATCCTATTACAATTTTTACAGACCACAAGAATCTAGAATATTTCAGAGCAGCCAAGCCCTTAAGACCACGACAAGCCCGTTGGGCACTTTTTTTTCTAGGTTCAACTTCCACATTTCCTACCGTCCCGGGTCCAGAAATGGCAAAGCGAATGCACTCTCCCGGATGTTCCCTGAATCCCCCCAGTTAACCGAGCCCAGCACCATTCTGTCACCGCAAAATTTCCTCCTTACGCAATTCAACCTGGCAACCGCCATTAAAACAGCCTCAAGCCACTGTACCGATCCCGTAGTGTCTTCCTTGGAGAAACGCAATGATCTACTTTGGGCACAGGATAAGATCTTTGTTACTCAGGAAATAAGGCCAACAATCTTAAAGACTTTTCATGACCATAATTTGGCCGGCCACTTCGGAATACGGAAAACGTCAGAATTAATTTCCCGTTCCTTCTGGTGGCCTGGTTGGAGGCGGGACTGTCAGAAATGTGTCTCCTCATGTATTCCGTGCCAACACAACAAAGGATTTAAAGCCAAACTTTGGGGATTACGGAGACCCCTACCTATCCCTGAAGGGCCGTGGGCAGACGTCTCTATGGACTTTATTGTGGACCTGCCACCCTCAGAAGGGTTCACCACCATCCTGGTCGTGGTTGACCGTCTTTCAAAAATGGCCCACTTCTTGCCCATGATTGGTACTCCCTCTGCCTTGGACACTGCCAATACCTTTATTAAGGAAATAGTCAGACTCCACGGAGTACCTAACAGTATCGTCTCAGATAGGGGTGCTCAGTTTACCTCTAAATTCTGGAAAGAACTCTGTAAGGCCCTGGAAATCAAGGTCTGTCTCTCATCCGCATACCACCCTCAGAGCAACGGTCAGACGGAACAGAAACAGCAGAGATATTGTTTTAGAGATTGATTTGTCCTTTCTGACTCCCAGGATGACTGGTCTTCCCTGTCTACAGAATTTGCATACAACAATTCTGTACACACAACTACTAACCAAACACCGTTTTGGTCGAATTTTGGATTCCATCCCTCCTTCCTCCCCAACTCCATACCTGAAACGTCAGTCCCCGCTGTTAAGGATCGGATAGTCTCTATCCAATCAAATTTTCAAAAGATTCAAGAAATCATGCAAAGAGCTCAAGACGACTACAGGAAGTACTACGACAAAGGGAGAAAGGAGAATCCAGATTTTGGAATTGGCGAGGTCCTTTGTGGGTTTTAATAGCCAAACCATTAAATTTAGCGTCCGTAAGGTAGGATGGAATACCGGACCTTGTGCGAGAAGGTCTGGCCATAATGGCAGAGTCCAAGGGACTCCTACCACCATCTTTATGATCTCAGCAAACCAAGATCTTCTGGGCCACCAGAATCACCTCCTTTTGTTCCTGCTTGATCCTATGGAGAAGACACGGAAGTAGCAGAACTGGAGGAAATGCATAGATTAGTGAAAACTGATCCCATGAGAAGACTAATGCATCTGTTCCGCATGCTAGCCGATCCCTCGTTCTTGACACAAAGTTGTCAACCTTGTGTTGAACCTGGATGCGAACAGGTCCATGTCCGGAATACCCCATCTCTGACATATCGCTAGGAAGATGTCAGGGTGAAGGGACCATTCCTCAGGAAATAACTGTTGGTGACTCAAGTAGTCCACCTGACAATTTTCTATTCCTGGAATGAAAATTGCTGATAGGCAAGGGATGTAGTTTTCTGCCCAACTAGAACATGATGCACCTCTTTTTGGGCTGCAGGACTTCTTGTGCCCCCTTGGGGATTGATGCAAGCCACAGTGGTGGCATTGTCGGATTGAACCCTGACAGGACAATCCCGTAGCCCAAGTTTCCAGGATTCTAGGGCCAGACGTACTCCCCAAATCTCTAGAATGTTGATGGGCAAGGTTTTCTCTGACTTGGATCATCTCCCCTGGACAGAAGATTCTTCCAGGACTGCTCTCCAGTCTAGAAGTCTGGCATCCATTGTCACCACTTTCCAGGATACTGGTAGGAAGGATTTTCCCCTTTGGAGGTTGCTGGATATCAACCACTAATTTAGGCACTGACGTACATCGGGGATAAGCGTATTGGAAAATCTAAAGCCTGAACCTTCTTGTTCCAGACCGACAGGATGGTATTTTGTAGCAGTCTTGAGTGAAATTGCCCGTAAGGAACGGCCTCGAAGGGGGCCACCATTTTCCCTAACAATCTCATGCACAGCCGAATGGAAGGATTTTTCTTTGCTTTGACAAGTTGAATTAGTCCTATAATAGAACTGACTCTTGTCTGGGGTAGGAATACTTTCTTCTGTACGGTATCTATGACCAGCCCCAAGTACTGTAATCTCCTTGAAGGTTTTAAGGAGGATTTTTCTAGGTTAGTATCCAACCCAGAGATTCCAGGTAGTGATTAAACTTTGGTTTAGACCAGAGACTAAATGATCTATTAAAAGTAGATCGTCTAAATAGGCTAGGACAGTTATGCCCGGAGCCCTTAATCTGGCTAAAGGAGGTGCCAGAATCTTTGAGAACATTCGCGTTGCGGTGGCTAGACCGAATGGCAGGGCCACAAACAGATGATTTTCTATCTCGAAGCAAAGGAATTTCTGGTGAGCGGGAAATATCGCCACGTGGACATATGCATATTATATAATCGATCAATGCTAAAAAATCCCCTCCTTGCAGGATGGAAACAACCGATCGGATTGATTCCATGCGAAAGGACCGGATATTTAAGTACCGGTTTAGATCTTTGAAATCTAGAATGAGTCTTACTTCCCCGTTTGGTTTTGGAACCGTGAAAAGGTTTGAATAAAAACCTGAGCCCTGTTCCTCTAAGGGAACCTCTGATATCACCGGCTGGGATAAGAAATGATCCAGAGCTAAAAAGAGAGACTTCCTTTTCTCTAGATCTCTGTGAACGTTTGATCTTAGAAAACGAGGAGACGGAAATTCTCGGAACTCTAGTTTGTAACCTAGAGAGACTGAGGAAGCCACCCATCTGTCTTGGCATTGTTCCTGCCAGATCTTTGAAAATTGCAGAAGCCTTCCCCCCACCCGAGCAAGCGGGAGCACCCCTTCATAAGGAGGCCTTAGCATTCTGTTTTGCAGGCTTTCTGCCCCAAGACCTCTTTTGACCCTGGTGCTGCCCTTGGGGTCTTCCTCTTGAACTCGACGGTGGAGGCTGTCGAGAATGCCTAGAGGCTGATGCCCCTGGCACAGGTGAGGAAGAACGCTTAAAGGAGAAATGTTTAAACTTATTTTTTTACTGGTAAAAGAGAGCTTTTCCTATTAGAGATTCTTTGGATGTATTTATCCAGATCGTCCCCAAATAGCCGTTCACCATGAAATGGGAAACTGGCCAAAAGTTTCTTACATGGTGCTTCAGCTGACCAATTCTTCAGCAACAGAACTCTGCGAGAATGCACTAGTCCTAGCATAAGCCGCGAGACTTGGATAATAGAATCTTTCATAGCATCTACTGTAAAACATAGTGCATCTGATATGCCAGCATATTGCTGGGCCTGTTGATCAGGAAGAATTTTAAGCATCTCCACAAACTGTTCCTTAATGGACTGAGATACACCAATTTCCACAAGGACTGGCTGTGCTACTGAACTTGCTAGAGACATATTGTTCTTAAAAACAAGTTCCAACTTTTTATCTGTTGGATCCTTTAACATCAGCGCATTATCCACTGGACAAGTGAGATTTTTGTTCACTGAGGCGATTGTAGCATCAATTGCTGGAACCCCCCATTTCTTACATAAATCATCCTCCTTAAGATATAGTATAGGAAACATTCTGGGAGGATAAAATTGTTTATCTGGGTGTTCCCATTCAGAATATATAAGCTTTTTTAGCCATGAATGAATAAGAAAAGCATCCCCAGATGGGGGAGGTTTTAGTGAGCCCAAACCAGAGGTGGGTTCATCAAGAGCCTGCGCTACAGGCAGCAAAAAGGTTGAACGAACCGATTTAGTAAGAGAGTGTACAAGCAAACTGTCTTGTGATACTACTCCCTCCATATTAGGATCCTTGGAAGAGGATATATTAGTATCTTCCAAGTCTCTTGGAAGATCTTCTTGATCCCCTGCCCCTTGTATCTCAATATGAGGGTCCTGAGCACTGGATGGGGATCTGCTACATTTAGACCCACTATGGAGGCATCAATCTTCTTTTCCAAATTAGAAATGGTAGAAGAAAAAACCTCCTGTGTGATATATATATATATATATATAGGGACTGAAGTGTCCAGCGCTACTGCCACATCAGTCTCCCCTGACGGCTCAATCTGACCGGCCACATCACTCTCAGAGGAGGATGACATTCTTTTGGAAATGGATTTAGGTTGTGAAACCATCCAGCCCTTAGAACCCTTTGAGGAGTTCCTGGTCCCTCTTCCACTCATTGCCTGAAGCACAAAGCAGAGGCACTACCAAAAAGAATGTACACTGCTAGGCTA
The DNA here is from genome assembly GCF_037356315.1 of Lithobates pipiens. Taxonomy (NCBI): domain Eukaryota; kingdom Metazoa; phylum Chordata; class Amphibia; order Anura; family Ranidae; genus Lithobates; species Lithobates pipiens. Next base: position 112,577,593 of record NW_027507790.1, read on the forward strand.
TAGTCCAGCACTACAAAGCTGCTATTAATGCCTAGCCTGGTAAAGTAATAATGTGTCAAATGGGAATGCCTGTGTCACCAAACCTAAAGTAAGCCACCTCTGGTCATGTGTCCCTCCACAGCCAGCAGCAGCAACATACACAGTGCTTTTTAAAAACGTCCTCCACGTGTAGCTGGTGTCTGACGCCGTTAACCCCCCCCCCCCCCGCTGATTACGCCCCCCGTTTTCAAAAGAAAGAGCTTTCCCGTGTGAGCGGCGGACTCTAGGTGTCTAGAGAACAGCTGACATGGAGGCGAGAGGGGTAAAAAGCACCGCTGAGGGGCCACACGTTTTTTTTTAAACCAAAAAAAAGTGATTTCTGGCATAGAATTCCCCCCCGGGGGTAATTTCAACATGGGGGGCGCAGGAGGAGGGACCAGCCCCCCCTTTGTTTACCAGAGGATCTGCTGCTTTGGCCGGAGAATGAGGAAGTAATGTCTCCTGACACAGCGCTGTTTCCAGTATAAGGCGGTGAGTGCTCGATACAGTGGTGACACATAGGCATGACATTATATAATTAAAGGAGAAATTCATAAGAAAAGCCGAAGATATTTTTTAGAAAACTCCACTTACCTTCCTGCCACAGGGTTATCTGAGATAAATCCAATCTTCACCCCCCTTCACGGTGGGCTCCGAAACCTTCAGGAGCAGGGGAACCTAGAGGTTACCCACAATCCTGGACCTGCAACAGCACCCTGCCAGTAAAAACTTTATGGCCTTATTACCAAAAAAAACTGTATCCCAGGGTCCAGCTCTCTAAAAAGAGAAGCATTCGCAGGCAAAACCTTGTTTCTTCGGACACCAGGCCCGGGTACCATTCCTTAGGCCCATTAAAGGACACTTTGAACAGACCCGCTCCGCATGGCTAGCCCCAGCAAGGAATTGCTCCAGCAGAGCTCAGCACAGCACATCTTTACTTGTGACCAACAGTGGGAGGGGTTATATAGGAAGTGCACTTCTGGTCTTGGGGTGCGCCAGTGTACATCACCTAAAGGTGGCCCATTAACCCACATAGTAACTACTATGGCTGTGTCCCCTGATGTATGAAAAGAAAAATGCTTATCTGGGTGAGCCTCTCAGATACAAAAAAGCTTTTCCAGCAATGAATGGACAGGAAAAGGCATGCATGGCTTGAGGAGGCTTTAGTAAACCTTAAGGTTAAGGGTACATAAATGTGGAGCGATTATTCAGCAAGAAAATGCACCGTCAATCTTATGATTGGAACAGCGGATTCTCCCGCATTTGACACCTCAGAAGAGGAGTCATTAGCCTTACCATGGTTCCCTGAGGGAATTCATCTTCTCCTGCCCCTAGTTCCTCCGTATGAGGGTCCTGGGTAATGGAAGAGAAACTGTCAAGTTTTTACCCACACTGGGTAATGCGATTAAAGTTGATAAACTTTTTATTTCATCCTAAACAGGGGCTGCAGTGTTAAAAACAGTTGCAGACATTTCATGGCCCCGATGCTCACTCTGACCAGACCAGCCACACCCTCTCAGGTGCCATTTGTAGAGATGAGTAGGATTTCTTGAGTAGCTTGAGGGAGACCATTTTAGCTCTTTTGTAGGTGTTTTAACCCCCCCCCCTTCTGACCATAGCCCGATGCACAAAGCAGAGGTACTACCAGAAGAAATCACATCCACTGCTTGAGCAATAGTCCAGCTACTGCCGCTGTTATTGCTCGACCTGATGCAAATAGTAAATGCCCGTATCACCAAAACCTCTTTCATGCTCTTCTTTGCTCTTATGTTTCGCCGACAATTTTGCAGCCAGCATAAATGGAGTTTTTTCTTTTTTTTTTTTCTTAAAACACTTTCCCTCTTTGGAGGGCGCCAACGGTGTGCTAAGCCCTGTCCCCACCATTGCATCACACCCCCCCTTTCTTTTTCAAAAACAGTTTTCCCGCACAAGCATGGGCCTCAGATCCGATGGGACTGGCTGAGTGAGGGAGGGATGGCGTGGAGAAGACCTGGAAGTCGCCGCTGTGTAGGGGTGGTGAAAGAAAACGGCATTGCTGATCGTTTTTAGTTCTCCCTTATACTCAGCCTCTCGAAGAAGGGAAGAGATCAGCTCAGGTGAGGGTGTCTGGAAGAAGAAAAACCCCCCAAACTTACCGGAGGTCTGCCTACTAGCCTACTGCCTACTACAAGTCTACTGTTTCTGTGACACAGTGTGACTGAGCAAAGCATGAGAAGGTACGTGCTCCATGCAGTCCCCAGTGGTGACACTTAGGTGTCACAACATTTACTTTAACCACTTCAGCTCCGGACCAATAAATACCTTAAGGACCAGAGGTCTTTTTGCAATTTCGCACTGCGCTGCTTTAACTGGTAATTGCGCGGTCATGCAATATTGCACCCAAATGAAATTTGCGTCCTTTTCTTCCCACAAATAGAGCTTTCTTTTGATGGTATTTGATTGCCTCTGCGATTTTTTTTTTTGCGATATAAATGGAAAAAGAGCGAAAATTTCGAAAAAAAAAGATATTTTCTTCTTTTTGTTATAAGAAAAATCGAATAAACTAAATTTTACTCATACATTGAGGGCAAAATTTATTCAGCCACATGTCTTTAGTAAAAAAAATGTCAATAAGCGTATATTTTTTGGTTTGCGCAAAAGTTATAGCGTCTACAAACTAGAGTACATTTTCTGGAATTTACACAGCTTTTAATTTATGACTGCCGATCTCATTTCTTGAGGTGCTAAAATGGCAGGGCAGTACAAATCCCCCCCAAATGACCCCATTTTGGAAAGTAGACACCCCAAGGAAATTGCTGATGGGTATGTTGAGCCCATTGAATATTTATTTTTTTTGTCCTAAGGGATTGAATAATGACAAAAAAAAAAAAAAAAATTTTTTTTACAAAAAGTTGTCACTAAATGATATATTGCTCACACATGCCATGGTTATATGTGGAATTGCACCCCAAAATATATTCCGCTACTTCTCCCGAGTATGGGGATACCACATGTGTGGGACTTTTTGGGAGTCTAGTCGCGCACGGCACCCCGAAAACCAATCACCACCTTCAAGATTTCTAAGGGTGCAAATTTTTGATTTAACTCCTCACTACCTATCACAGTTTCGAAGGCCATAAAATGCCAAAATAGCACAAAACCCCCCAAAATGACCCCATTTTGGAAAGTAGACACCCCAAGCTATTTACTGAGAGGCATGTTGAGTCCATGGAATATTTTATATTTTGCCACAAGTTGCGGGAATATTACAAACTTTTTTTTTTGCACCAAGTTGTCACTAAATGATATATTGCTCACACATGCTATGGGCATATGTGAAATGACACCACAAAATACATTCTGCTGCTTCTCCTGAGTACGGGGATACCACATGTGTGGGACTTTTTGGGAGTCTAGTCGCGCACGGCACCCCGAAAACCAATCACCACCTTCAGGATTTCTAAGGGTGCAAATTTTTGATTTAACTCCTCACTACCTATCACAGTTTCGAAGTCCATAAAATGCCAAAATAGCACAAAACCCCCCCCAAATGACCCCATTTTGGAAAGTAGACACCCCAAGCTATTTACTGAGAGGCATGTTGAGTCCATGGAATATTTTATATTTTGCCAAAAGTTGCGGGAATATTACAAACTTTTTTTTTTTTGCACAAAGTTGTCACTAAATGATATATTGCTCACACATGCTATGGGCAGAAGTCAAATTACACCCCAAAATAAATTCTGCTGCTTCTCCCGAGTACGGGGATACCACATGTGGGGGACTTTTTGGGAGCCTAGCCACGTACGGGACCCCGAAAACCAAGCACTGCCTTCCGGATTTGAATATAAAATGCTACCAAAAAACCTGTTAGCGATGGCAGGGATCAGGCCTGACTCTGCGATCGCTGCAGTTATGTGTTTAGTGTTTTGTAAGTGACAGTGATCGATCGATACTGCACTTGGGTGGGCTGGGCAGAGGGGCAAAACGCAGGTGCCAGCAGGTATTTGGGCTGATCCCGCTAACAATGCGTTTTTTTGGAACCCTAAACTGCTGGGGACGCTAGTATAGATCTGATCAGATCAGATATTGATCTGTTCAGATTCTATACCACTACGGGAGGTGTATGCTTTGCGTGTGGGTGTTAGCGGTACTGGTACTAACCTAGCGCTGCCTGGGGCGACGCAGACCCTGACCCTAAAACCTAATTGATATCACCCGCCGGGTGATCAGGGGGTTAAACCTTTATTGGGTAATAAATGGTGGGTGCCCTGATGCTATAAAAAACAAACTAACCAGAGTCACCCGTAACACTTATACGGTGATCAGTGGTGAAAGGGTTAACTAGGAGCAATCAGGGGGTTCAAATTTTTATTAGGTAGTATATGGGGGTCCCTGGCGCTATATAAAAACCTGACGGGGAACCTAAATAACTAACTGGCTAACCAGCGTCACCAGTGACACTTATACTGTGATCGCTGGTGAAAGGGGGTGAAAGGGTTAACTAGCAGCAATCAGGGGGTTAAAACCATTATTGGGTAGTATATCGGGGTACCTAGCGCTATAAAAACCTGGCGGTGAACCTAAAAAAATAACTAGCTACCTAGCGACACTGATGCAGCGTTCAGAAAAATTATCGCTTAGTGACACTGGCAAAAGGGGGTGAAAGGGTTAACTAGCGGAAATCAGGGGGTTAAAACCATTATTGGGTAGTATATCGGGGTACCTAGCGCTATAAAAACCTGGCGGTGAACCTAAAAAAATAACTAGCTACCTAGCGACTGTAGCGACACTAATGCAGCGATCAGAAAAACGATCGCTTAGTGACACTGGCAAAAGGGGGTGAAAGGGTTAACTAGCGGCAATCAGGGGGTTAAACCCATTATTGGGTAGTATATCGGGGTACCTAGCGATATAAAAACCTGGCGGTGAACCTAAAAAAATAACTAGCTACCTAGCGACACATGCAGCGATCAGAAAAATGATCGCTTAGTGACACTGGCAAAAGGGGGTGAAAGGGTTAACTCTAGGGGCAATCAGGGGGTTAAATCTTTATTGGGGGGTGATAGGGGGCTACCCTGGACCTAACACTAACTGTCCTGACAGTTTTTACTGTCACAACTGACACTGAATGCATTGATCAGTAAAGAAATGATCAATGCAATCAGTGACACTGTGACCGGGGGGGATCGGGGGGCGATCGGGGGGGGGATCGGGGGGGGGTTTGTGTGCCTGTGTGTACCTACATGTCAGTGTAGTGTTGGTGCACACTTACTTTTACTCTTCTCCTCGTAGTCCGGTCAAAAAGACCGCCCCGAGGAGAATGACATCACTTCCTCCTTCCTGTGTAAACAATACACAGGGGAGGAAGCTTCTCATTGGCCAGGAGCGATCCAGAGGGGGTGGCCGAAAACCAACGGCCATCCCCTCATCACGGAGCGCTCCTGGACCGAATCGGACCGCCGTAACCAGCGGGAGGGGGTCCGATCGGACCCCCCACCCGCTGGAAGGCAATCACGTAGATGTACGTGATTCTGCCTGCCTGTGCCATTGTGCTGACGTACATTGGCAATACGGCGGTCCTGAAGTGGTTAAAGGAGACATTTCATAAGAAAATGTAAAAATTCCTTAGAAAAACTCCACTTACCTTTCCCGCTGCAGGGTTTCCTGTGGTAAAACCAACAGACTCAATCTTCATCCTTCATGGTGGCTTCAGGAACCGGGGACCCTCTGGGAACCCACAATCCTGGACCTGTAAAAAAAAGCACCCCGCCAGTAAAACTTTATGGCCAAAAGTACTGGATCCCAGGGTCCAGCTCTCTAAAAAGAGAAGCGTTACAGGCAAAACCTTGTTTCTTCGGATTCGAGGCCCGGGTACCATTCAATTCGGGCTAAAAGACACTTTGAATGGTTTTGGCTGCATAGCTAGCCCCAGCAAGGATTGCTCCAGAGGAGCTCAGCACAGCACATCTTCACTCATGACCAACACCTAACAGGCTGGCGAAAAAACTGAGATACTCCCAGTAGCGGGAGGGGTTATATAGGGAGGCAACTTCCTGTTTAGGGTGTGCCAGTGTCCAGCACCTGAAGGTGGACTATAACCCACATAGTAATTACTATTGCTCTGTGTCCCGTGATTACGATTAAATAAAGAATGATACAAACATGATACCTAAACCTGCAGGCATCATTCTGGTATAACCACTCAAAGTCCAGCAACATACCAATACGGTGCTGGTCCTTGTTGGGCATGTATTGTAATGTTCTTTTTTTCATACAGCCTGTGGGCTGAATGAAAAAAAGATTGATCGGTAGTTATGTCCACCATTAGAATAACGACCTTCACCCACCTACTTCTAATGATGGCCATACATGCACCATTTCTGTGAATTTTTGTGATTTTCGTCACATGCCTGACGAAGGTGTCCTGCATGACTCCGAAAATTGCACTCTCCTTGTGTGATCATGCAATAAATTACCCATTTGGATGCTATTTGGCATGATGTGGCATGGTATTTGGCATGGTGTGCTGGCAAATATCTTCACTGTGACTTTAACCGGTATCCAGCTAGTTGTTGCTGCAGCACCCAAACTCAAGAGCTAATCCAGGAATGTGCACGATGGGAATATGAAGTATTTTTTGTGATTTTGGTGAAATCACCTCCTACAGCGCTGGAGTCGCTGATTTACAGATCATGCTCCTCCACCCCTGCTTCGGCATATATGCTCTTTTTTTAAACTGCTGTGCTGAAATCACCTTCTACAGCACTGGAGTCATGGCTCTACATATCGTGGGAGCAAACGCTGTTGCTGTCAGAATATATAAACGGCATACCTGCTAAGCAAATGATGGTTAATAATAAAACAAAGTAACATTACAGTATAACAGTATGACATACCATACCTGCAAAGCAAATACAATAAAACATAGTAAAAATAAAAACATTACAGTTCTAAAATACAGTAACAATAGAGAGAGCGGACAATAAAGAGCGAACATAAGAGAAAACAATAGAGAGGGAACAACAATAAAACTATTTTTGTCTTTTCTTTGCACTTTTATATAAACTGTAAACGTTCCAGATTAGGATCTCTTTAAAATGTGATGGCCATCTCATCTTTCGAGACCATGTGTAAGTGTGCCCTAGGACTGTGCAATGATGTTCCTTACGCTAATACTCCACTAGTGTGTGGTAGCGTTTGAAACACAGTAGGGACAAAAAAAGCGGGTGTCACATCTATATCCAAGCTTTCTACAGACACATCTTCTTTGGGAATTTCTTTGGGTAGGGGTACCAGGGAGGACATACAGAAAATGCCTCTTATGCAGCCGGCTCACTGCATTTGGATTGGGAAGTTGGCACAGCACCATTAGGAAACAGAGAGGCTGTGATGATCTCTTCCTGGAATTTAAGGAAGGATCCAGTTCATCCTGAAGCTTTGGATAGCACATAAGCATTCAGCAGAGCCAATTGGAATAAATATGCAGACACTTTTTTTATACCAGCGTCTGGCCTTACGGGCAATTAGGCAAGTTGCCAACAAAGGTTATATTCGTGGACACAGAGGGGTTTCTCCACAACACCAGTCGCTGTTTGAATTTGGACCGGCTTGTCTGTGTGAAGGGAAGACAGAAAAAAAAAAAAACATTCAGATTATCCCTCCACTTCACAGCGAGCAAATTATTACACTTCAAGCAGGCTCTCTCCCATAGCCTAAGACAGGAATCAAACAAGCCGCTGGGGTAAGGGATTAGATCGCACGGTGCCACATGATCAAACAAGTGACTAAAAAGTGGCACGCTCGTGTAATAATTGTCCACATAGTGGTACCCCTTTCTGAATAAGGGTGACACCAAGTTCCACACAATCTTACCAACCCTCCCTATGTAGTCTGGGCAGTTCTCCAGCTCTACGTAACTATCTCTTCCCTCGTAAACCATAAAACTATATTTAGTGGATCCACACGCCAGCGGCGGTGAATCGTACGACCCTGGATGTAAACACGATCGGCATGGATCGAACTCCAGGGGAGATGAACTCAGACTCCTCCTCTAATGACCAGCAGAGATCAGGGATACATATAATCACCAGCCGCACTTCTCCAGACAGTGATACGAGCAGTAGTTGTTTGGGGCATAAAAGAGAAAAAAGGGCCTCCACATAGCATCAAAAATGGTAGGGTTTATTTAAATAAATGTACAGCATCGAGACAGATGGATACTATAAAAGTGGATCATATAATCAGATAAAAATGTGTAGTAGGTGTAGCTTGACAAGTGTAATAACCCAACGCGTTTCATCCACATGGATTTCAACTGGGGTGTGACACCCCAGTACGATGATTGCTTATCTCCCATTTATATACTTCCCCTTTTTAGGTGGCCACGATCAATATATTTAGCGCTACACATTTATTTACAGGTTTGCTTAAAACCCTGTGCCCCTTTCCGCTACCGGAGCCTCTACAATCACTCCTGGATGCACTAGATGATGTAGTGCCTGAAGCAATAAATTTATTTTTGGAGAATCCGAGGGAACGCTGGATCTTAGAAACCTCTAAGAGGACACCCCCGTAACTCCAGCTTGTAACCGCAAGATATTATTGAGGTGACCTACTCATCCTGAATTGTTTTCCAAATGTCCGCAAAGTGCAGCAGCCTTCCACCCACCCGATGGAGTGAGGGCATCCCCTCAAAAGGAGGATTGGTGCTGGGTTTAGAAGAATTTTCAACCCAGGGCCTTTTCCCGGCCCTGGCATGAGGCTGGCCCCTGGCCCTAGTGCCCTGTTGGCGGCGGAACTGCTCCGACACTGAGACATTTGAGGAAGCAGTCCCTGGGTTTTAAACGAGTGACGTTTGGTGTATTTCTTCAGATGAAGTAGAGAACTCTTCCCTCCGGAAATCTTGGAAATATTTGTGATCACTGAATAAACTGTCCAAGTGATCACTGAATATGAAACGGGAGACCTGCCAATAACTTTTTACAAGGTAGCTCAGCTGACCAGTTCTTAAGCCATAAAAGCATATGTACAGACAAGAGAGCCAGACAAGAAACATGCTGTATTGAATCCTTTAAAGCATCAACAGCAAAACACAGCGCTCGAGGAATATGTCTTACTTTTAGGCAGATCATCCTCCTGGTTAGGCCTATCCGGCCGTTTGACTTGATCATTTACAAACTGGCAAATACCAATTGCTGCAACAGCTGGCTGAATGGCTGAACTGGCCAAAGAAAAGGAATCCTTTAATAACAACTCAAATGTCTTGTCAACAGGGTCTTTCAAGCCCCGTGCGTTATCTACCGGACAAGTTAAGTTATTAAGAGACTGCTGCATCTACAGCTCGCATGCTCTATTTTTTAACAAACTTTTCATCCACATAGGGATATAAAAAGGAAAACCTTTTAGGAGGCAAAAAAAAGTCCTGTCAGGATGTTCCCAATCAGCATACAGCGCCCGTTCCAACAGGCGGTGTAGCAGGAAAGTCTGTGCAACCTAAAAAAGGTCTCAGAGATCCCAAAGAGGACCAGGGGGCTCAGTCACCTCTGCAAGAGGCAACTTAAAGGCAGAAGGAACCATTTCAGTCAGAGTCAGGATCAAAAACCTCTGCGACTGAGAGGCTGACATCAAGTGGATATCTTCTTGTCCAGATTGCTCAGAAGCAGACTCGTCTGCCGGGCACGCCACCAAATCCTGAGCTTTAAGCTCTTCCCCATCCTCAACCCATTCCTGCTCCAGAGGAGGAGACTCCAGGGAGGGGGATCTGTCACGCTTCCTGCCATCCTGTGGGATGGAGGCAATCATGCCGGCAATCCTGTGCTCTAACCCAGGTAGGGCTGAGGACAGTTCATCCTTAGTGACAGAGGGTGAAGCAGCAGTGTTGACTGTAGGCACAATACCAGATAGGCGCAGCGGCTCAGATTGCCCAGGAGCCTCTGGTCTTTCAGGGGATACAACACTAGGGATACAACTAAGATCATCAGGAACTACTACTAATGATGAAGGTGTGCTCTTCCCTGTGGTGTTAGACCCACTCCTCTTTTTTGGAAAACATTCAATGCCGCAAACAAATAGTACTTGGGTATAGTTAAAACACCTCAAAAGGGAGACCCTTTAATAAGGTTCACCCAGACCCTATGCAAGAATCCTGCTAAGCACCTTTAGCCTGCCAAGCAACACCTGTTGGCTCACGTGACCCGGGTAAGGACAAATTAACCACTGCAAGTGTCTGTTCAGAGCCTGCTCTGTGTCCCACAGCTGCCTTCTGGAAGCACCACATGTTTGGCATACACAACTTACGCTGGGTGTGCGCAAGAGCGTTCCATGCATGCGTGCGCACGTATGTGCGCAGTCCTGGCGAGTGGGCATGACTGTATTCGCGTATGACACCAATCTTAGTGTGCCCAGATAAAGGCTACGGCTCATGTGCCGCGAATCCGCGTGCGCCATGGCTGCCAAACTGCTAAACCAAGGCGAAATGGCGCACCGTAGTGTGCCATCATAGAGGTAGAAAACAGCCAGTCACAAGCAAAAAAGGTACACTTTGCAAACACTCAGAGCTAGCCCAGAACTCCGTATGGTCCCCCGCTCACACAGGTGTCCAGCCTTTAGCTAGCTTGACTGATTGCTACAATCTCTGGGACACCCTACAATAATAAAATAAAGGGGTTTCACTTAACCATCCAGGCGCAGGGCCACTTAGGAACTAAGGGCCCAATCTTCACCCTTCCCGGCAGGTTCCTGTCACTTGATGACCTTCAAGGACTGAGTACCCTTAAATGTTTAGGGGTCCACTCCCTTGGACCTGTACAGTACCATGCAGGAAATGCCTGGATTTCCACTCTGCAGGGTCACATTACAGGCAAAACCTCGAAGGATCTTGAGTCTTCTTTGCGAGGCTTGAGTATCATTCATCTAAGCATAAAAGCCTGTGTCAAATGGATCCGGTCAATCCCTTGATTCATTTTTGGAACCTTTTGTGGGACTGTGGCAAAATCGCGCATTTTCCTGCAACACACAAAAATATGCTTAATTTACAAATGTACGTGGGTGTCATTAATTCTTAATGACACCCCCATGCATCTAGCAAATGCACATACATTAGTGCCTGCTAAATGTATAGTGCCACAGTACTGTACCATGCGTTTTGGTGCCTCAAGATTTTCAAAATCATGCACCATTTTGCATGTTTCACACATAGAGCAGCACATTAAAATTGGGACTTGCTCAGGCGACAACTGGTGTAAATAAGCCCTCAGACGGGTGTGCCCCGGGATTGTGCATAATTTTAAAGGGTGCCTTCACTGAAAAAGGTTAAAAAGGTACTGGTCTCATCTACCAACAAAATCTAATGAAATGGTGTTTCCAGGCAAAAAGGTCCTGCTGTTTGCTCTCCGTAAAAGGGTACACCTTACCTCCATTTTACAGTAGACAACCAGACTGACAGCAATGAAGACACTTAGTGGAATAACATAATGAAAGACACTCCTATGTAATTACAATTAAATCTTCTCTTTATGCCTGTCACATTTTACTTCTCCAACAAAATCTCCTGAAATGGTGTTTGCACAAGACTACCTTGTCACTGTGAAGAGGAACAGCTCCTTACAAGAGAGACCCGTCAACTTAGAGACAGGTCTATACTGTATATATTTAAAAAAGCCTTGTGAGCTACCAAAGATAATCTTAATATCTGTGTAGTGATTTCAGCTGCTGGCACTGATAACACTCCCATATATTTGTGCTTAGTAAATATATAAATCAAATATGTGCTGTGCTATACACTGTTAACCAATATTTCTTACTGTGCAATAAATTATATATCATTGCAAAGTATATAATAAAGAACAACAAATATTCTTACTGTGCAATAAGTAAATACAAATATTAAACAAAAACATGACACATGCATGCTTAATAATAAAATGCTGATGTGCTTATGGTATGAAACAATAATGCTTAATCATTCAGGTAAAAAAAACTAAAAAATCTCAAATATAATTCATCACAAAAAAGTCTTAAAAATTTGCAATATAATCAGATTCTTCTGATGGTGCTCCCAACTTTTCAACGTAGCAGAAAACTTGTGCCCCCCCCCCCCCCCCCTTTGTGAATCTGCTTACCTCAGGGTGCGTGACCACACAATTAAGTTTGGTCTAATCACGCAGATGAACCACCCCTGGGGATCTATATTAATGGAGTCTGTGGGATCCTGAGCTGTTCAATTGCTTCATTCTCTGTACATATATAAAATATAAGGCTAGATGGTGCTTTATCATTTAACCACTTCAATACCAGGCACTTGATACCTTGATATAACAACATTGTACCCAAACTAATTTTTTTATAATTTTCTTCCCACAAATAGAGCTTTTTTTTGGTGGTATTTGATCACCTCTGCGATTTCTATTTTTTGAGCAACAAATAAAAAAAAGACAGAAAATGTTGAAAAAATAAAGTTTTTCTTTGTTTTTTACATTTTTTTGTAAACGAGTATGTTTTCTTCTTAATCGACGGGCACTGATAGGCGGCACTAATGGTTACTTATGAGTGGCACTGATAGGTGGCACGTATGGATACTGATGGGCACCGATACGTGGCACTGCTGGGTGGCATTGCTAGTCATCACTTTCATTTTCTTCATGATGGTGCCAGCCAGTGCCCATATGTGGGCACTGATTGGGCTGCCATTTGTACATGTGGATGGCTATGGGGTACATACCTGGCCATCCACATGTTACCCCCCCCTTCCTGGTGGTCTTAGTGGCTTCCCTGGTGGTCTAGTGTGGGCATCCAAGGGGGGTCTGCGCTGATAAACAATCAGCGCAGACTCTCCTGTCTCCGATTGGTTCTCCTCTACTCGCGTCTGTCAGACAAGAGTGAGGAAAAGTCGATCAACGGCTCTTCCTGTTTACATCGTCATCAGCCGTGATTAAACACTGCTGATCACATGGTAAAGAGCCCCCGTTGGAGGCCGAGATCGGTGTAGCGGTGTGTCAGACTGACACACCACACCACCGATCGCCGCAATGCGCACCCCCACAGGCGCGCGGCAGCTGTTATCCTGAAGGACGTCATATGACGCACAGTCAGGATAACAGAACCACTTCCCGGATGTCAATCTGCTATTGACTGGGTGGGAAGTGGTTAACCACTTCAGCCCCAGAAGATCTGGCTGCTGAATGACCAGGCCATTTTTTGCAATTTGGCACTGCACTGCTTTAAAGTGGTTGTAAACCCTTACAAACCACTTTGACCTACAGGTAAGCCTAGATTAAGGCTTACCTGTAGGTCCAAGAAATATCTCCCAAACCTATAGGGTTTAGGAGATATTTGCCCGAAAACGGGCACTGCTGTCTACGGCGCATGCACCGTAGACAGCGGCGCGCAGGCGCACTGAGCATGGCATCCTCGATAACGAAGATTCCGCGCAATGCCGCGCGTCTCGGCTCCCGGAGCTGCGAGACCCACCGAGAAGATGGATGCGGCGGACTACAGGGGACAGCGGTGACTTCGCTGGCTCCTGTGTCAGGTAAGTGACACATAATGGGCTACTATGCGATCATCAGGGTTTACTTCCTCTTTAACTGACAATTGCGTGGTCGTGCAACATTGCACCCAAACAAAATTTACATCCTTTTTTTTTCCACAAAGAGCTTTCTTTTGGTGGTATTTGATCATCTCTGAGGTTTTTATTTTTTGCGCTATAAACCAAAAAAAAAAAAACACAATATTTTGTACTTTTTGCTATAATAAATATCCCCATAAAAAAATAAAAAAAAAAGAGAAAAGGCAATTTTTACTTAGTTTTAGTTTAGGCCGATATGTATTCTATATATTTTTGGTAAAAAAAAAAAAAATTGCAATAAGCGTAAATTGATTGGTTTGCACAAAAGTTATAGTGTCAACAAAATAGGAGATAGCTTTATAGCATTTTTTTTTTTTTTTTTACTAGTAATGACGGCGATCTGCGATTTTTATCTGGACTGGGACATTATGGCAGACACATTTTTGGGACCGTTGGTATTTATACAGCGATCAGTGCTATAAAAATGTCACTGGCAGGCAAGGGCTTAACACAAGGGGGCGGTCAAGGGGATAACTGTGTTCCCTGTGTGTGTTTCTAACTGTAGGGGGAGGGGACTGACCTACAGGAAATGACAGATCGTGGTTCCTAGCTATTAGGAACTCACCATCTGTCTCTCCCCACAGAACAGAACAGGGATTTGTGTGTTTACACACACACGTCCCCGTTCTGCCTCTCGTGGTCGCGATCACTTGCAACCATCGGCCACAAGCAGTGGGTGCCTGCTATCCCATTTAAAGGAGCTGATGTACAGCTATGACGGCTCCTGCCGACCTGTCACAGTATAATGACGGCAGCTGGTCGGCAAGTGGTTACATTTTTAATAAAAAATATTCATCCAGGGTACTCAACTGTTTGAACACATGGCAGCCAGAAAATGTAATCAGGGATTTATCAATGCAGACATCTTGATCAGGATAAACAAGGCTACAAATTGTTGAAATGGTTTACAAGGGGCCGAATTTTGTGGAGCCGATCACATTCAGAGTCCCCCGAGGACGACAGAGTTCATGGTCATTGAAATGCATGAACTGTAATATTTGCTCGTATCGAGTCCTGGCCATGGCAGCAGAAAACACGGGCATAAGGTGAATTGGATCAGTGGACCAATATGACCGCAACGCACTCTTTTTAGTAATGCCCGAGGAGGTCTACCCCTCAGAAAGGTCTTAAATTCGGGAACCGTTACAGATTTCCAGCCAAATTCTCTAGCAAGGGTCAAATTTGGATTTACGGTGATAAATTGACCAGTGTATAAATTGCTTTGGTCCACAACAGATCTGTACAGATCTTCTGTGAAAAACCACGCATTACAGTCAAGGGAAGTAAAATCCGCTGTTTCCACCTTAATTTCCGGGTTTGCCAGGGAATGGGGTAAGTGCGGGCGCTGCAGAAGTGGTGGGCTGCCAATCAGGTTTTGCAAGAGCCTCAGGAAGGCCACTATGGGCTCGTGTTTAAATTCTTGGTTGTTGCGGGACACTACTTGTGCTACCCATCACACCTGCTTGAACTGCACTTATGGGACTCGCCACATCACCAAGAGTTACTGCAGTGCTGGTTTGTCTATGACCAGAATGTACTAGGCTGATGATGCTTGACAGTTCACCAGGAGGTTGAGCGGTACTAGTACTGGCTCTCTGCTGCATAGGAGAACCATGCGGTTGTTGCACCTCAGCAACAGAAGAACGGGTCGGTTACACCTGACCTTAGCAGGGACCTCTACTCTGTTGTTAGAGCTATCTGTCAGGGTGCCACTGCTCTCTACAGGTTCCTATAGTGAGCCTGAATCCGACTGCGATAGACAGTGAGGCTTCTCCTGCACTCTCATCTGTCATGCTCTGTATCCTGTAGGCCTCTTCACTAGTGTACCTTTCATTTGACAGTTTGGCCACTAAATTTACAGGTACCTGTGTGACTCACAGGTTAAAAAAAGAACCTGGTTGTCAGAGACTGCTCGAATCGCTACAAAAATAAATGAACTGTTAGTGCTATCAAGGATGACTCTAATGCTGCAGTTTTGTGTGCCGTGTTTTGGAAGTGACAGTGATTTATTGATCCTGCACTTTGAATGGGCTGGGTAGAGGCGCTAAACGCAGGTGCTGGCCTGATCCTGCTAACGCCGCATTTTTTGGGAACACTATACTCTTGGGGACGCTAGTATAGTTCTGATCAGATTAAAGATATCGATACATTCAGACATTATACTACCAATTTGTATATAGTGTGTATGTGTGTTAGTGTTACTGGCAATCAAAGGGTTAAAGATTGACGCTGACACTAATTGACGCTAACACTTAACTAATGTCACTTGTGACACTAATACAATGAGAAAATAGATCTGTACACTATGACGACACTGACAGGGAGTCAAAGGGTTAACTGGGGGTGATCAAGGGGTTAAACCTTAATTAGGGAATATATGGTGGTTACCCTGACCAGGGCTGGACTGGGAAAAAAATTTGGCCGTGGATTTCATCATGACCGGCCCACTTTAATTTTGAGTGTCTCCATCAGCACTTCCCCTTACCTCAGTGTCCTCCCACTCCCACATGTACTCACAGTTTTGAAGGCAGCTTCTCATTCCTCTCTCCATTCATGTGATAAGTGACAAGTGATAAGGGAAGAGTGGATGGAACGTCTGCCAGCTGTCTATCTCCCTCTGCAGGCTGGAGGGAGCAGAAAGCCTAATGCTCTCACCAGCAAGTGACGGCAGCTACTCCTCCTAACTTGGGTGAGATCACAATCACTCAATGTCAGAGAGGAGCGGCTCCAGGACTGCACCTGACCGGCCCACTGGGAAACTCCCTGTAGTCCCGATGGCCAGTACATGTCTGACCCTGACACTATACAAGACTAACGCTGCCGCTAACTAGTGTCACCTGTGACATAAATACAGTGATCAGAAAAAATACCTGTACACTATACTAGTGACACTGACGGAGTGAAAGGGTTAACGGGGATTATCAAAGGGTTAAATATTTATTGGGAAATATATGGGGGCACCCTAAACCTACCTGGCCCTACCATCAACGTTGTTTAGTGTCACCAGTGACACCAATACAGTGACCAGTGTATAATCTGAAAACTGCACTTGGTGACACGGACACAGAGTGAAAGGGTTAACTAGGGAGCGATCAGGGGGTTAAAAGTGTGCCTACGTTTACTGGTGTCAATGTAGTGCTTGGTGTACTCACTGTAGATGTCTTCTCTTCGCTCGCTGGAACCGAAAAGGGCTCCACGAGGGGAGATGACATCACTTCCTCTGCCTGTGTTTTCATCACATAGCAGAGGAGGCTCTTACATTCGCCAGAACCGATCAGCAGGTCCAGAAATAATTTGCATGGCCCTGAATATTGATCAGTTCTGTAGCGAATCCAATCACTGCGGGGGCGGCGAGCGCCCCTACCCACAAGCGAGAATACAGGTATGTCGGTTTGCACAGCCGGGCCGCCCTGTTGCAATATATGTGTGGTGGGTGGTATGGAACTGGTTAAGGGCTGGTTCACACTAGTCCGACCTGCACTTTGACTTTCGAAAGCACAAGTCACGACATGTGAAAATCAATGGTTCCCTATAAGAGCCGTCTTAACTGGTCCGACTTGGGTGAGATTTTAGCCCATTGTTTTGAACAAAAGTCGCATCCAAGTTGGATCATAATCTTAACTGTATCTTAAAGTGGTTGTAAACCCTCCCCCACAACTTTGTCCCATGTAAATCAGCATAAAAAACCCTAATGAACACTGCTTGTAGATATCTCCTTACTTTCTTAGTATTGTTGTAATCCTTGTTGTTCTGTAGAATGAAGTCACCGAGCATGCCCAGATCTCCCCTGATTTACGGCACACTCTGTGTGTCTTATCTATCTGTTAACAGGACTTCCTAGGCACAGCACTGAACTCTGCTAATCACTCAGAGCTTCCTCCTACACACCATGTGACCTCACATACAGTCTATAGTTGCCCATTACTGCAGTCTGACAAAGGCAAACATTAGACATCAGCACAAGTAAATATTATGAAATAAACAAGTAAGCTATGAACAGGGAAGCAGGGTTACCATAGAAACGTGGGAGTGAGAAGGAGGCTTGGTTAACAGTACAGGAAGTGCTCAATGTAAGGGCGGAAATACACTCCACTGTGGACTCAGAAAACAATACTTAAGATGGCGCTGCCTAACCCCTGGAAACAAGTTTTTTAAAGTTTCTTTAAACAGTAAGTAATATGCGATTTGGGCTGGAATACAGTGGCTATAGTCTGATAATGACTTATTATAATGGACTAAATCAAAAGAAGCATCAGAGTGGGAGAGTTTACTTCCTCTTTAACTCAATCTTAAGTGTATGCAATGTAAAACTCTCCCCAAAAAATGGCTTGGGCCCCCCCCAAAATCCAAACCAGACCCTTATCCAAGAATGCAGCCCGGTAGGCGGGGGGCAAGTGAGCGTCGTAGTCTAAAAACAGGAAGTTGCTGTGCCATATATGGGAGAGTCCTATTGGGGTAAGGGAGATGAAACGCGTGCCCCCAAGATTCCACACAAGAACCCCAGATAGACCCACAATTGCAGTAATGGGGATGTGTTATGTATCCGCCAGTAACTGATAAGATGGCCGTACATTCCATCTCCCTTACGCCTCCTGGGGTCAATAGGACTCTTCCATATATGGCACAGCAACTTTCTGTTTTTAGACTATAGCTGACCCTTTACTGACTGTTTTGTTGGTATGTTGATATACACTTTGCTATCTCAGGTACATGTATGTTTCCCCATCATAGGTCCTGACCAATATGAAGGCTCTCTTTTAGAATGCAATTTTTTTGTGATCTTCTATGCATATATGCTCCTGATAAAGGGACTTATTTTGTCCCGAAAAGCACTGGGAACATAGCAGAAAGAATGCTACAACAGTCATATATGTGGTTTGACAATATATGTTTTATTGGTGATGTATGCACCTTTTTACATATTGGTATTAAAAAAAAAATTGTCATTTTACATTTATCTGTGTTTTCATTAGTTGCCCTTAAAGTCCCACTAGTAGGGATGTCAGCAACAATGCATGGCTTACCCGGATCGTCTTTTGTTTTGTTATTACTTATATGATGCCTTGTTTGACTGTGATGTTGAAATGTAATGCTTATATATAGTCAATTGTAAACCTAAAGCTGAGCCACATATGCTTTCCTAATATTTACCTATTTTAATGAAAGATCGGCATATACAGCTGTGCTCATAAGTTTACATACCCTGGCAGAATTTATGATTTCTTGGCCATTTTTCAGAGAATATGAATAACACAAAAACATTTCTTCCACTCATGGTTAGTGTTTGGCTGAAGCCATTTATTATTAATCAACTGTGTTTACGCTTTTTAAATCATAATGGCAACAGAAACTACCCAAATTAACCTGATCAAAAGTTTACATAGCCTGGTGATTTTGGCCTGATAACATGCACACAAGTTGACACAAAAGGGTTTGAATGGCTATTAAAAGGCAACCACCCTCATCTGTGATCTGTTTGCTTGTAATTAGTGTGTGTGTTTAAAAGGTCACTGAGTTTCTAGACTCCTGACAGACCCTTGCATCTTTCATCCAGTGCTGCACTGACGTTTTTGGATTCCGAGTCATGGGAAGAGCAAAAGAATTGTCAAAGGATCTGCAGGAAAAGGTAGTCAAACAGTATAAAATAGGAAAGGCATATAAAAAGACATCCAAGGAATTGAGAATGCCAATCAGCAGTGCTCAAACTAATCAAGAAGTGTAAAATGAGGGGTTGAAACCAAACCACACTCAGGTAACCCAACTAAAATTTCAGCCACAACTGTCAGGAAAATGGTTTGGGATGCAAAGAAAAACCCACAAATAATTTCAGGTGAAATACAGGACCCTCTGAAAACACGTGGCGTGGCTGTTTCCAATGCACAAGAAGGAGCCACTTGAAGAAAGATGGGCTGCATGGTCGATTCGCCAGAAGAAAGCCATTACTATGCAAATGCAACAAAGTATCCCGTTAACAATACGCCAAACAGCACAGAGACAAGTCTCAAATCTTCTGGCACAAAGTCATTTGGAGTGATGAGACCAAAATTGGGCTTTTTACAGGAACTGGAGGCTTTTTGCCAAGAGGAATGGACAGCTTTATCATCTAAGAAGAGCCTCATCCACAAATATCACAAAAGACTTCAAGCTGTCATTGATGTTAAAGGGGGCAATACACGGTATAAAGAACTGGGGTATGTAAACTGTTCATCAGGGTCATTTGGGTAGTATATGTTGTGATTGTGGTTTAACTACTTCCCACCCAGACGTTCAGAAATGTCCCTCTGATGGAGGGGGGATCGGGCCCGCACAGCAGTGCGATCCTGATGCGCTTGTGTCACCCGGACATGGCGCATCTCCGATCGGCAGGAGGGCTCTGTGACTGGGCTTCCTGATCACATGATGGCCGTGTCCAATCACAGCCGTCATGTGATGTAAACAGAGCTGGTTGCTAGGCAATCGGCTCTCCTCACACAGTTGTCGGTGAGTAGAGGAGAGGGGATCGCTGCAGTCGGTTGGTGATCAGTGAGTATGAGCTTTTTTTTTTTTTTACAGCTTTTTACTCACTGATCACCAACCTAGTGTCACCCCACAATGTAAAACACACGTCCCCAAATAATAAAAACACCTGCACCCCACATATGTCCCACTAAAAATACATGCCCCAATAATTATCTGTACATGTCCGTGATAACACGAATTTTTTTTTTTACCAAAAACATGTAGCAGAATACATTTTGGCTTAAATTTATGACAAAATTAGATTTTATTGGATTCCTTTTAAAATAAAAGAAAATAGGTTTTTTTTCCAAATTTCCGATCTTTTTTTGCTCCTATCGCAAAAAATAAAAAATGGAGTCGTGAATATATACCACCAAAAGAAAGCTCTATTTGTGTGAAAAAAATCATAAAAATTTAATTTGGTTACAGAGTAGCATGACCTCGCAATTGTCATTGAAAGTGCGAGAGCGCTGAAAGATGAAAATTGGTCTGGGAAGGAAGGGGGTGAAAGTGCCCAGTATCGATGTGGTTAAAAGAGTAAACACAGTTGATTGCTAATGGCTTCAACCAAACACTAACCATGAGTGAAAGAAAAGTTTGTTTATTTCATCCCCTACTGATTTAATACATTTGCCCACTAACAAAGAAATGATCAGTCTATCATTTTATTGGTAGGTTTACTTTAACAGTGAGAGACAGAATAACAAAAATATCCAGAAAAGTGCATTTCAAAAAAGTTGTAAATTGATTTGCATTTTAACCCTTTCATGACTAAGCCTATTTTTGGTATTTGGTGTTTACAAGTTAAAATCCATATTTTTTGCTAGAAAATTACTTGGAACCCCCAAACATTATATATATATTTTTAGCAAAGGCTCTAGAGAACAAAGCGGCGATTGTTGCAATATTTTATGTCACACGGTATTTGCGCAGTGGTGTTTTAAACGCAACTTTTGGGAAAAGGGACACTTTCATGAATTAAAAAAAAACACAACAGTAAAATTAGCCCAATTTTTTTGCATAATGTGAAAGATAATGTTACGCCAAGTAAATAGATACTAAACATGTCACACTTTATAATTGCACGCACTCGTGGAATGACGAAAAGTACGGTACCTAAAAATCTCAATAGTCGACGCTTTAAATTTTTTTTACGGTTTCTAGGTTAGCGTTACATAGAAGGTCTAGTGCTAGAATTATTGCTCTCGCTCTGACGATCGTGGCGATACCTCACATGTGTGATTTGAACACTGTTTACATATGCGGGTGCGACTTCCGTATGCTTTTTCTTTGCTTGCGAGCTCACGGGCCGGGGGGTGCTTTAAAAAAAATTTTTTTTCATTTATTATTTATTTTAAAATGAATAAATTGTTTTAAAAATAAATACATTTGATCACTTTTATTGCTGTCACAAGGAATGTAAACATCCCTTGTGACAGTAATAGGTGGTGACAGGTACTCTTTATGGAGGGATCGGGGGTCTAAAAGACCCCCAATCCCTCCTTTACACTTCAAAGTATTCAGATCGCCGAAAACGGCGATTCTGAATAATGTATATTTTTTTTAAACCGGCGCCATCGGCAGCCGAGTAAATGGGAAGTGACGTCATGACGCCGCTTCCGTGTTTACTATTAGGAGACTGGAATGAAAGCCGATTACGGCTTCGTTCCAGTTCCTCCCCAGCAGCAGGAGGCATCGGATCGTGAATCGGTGCTCCCGATTGAACGGGAGCACCGGTAACAGCGGCGGGGGGGGGAACGTCCCCTCCCGCATAACAGCCGAGCGGCTTTTATGCTGGATAGCCAATCGCCGCTGTAAAAAACGGTACCTGCAGGTGCGGGCATCATCCCGGTATACCCCCCAGAAGCAGAGTACGCACATCTACGTACGCTCGGCGGGAAGGGGTTAATAAGCTAAATAAGCATTTGATTCCCCATCGGCAAGATTTCTGGCTCTCAGGTGTTTTCTATATAGGTAACAAGCTGAGATTAGGTGCCCTCTCAAAGGGAGTGCTCCTAATCTCAGCTTGTTACCTGTATAAAAGACACCTGTCCACAGAAGCAATCAGATCAAAAGCGCTCCACCATGGCCAAGACCGAAGAGCTGTCCAAGGATGTCAGGGACAAGACTGTAGATCTACCCAAGGGTGGAATAGGCTACAAGACCATTGGCAAGCAGCTTGATGAGAGGGTGACTACAGTTGATAACTTAACTGTCAATCCCCCTAGGTCTGGGGCTCCATGCATGATCTCACCTTGTGGAGTTTCAATGATCATGAGAACGGTGAGGAACTAGCCCAGAACTACACGGGAGAATCTTGTCAATGATCTCAAGGCAGCTGGGAACATAGTCACCAACAATTGGTAACACACTACGCCTTGAAGGATTGAAATCCTGTAGCGTCCAAAAGGTCCCGCTGCTCATGAAAATCTGAAGGATTCAGAAGAGAACTGGATAAAATAATGTTGTGGTCAGATGAGATCAAAATCAAGCTCTTTGGCATCAACTCAACTTGCCGTGTTTGGAGGATGATGAATGCTGCCTATGGCCCCAAGAACACCATCCCCGCCGTCAAACTGAGGTGGAAAAATTATTCTTTGGGGGTGTTTTTCTGCTAAGGGGACAGGTCAACTTCACCACATCAAAAGGGAAGATGGATGGGACCATGTATTGTTAAATGTTGGGTCAGACTCTCCTTCCCTCAGCCAGGGCATTGAAAATGGGTCATGGATGGGTATTCCAGCATGACAATGACCCAAAACACACAGCCAAGGCAACAAAGGAGTGGCTCAAGAAGAAGCACATTCAGGTCCTGGAGTGGCCTAGCCAGTTTCTAGACCTTGATTCCATAGGAAATATGTGGAGGGAACTGAAAGCTTGAGTTACCAAACATCAGCCTTGAAACCCTAATGACTTGGAGAGGATCTGCAAATAGGACTGGGACATAGTCCCTCCTAAAATGTGTGAAAACCTGGTGGCCAACGACAAGAAACATCTGACCTCTGATTGTTAACAAGGGTTTTGCCAAGTACTAAGTCATGTTTTGCGAAGGGGTCAAACACTTATTTCAAATCATTAAAATGCAAATCAGTTCATAACTTTTTAGAAATGTGTTTTTCTGGATATTTTTGTTATTCTGTCTCACACCATTTAAATAAACCTACCATTAAATTTATAGACTGAATTTTTTTCGTCAGTGGGCAAATGTACAAAATCAGCAGGGGATCAAATACTTTTCTCCCCTCGTTGTATCTGCCCCCTGGTGGCTCCCTTTAGTCAGTGAGGCCTTTGTGCTGCAGCACAGTCCTTCCCTGATCTGCCATTCTCCCCAGCTGTTCTGTGTGGTCTCTCTGTGGTTGTTCCATTCTTGGCCAATGGGAGCGCCACGCTGTCCTGTGTTGTCCCTGTGCGGTTTGCTGTGTGGGGGCTGTGTTCCCCTCCAGCCACATGGTGGCGCTGTGGTGTTGCCTGGTTTCACTTCCAGGCCTCAGTATCTGTGGCTCTCCTATGGAGATTTGATGGTGCGTGATGAGCCAGTGGCGCATACATGATCCTGACTAAGCATCCACACCCCACCGGTGATGTCAGTGGGGGGTATAAAGGCCGGTATTCCAGTAATGGTGAAATATCCTTTATTTCTGAATCATTATGTTGTTGGCTGCCAGCTTTAGGGAAATTTGAATCTTTAGTATTACCCCACATCTGGCACCCCCCTTTTCAAGCAGGGAAAAGTATCAAATATTAAGTGTGATATTTCTGCTGTATTGGGTGAAATCCTTATAAGGGTACTTTTGATTCCTTTTCCTAGTTTAATACTACTGGAACATATTTAATACTGTGAGCTGGGCACCATCTGGTGGTTCTTCTGTGTACTGTAGTTTGTAAGTAAAAACCATCAAATTGATGATTACTGTATATTCCGTGGCATCTTTGATTAAAGCGGAATTTCAGTCATTTTTTTTTCATCTTTCCATCTATTAAATGCTCTGCCTTTGTTGTTTTAACTTTGGATGGAGCTGTGCGTCTGTGTAAATCCAGGAAGTGAACAGGCAAAAGCTTCAGCCGCCCACATTTAAAATGGATGCAGCCAGACTTCCATGGAGGGAGATTAACTTCTTGAGATCCGCGCTATAGCCGAATGACGGCTACAGCGAGGACCTGCTTTGCTGGGACTACATCTATTGACGTTGTCCCGTACACGAGCGGCCTGCGTGCCCCCAGAGGGGCGCGCCGCGCGCTCTGTGATCAGCGAGTCTATGAGACTCGCCTGATCACAGATCGGAGCAAGGGGTCGATCCCGACCCCTTACCACGTGATCAGCTGTCAGCCAATGACATCTGATCATGTGATCACAACAATGATGTAACATTGTAACAGTAATCGGCAGTAATCGGCAGGTGGACACTGATGAGCTGTCCCCAGCTCGCCCTGATCGGGACTGGTGTCCCGATCACGGCCGCCAGTGACCGTTTTTTTTTTCTCTCCTCGCGCTGTCAGCGCGAGGAGAGAAAAAAAAAAACGATCACTGGCGGCCGTGATCGGGACACCAGTCCCGATCAGGGCGAGCTGGGGACAGCTCATCAGTGTCCACCTGCCAGTGCCACCTAAAATATGGCAAAAAGTGACACCCATCAGTGCCCACAATATTCCTCGCGCACACACAGTGCTGCACCTCAGTGCCACATATCCGTGCCCATCAGTAACGCCCATCAGTGCCACCTATCAGTGCCCATCAGTCCCATCTATCAGTGGTACCTATCAGTGCCCATCCATGCCACTCATCAGTGCCATCTTATCTGTGCCCATCTTTGCCACCTTATCTGTGCCTATTAGTGCCGCCTTAACTGTGCCTATCAGTGCCCACCAGCGCCGCCTCATCAGCGCATTTCAATGAAGGAGAAAAATTTTATAACAAACTATGAAACATTTAAATGAGGGTGTGTATCTATCACAGGGTGGTGTCTGTGGATACACTAAAAGGTCAAAACAACCGGTTGCCACGTCCTGATCATGTCTTTAAAAAATAATTTGTAGGGAAATGGGGAACAGCCGCGTTTTTTTTTTTTTTTTTTTAAAGCCAGCAGCTACAAATACTGCAGCTGCTGACTTTTAAAATGACACTTACCCGCCCAGCGCGCCCGCAATGTCGGCACCGGAAGCTGATCTCGTGATCGTCTCTCGGGTGCTGCCGCCGCCATCTTGGGTATGGGAATCAGGAAGTGGAGCCTTTCGGCTTCATTTCCCGGTTCCCTACTGCGCATGCGCGAGTCGGGCTGCGCAATAAGGATGGTCCCGCTGTCTCTGGGATCCGTGTGTTTCCCAGCAGGCAGCGGCCTTCGGAAAGGGGCATAGATTCTGCGGAAAGGGGTGTACCTTCTGCAGAATCTACGCCGGAAGTGGGTGCAGATACCTATACTTTACAGGTACCTGCACCCCACTTCCCCCTGAAAGGTGCCAATTGTGGTGCCGGAGGGGGGGGAGGGTTCCAATGAGCGGAAGGTCCACTTTAGGGTGGACCTCCGCTTTAAGTTGAATCTGTTTGTAAGTCGGGACAGGTACATATTTTAAGTGTAGCTCCAGCCCAAAAAAAATATTTTATCTTTTTTGATAGCATAGGGAAGGTTCATCACCCCTGTAACGTTTGTTTTGCTGTCTGTGCCCATGTTCAGAAGATTTCACTCCCCTTTCTGTCCCGACAATTGGATTTTGAAAATTTGGGATTGTTGTGGAAACAAGCCTTGGTGATAAAGCACCAGTCGAGGTACCTTTTTCCCCATAATAGTTCTTACACAGAAGGTTTCTTCTCACTTCCCGTTGTCTCCCTCCGTTTGTAAGTAGGAGTCGTTTGTAAGTCGGATTTTTGTAACTAGGGGACTGCCTGGATGTGAGCAGACTGCAGTTCCTCTTTAAGGTCATTTAAAACAATTTTTCTTTTTTTTTTTTTTTTCTTTCATAATCAGGCCCCTTTGTGCTTCCTGCAGTCACTAGACAACCTTGAGCTGGGCCCTACTCTGTGGTTTCATCTATGTTCAATTTATTGCCATTGATTAATTCTCCTAGATGAAGATTGATGTGAGGCTTGGTAAGCATGATGTGGCTGTTGCTGTAGGTGTAATTGATCAATTATGTGATTTTTATTTTTTCATGCAGTTTAAAGAGCTCCAACTGGTTATTTTTTTTCCCCCAAGAAGACCCATTGGGTGAAACATGTTGTTATCTATACTACTTTGCAAAAAAAATTTTTAGACCATATTATCGTTTTTTAATCTTAATTTTATTGTATGCAGCTCAATAAATTGTTATGATTTTAACAGTCTACCATGTATCGTTTGAAGTAGAGGTGCACCGAAATTTCGGCTACCGAAAATTATCAGACGGAAACTGTTTTTTCATTCGGCTGAATGGAAAAAAGCAACCGATACTGAAAGGGGGGCCTGGTCCACCCCAGGTGCCACACATTGCGGAAGTATCAACCCAGCGCGCCCAATCCTCCACTCCCTCCTCCTCCCCGCGAGTCACGGAGCTGAATTGCCGGTCCATAGTAACAGTGTCCCACTTCCTGTGATAGACGGCACACTAATCCAATGGTGGGACATTGAATCAGCATGACACAATTACAGAAGGTGGGACATTGTTATGTGGCCTGGGCAATTTAAATCCAGCTCCGTGACATACGGAGATTGCCGGTGATGCTGACATAGGCAGGCTGCATATGGACACTGGTAAAGCTGCTGGGTACTGAAAATCTGCATATGATGGGCACTGGTGGGGCTGCTGGGCACTGGCAAGCTGCATGATGGGTAGTAGTGAGGCTGCTGTGCACTGGCAGGCTGCATACAATGGGCCCTGATGAGGTTGCTGGGCAATGGTAGGTTGCATATGACGGGCACTGGTGAGGTTGCTGGGCACTGGTAGGTTGCATATGATGGTCACTAGTGAGGCTGCTGGGCACTGGTAGGCTGCATTGATCTCTTGTATCATGTCTGCTAGAGGTGCACCGAATAGAAATTTTACTAATACTATTGGCAGTATGTTTAAGTAAGATTGCAGACATGATACGATACAAGAGATGGTTAGAGACTGCATTTTTCTTGACCTTTCTTGCCAACAATAAATTCATATTGATTTAATCTGATATTAATTAAAAAGTCGAATACAATTATATATAAAAATATACATTTTTTAAAAACTAATTTTTGGCCTAGTGCATCCTTCATTTTCAGTACCAAAATGTACACTCTGTGTACCCCTAGTTTGAAGCATATTTAACCACTTCACTACTGGGTACTTTCATCCTCTTCCTGCCCAGGCCAATTTTCAGCTTTCAGCACTTTCGCACTTTGAATGACAATTGCGCAGTCATGCAATGCTGTACCCAACTGAAATTTTTATCTTTTTTTTTTTTTTTTGAGGAAAAAAAAAAAGGTATTTTTTGTTCGTAATCACCACTGAGTTTATTTTTTTGCTAAACAAATGAAAAAAAAAAATATTATATTATAATATATATATATATATATTTATATATATTCTTCGTCTCTGTTACAATCAAAGACAAGCACTGATGGGCTGCACTGAATGTCAGTGGCAGGAATCCCTGATGGGGCGGCTGCACTAATAAGCAATGCACTGATTATCAGAGCAGGAGAGTGCTTATTGGCTCTCCTCTACTCATGCACTGTCAGCCTTATTATAGGCGTACCTGTAGGTAAAAATCACAAAGCGAACAATAGATTAAAAACACTCACAAAAAAAGTAAATAGAAAGTATGCTCAACTGGTACAAAGTCTGTAGATGTAGGGAACTCCTAAATGCATCCTGCAGGACCACTGGCATTGGTTCTGACTGCTGGGAGAGGAGAGGCACGGCTCAGGAGCCTGGAGGAGAACCGGGGAAGCAATAATCATCAGATGCTCAGATCTCTGCTTCCACTCTTATGCTGACGACACGCAACTTTATTTCCGGATCAATGGAAAAAAAGATCACCAACAACAACTTGAAAACTGCCTCAAATCAATAGAGGACTGGATGACCACTAACTCCCTCCAGCTGAACAAATCAAAGACAGAGCTTCTTATCTTACACCCAAATCATAAGCCCGCAACCAAAACCTCCTGGTCTCCACCAACCGTCTTTGGGCAGACTATCTCCCCAAAGACCAAAGCCAAGAGTTTCGGGGTTATTTTAGACGCACAAATGTCAATGGATGCGCAAATAGGATCGGTAGTCAATGGATCTCACCATCTGCTTCGCAGACTCATCCCTTTTATCCCAAAGAATGACAAAGCAGTGGTAGTTGGAACAATCATTAATTCACGACTGGACTATACAAACTCGCTTTACATAGGATTACCACAATATCAACTTGCGCGATTACAACTGATCCAAAACACGGCGGCAAGGCTGATAACAGGAAAAAAACCCTGGGAATCCATCTCTCCTTCGCTGAGGAGCTTACATTGGCTAACCGTAAAAAATCGGATCACGTTCAAGACCCTTTGCCTCACCCACAAATGCGTGCATAGAGAAGCTCCGCAATACCTAATGGAGAAAATAAATCATTACACACCAAACCGCAGTCTTCGATCAGCCAACAAAAACCTCCTCCTCGTGCCCAAAGCCCGGTATAAATCCAAGGGGGATCGGAGATTCGCTGTCCAAGGGCCTCGGCTATGGAATGCTCTACCAATCAACATCCGCCTGGAAGAAAATCACCTGGCTTTTAGGAAAAAACTCAAGACCTTCCTCTTTTAGCAGATGATCAAAGCTCGTCACAGCGCCTAGAGGCGATTCAGTTCGCATTGTGCGCTATACAAGTATTTCATTCATTCATTCAATGCTAACCAGCGTGGAATGCATGGCGGAAATGATGGCATCGGAAGGATGGGAGAACCAGACGAGAGGTAAAAACAAGGCTATGTGCTCAGAGCATCTAGCTCCTTCTACAGGCCATTGTTATTAAAACTTTTAACTGGTATACTACACTTTGCTAGCGCTTCCTTACCGTTTGTTTTCTTTCCTATTGGTTTAATACAGAGTCGGTCACAATAGCAGCCGCAGGTGGTCCAGTGCCTCCCCTTATTATATCTCCTCTACCATGGATGAGAGACATTCCTGGATTCCCAGACAATCCTGGATTGTTCTTACCCCCGATTATCCATTTACTAGACATTTATTGCTGGCTGGACTATAAAATCTCTGTGCGCCAGAATCAGTTTTTCCTTTTATACAACCAGAATAGAAAAACCAGCACCAGTACCACAAGGTCAGATCACAAAGACTTAAGAGCCTAGCCTAAAGCAAAACAGGCCAGACCAAGGGTACATGTACACCCTGCTGGGGCGCCCGCATCTGAAGGCAGGCAAGTTGCATTTGCAGGTGTGAATGTACCCTAAGGGATCACACATGTGGCGGGGGGGGGGGGGGGGGTGAAAGCAGACAGTTTACTTTGGCTTTACTGCCTTCTGACAGCCCACCTAAAAAGGCATGCAGTTGCATAGGGCTGTACACATGCCGAGGCAATGTGGTTTTGCTTCACATTTTCTAATGCTAGCAAAATACTTACTTGCATCAAGAGGTATAGATGAGAGAGAGACACAGACATTTTACCCCTGTACAAATCATTCGGAAAAACGTATCTGGAATGTGCAGTCCAGTTTTGGGCGCCAGTTCACAAAATGGACATTGGTGAACTGGAGGAAGTGCAGAGAAGGGTAACCAAATGGATAAGAGGCACAGAGCTGAGCTAAAAGGAAAGATTAGCTAAACAATTTATTCTCTCAAGGAGATTAAGGGGGATAGTATTATCAGGAAAAGATCAACATATACAGCAAGTACAACAAGAATGATTTTTTTTTTTTTAAACGGTATATTTTAAATGTTTATTTTTCTCAATTTATAAAGTGCAAAGTGCATGAACAGAGGAAAAATCTAATCAAAATTGAGTGCTTCTACCCATTGGCTTCAAACCAGCACCAATTGTTACACTTGCTAGGCTTGCTTGTTAGGGGTTTTGTAGGATTAGAGTCATGTGTATGATTATACCAAGCATGTTCTAATGATCAATTTCATATGTAGGTTGAAAACCATTTCATGTAACAGGTCATGGCCAAACTGAGCAAAGCAACAAGCAACAAGGTAGTTATACTGCATAAGAT
This sequence comes from Lithobates pipiens, assembly GCF_037356315.1. Classification (NCBI taxonomy): domain Eukaryota; kingdom Metazoa; phylum Chordata; class Amphibia; order Anura; family Ranidae; genus Lithobates; species Lithobates pipiens. The sequence continues at coordinate 112,607,869 of NW_027507790.1, forward strand.
CGCCCCAGACAAAGATTTCAAAGCAGAATGGGATTTCAAGATGTGCTGCTCAATGCACAAATGGGCAACATTGAGGATCGTAGACAGTGGTCGGCCATGGAAATAATGCAGCAGATGAAAGACAGAATGCTTACTTGCCTTCAAAATCAGAAGATGTCCAGCAGTGCCATCAGCAAAGAATTGGTGGAAACCAGGTACACCCATCTACTGTCCAGATAAGTCTTTATGGTAGAGCTGTGGCCAAAGCCATATGTGGAAACAAGGCCATGCAACTATGCACGAAAACTAGAGTGCAGAAAAATGGCAACATGTGCTATGGACTGTTGAAAGTTTGGAGTGCAGGTTTGGTCAGGATCAATGGTGTTCTCAATGCTGAGAAATACAGGCCTATAATTATCCATTATGCCATACCATCAGACAGCAGTGCTATTGGCCCCTAAATTAATCCTGCAACAGGACAATGACCCCCCAAACATACTGCCAAGGTCATTAAGAACGATCTTCAGCATAAATTAAAACTAGGAGTTCTGGAAGTGATGGTTTGGCCCCCACAGAGTCCAGATCTCAAGATCAAGTTGGTCTGGGATTACATGAAGAGACAGAAGGATTTGAGGCAGCCTACATCCCACAGAAGATCTGTAGTTAGTACTCTAAGATGTTTGGACTAGGGCTGCAACTAACGATTATTTCCATAATCGATTAATCGGCCGATTATTTTTTCGATTAATCGGATAAAATCATATTTAAAAAAAAAAAAAAACGCACAATATGAAAAATAAACGCACAATGTAAAAATGAATCAATTATCAAATGTTGATCTATAAATTATACCACGTGATGAATATATATCTCAGAGTGCACAATGACTAAATAAAAAAGCCAATACTATTAAAAATATATATATGAAAGAACGCTTGTCACAATTGAATTTAAATTGTGCAGATACAATAATGCAAATATTAGTCCTCTAATTAACAAGATTTGCACATTGCACTTTGCACAGATTTTACAAAAACACACCCACTAATTTCATTTTAATTTTTGTATATTTTACATTTCCTGGGGTTATAAAACATCAGAGTAGAGCGCTTTTACTACCTGTATTTATAACATTGGTATACTGTTCCAACTTTTTGTTGCGAGCCTGGGGCAGTGGCAGCCCTCTTATATCCACCGTTCTTTTGCAGCTTATCCATAGCGCAAACCCCCTTTTTTCTGTTATTATCTGTCCAACTCCGCCCGCTTCAGTCCATACTTTTTCTCTGCCGCTAAAGAAATATCCTGTGCATGCGCTGTTAATAGCATTGAAGTGGCGCATGCGCGGTAAAGGGCCGCCATCAGCTGTTTCAGTGACGGTGTAGTGTCATATTTTGCTGCCTATCACAGAATGCTACGGAAGTGACGTTGCCACCAGAAATTGCGTACTGCGCATGCGCATAGCGTTCCAAACACTCGCGCCGTGTGTTCCAACATAGTTTCGGCAATGCGGTTCAGCGAAACCATCACATAATATTACGGAAGTGACGTTACAGACAACACAAACACTGGGCTGTGTGTTACAACACTAATACTTCCCTTGTTACCTAGTATCATTATTTACCAACCATGCTGAGCTACGTGCAGTGTTAGGTTCTGCATTGCTGGGACTTGTAGTGCCTATCCGGAGCTACCTGCTTCAATGTTCAGTGTCCTCATCCTTATCCCTGTGCTTCAATGTTCAGTGTCCTCATCCTTATCCCTGTGCTTCAATGTTCAGTGTCCTCATCCTTATTCCTGTGCTTCAATGTTCAGTGTCCTCATCCCTATCCCCGGGCTTCAATGTGCAGTGTCCTCATCCTTATCCCCCTGCTTCAATGTTCAGTGTCCTCATCCCTATCCCCGGGCTTCAATGTTCAGTGTCCTCATCCTTATCCCCCTGCTTCGATGAGGACACTGAACATTGAAGCTCGGGGATAGGGATGAGGACACTGAACATTGAAGCAGGGGGATAAGGATGAGGACACTGAACATTGAAGCCTGGGGATAGGGATGAGGACACTGAACATTTAAGCATGGGGATAGGGATGAGGACACTGAACATTGAAGCCTGGGGAAATTGAAGCCCGGGGATAGGGATGAGGACACTGAACATTGAAGCACAGGGATAAGGATGAGGACACTGAACATTGATGCATGTAGCTCAGGATAGGCACTACAAGTCCCAGCAATGCAGAACCTAACACGGCACGTAGCTCAGCATGGTTGGTAAATAATGATACTAGGTAACAAGGGAAGTATTAGTGTTGTAACGCACGGCCCAGTGTTTGTGTTGTCTGTAACGTCACTTCCGTAACATTATGTGATGGTTTCGCTGAACCGTATTGCCGAAACTATGTTGGAACGCACGGCGCGAGTGTTTGGAACGCTATGCGCATTACGCAATTTCTGGCGGCAACGTCACTTCCGTAGCATTCTGTGATAGGCAGCAAAATATGACACTACAACAGAGCCGCACCGGAAGTGACGGGGTTACAATACAACACCGCCGCCAGGTGTGCCAAGATGGCCGCCAGCTCCGGAGCTAGGCCGAAGCCGCGGCCTTTCCTAAGGCCGCAGCCACGGACCGCTCCGCAGATCGCATGGTGCGGACCGACTAATCGATAATGAAAATCGTTGACAACGATTTTCATTATGGATTATTATCGATGATGCCGATTAATCGTTTCAGCCCTAGTTTGGACCAACCTACCTGCAGAGTTCCTTCAAAACCTGTGTGCAAGCGTACCTAGAAGAACTGATGCAGTGTTGAATGCAAAAGGGTGGTCACACCAAATAATGATTTGAATTTCTCTTCTGTTCATTTGCGTTCCATTTTGTTAATTGATAAAAATAAACTATTAACACTTCAGACTTTAAAAAGTAACACACCAGACAAGGTAGCGAAGCCTAAAACAGGATGACAGGCCCAGAGTACACATCTTTAAAAACAATGGCTGGTATTATATTTTATCTTTACAGGCTTCTTTTAACCACTTCCCACCTGGTATACAGCAGAATGACGACCGAGCGGTGGTTCAGTTATCTTGACTGGTTGTCATGACGTCCTTCAGGATAACAGGTGCACACCTGCGTTGATCGGCAGTGCATCAGTCGGACACACGGCTACATTGATCTTGGTAAAGAGCCTCCGGCAGAGGCTCTTTATGACGTGATCAGCCGTGTCCAATCACAGCTGATCACAATGTTCATAGGAAAAGCCGTTGATCTTTTTTTTTTTCCTCAATCGTGTCAGACAGACACGAGTAGAGGAGACCCGATCGGCGGCTCTCCTGATGGGGGGGGGGGGCGGGGTCTGCGCTGATTGTTTATCAGTGCAGCCCCCCCTCGGATGCTCACACTAGAACACCAGGGAAGCTGCCAGGACCAATAGGAAAGAGGGAAACATGTGGATGGCCAGGTATGTAACCCGTGGCCATCCAAATGCGCAAATTAGGCCCAATCTGTGCCAATCAGTGCACACAAATGGGCACTGACTGGCACCACTACATAACCTGTAACCTATCAGTGCCCATCCGGGTCCGCCACATCAGTGCCCATCCGGGTCCGCCACATCAGTGCCCATCCGGGTCCGCCACATCAGTGCCCATCCGGGTCCGCCACATCAGCGCCCATCCGGGTCCGCCACATCAGTGCCCATCCGTTGCCCATCATTGAAGAAAAATAGGATTTTTTGTACTCACCGTAAAATCCTTTTCTCTGCAATTCACTGACCAACACAGCTCCTCTCTGTAACAAATGGGTTGTTAGCTTTATCACTAGGAGAATACTAGGCATAGTTGTAACACAACACTCAGAACTCTAAGTTCTGCCCAGGGGAGTGGTCCCTCAGGCTACAACCCCCCACCCTGCAAAGCAGCCTCAGTACGTCAACAAGCAGTATAACGTAAGGATAAAAGGAGGAGTGGGTGCTGTGTCGGTCCGTGAATTACAGAGACAGGGATTTTACGGTGAGTACAAAAAAATCCTATTTTCTCTTACATTCACCGACCGACACAGCTCCTCTCTGTAACAAATAGGACGTCCCCAAGCAGTGCCAAAACGAGGGGTGGGAAAAACAGCATAAAACCTTCATCCACCATGGCAAGTGGGAACTAGTGAAACTATACCCCCGCAAAAAACAGGGCATCCTCAACAGGAGTTATCCCCAAGACCGCACCAAACTGTAGCAGTAATGCAACAGTGCATTAACATAGCAGTACTGCGTTTTTATCGAAAAACCAGGAAAAAAATATCCATTGCATATTCAATTGCAACTACACGGCCACCTGCAAAACTTTGCGGCCAAAAAAGGCATTAGCCGATGCACTGATGTCTACCTTGTAGAACTTGGTAAACGTGTGGACAGACGACCAGATCGCCGCTTTACACACCTGAGTGACCGGCGCTTGGTGTCAGAAGGCCCAAGATGTTCCGATTGCCTTTGTGGAGTGGGCCGCGCCCAGAAAGGGGGCACCTGCCCCTTAAAGGCATAGGCTTGAACTACAATCTGTCTGATCCACCTGGAAATGATGGCCGACGAGACCGCCATACCTTTCTTTGGACCAGCCACCAAAACGAACAGCGAGTCTGACTTCCAAAAAGGAGCCGTGGCAGACAAATACACCTTCAGAGTCCTAACCACGTCAAGAGAGTGAAGGGCCACCTTTTTCCCAATTCGCGGTGCAAAAGTTTTGCCCAGTCAGTGTCTGCGACACCAGTGCGGATGCCAGTACAGGTCGCACGGCTGACCCCACAACCGTAAACAAGGAACGAGCCACTGCATTGGCCTTCCTATCCGTGGGATCCTTCAATGCAGGAGTCCCCTCAATCAGGATCATGGTTACTTTATTTTACCTGGATACTGTGGGGTCCACGACCGGAGGAGCCGACCACTTTTGAGAAGGCTTCCCTTAAAAGGGGTAACGCACCGGCATGTATTTGGAGACCGAAAAGGTCAGTTGCGGGCAACCCCATTCCTTGTAAATGAACTTGTCAAAATAAGTCAGATACGGGAACACCTTAGGTCAACGTGCTGGCTTGAGGGACCCAAAAGGGACCGGTACATCAGCAGAGAGATCCGCTGGCTCCTGAATCTTCAGGGTATCGCGCACAGCTGTGATAAGTGCTCCAACAAGCTCTTTGTCACGCCCGGACAGGGACTCGTCCTCACAATCCGAATGGTCCTGGTCAGCGTCCTTCCTCTGACAAGAAAAACCAGGCGGTCACCAGCCTCAGCAGGACCCGAGTCTGAGTCAGAGCTCTACCCAGAGGACGAGGGGGGGGGGGGGCAGGGGCCGCTTTTTAGCACCTTTCTTCCCACACACCGCCTCCATCTTGGCAACAAACAAATTGAGGACTGCTGTCAGGGTGTCCATGGGGACTGCGCAGTCCCGCAGGTGACCTGGTTGCAATTGCCTGGATTTCGGGGGAAGAAACACCAGTTCCTGAAGCCATGCTGACCCTACCCTGTCTGCCACCCGAAGGGGACTTAAGACAGTGACAGTCCCACCCTCCTTGCTGCTGACTGAAGGGCTCTAACCCGCTGGACTCACCACTCTGAGGAGTTCTGCGCTGTTCACAGCAGTGCCTGTAGACCCCTAGTGCTCCCAGGTGCAGAGGAATCCAAACTGTCTGTGGCAGTCCATCAGAACGAAAAAACTTGCTCTGTCTACATAAAACCGCCGCCCAGCGTCCAGTAAAACAGACAGGAAGCTGAAAGCACAAGTAGCTGCTTGCAGGAGAACACTGAAACAAGCTCAGGCTTCTAGAAAATGGCCGCCAGTGTCCTGAATAGGGAAGCACTGGGAAAATGGCCACTTGAAGCCCAGATCTGCTGCCCTTGCCCACACTTAAAATGGCTGCCGGCCAGCTTCCATGAGGGCCAGAGACAGACACAGCACTGCACCGAAGACACAGCCAGACCCTCACAGGCACCTCCCAGGAGCAAAACACACAGGATCAAGGCACCACCAGCCAGCCCCCTATCCAAGGTGAGCCCTCAGGGATCTTACACACACACACACCACTCAGTACCACATGCAGCACCCCCCCCCCAGTGAGGCTGGGGGAGGGAAGATAGGGACAGGGGAGAGAAGAGAGGGAGCTGAGGGACCCCCGAATCAACCTCTCAGGGAATGCCCAGCTGCTTAACCCCACCGGGGCAGGGAGAGCTGTATTTACCAGTCCTGAAGCTGGGAGACATTCCATTGTAGATCTACACCTGATCGGTACAGGGTAGCTACTTGCCTCGGCATACTGTGACGCAGACATCAGTAGCCCGGTCATATGTAGGCCCCGGGGCATAAAAGCTCACCGACCACTTCTGGAGCTGAGGTATGTCGTGGCTTGCCGAGCCGTAGCTGCGACCTGCACACACTCAATGGACTGGGGAGACTACAAGGACCCCCCCACACCCCCCTGGGTGGAACTAAGAGTTCTGAGTTTTGTGTTACATCCATGACTAGTATTCTCCTAGTGATAAGGCTAACAACCCATTTGTTACAGAGAGGAGCTGTGTCAGTCGTAAAAAAAAGTAACAGAAAAACAAAAACTTTTTTTTCAAAATTTTTGGCATTTTTTAATTTGTTGCGCAAAAATTCAAAACTGCAGAGGTGACCAAATACCACCAAAAGAAAGCTCTATTTGTGGAAACAAAATGATAAAAAATTTGTTTGGGTACAGTGTTGTATGTCTGTGCAATTGTCATTCAAATTGCGACAGCGCTGAAAGCTGAAAATTGGCTTGGGCAAGTAGGTGTCTAACTGCCTGGTATTGAAGTGGTTAATAGTTTTGAATGGTGTGATAGATTTATAGCTCAGGATTAGCAGGTTTTTTTTGTTTTGTTTTTTTACACATTTGTGTTAATAAAAATCCACAGCACTGCTCATAGATAAGCAATAGCAGAAAAAGAAAAAAAAGGCAAGTTAAAAAAACTACCTTTATTTTTTATTTCAGTTACATACTTTTAAACAGGGATTTTTTCCATTATTTTAACATTCAGGCAATGTTGACTTCATTAGTATAGACAGGGAAAAAGCATATAAATGCAAAACATTGTTGGCTTAACCTGAACATACCTGCATTACCTATTATTGACCAGTTATTGCTGCCAAAGAGAGCCTCCCCTTTACATGGCAGCAAATGGAGCACTTAAATATTGCTAAAAAGCAAAATGTCTACATACTGGTCATTGCAGCAAATAAAGGGTTTTGTATTTTAAATATCTGAAGTCCACAATTGGATTAATATACACATTTTCTTGTGTTTTGAGTTTAGATCATATAAACACTGTACAGGCCAAATAGCTTCTTCTCTCCACAAAAAAGAAAGATCTAACAAGAAAACAAAATAAACAGGTGTATTATATAAGAAACACAAGTTGCTGCATGTATTTACAATATGGTGCAATAAAATTTGGTCAAATACTGTAGAGACAGAAGTGATTTCACATTAGAATGGCCACAACTCTCATCTTTCATAACGAAAAAAATATATATATGTATTTATATATATATATATATAGATCATTCTTGAGATTAAGACAGTAACACAAACAAGGCAGACTGAGAACTGCAGCACGGATTATGTCATTGACAGAGGGATGAAATTAATGTATTTGACCAATGGAAACAAAAATGTACGGCGACAGTGGGAAAGGAAAAAAAAAAAAAAAACAACCATCATCACATCAATAACTTTTTCAGCGTTTTTAAGTGAGCGCATAAACCATCAAAAATAAGCACTGCACTCTTGGTTGTTAACAAAATAAGTTACAAATGACAATTAAAATCCCTGTAAATGCAATAATGAACTCAAAGATGTGCATTTATCTATTTGCAATAAACAATGATTTATGTTACCACAAACCAGACTTAAAAAATAAATAAGTTAGCCATAGAGCGTGTGCTGATAGACAAGAAAAAAAAAAAAGTTCGAGCTAGGAGACTTTTGGATTTATACTTTGACATAAATTAACCAGAGTTTGGTCAAAAATTTGTTCTAGCCAGTTCCCTTAAAAGAAAACAAAAAAAACAAAAAAATATGAAAATGCAGTTAAATGCAATAAAGACAATTATCATGGCTTCACTGCTCAGAAGCTACAAGGTTCTGGATCAGAACATTACTGCTGGACTTTGAAGTTGATGTCATTGATAAACCTCAAATTTGTTACTGAGAAATCACTCCTCCCCACCCCAAAGAAAAAAGAAAAAAAAAAAAGCAGACACTTCTTTGAAACCAGAAGGAAATAATGGAGAAGAAGTGTTCAGCCAATGCTTTCCACCATGCTCTACTACAAAGTTGGGTTGAGAACGATTCTGAAAGCATCAGCTAACTGCAGGCAAACACACGACAAGTGAAGCACCCATCAACTCAGCTGCTTCGTGCTGAAGAGTAAAATGGTTTTATACACCTATCACATGACAGATTAAAAATTTTCTAATAAACTGAGTAATATGCTTTTCTGCATCAAGCAGTATGCAAAAGTGCCTTCCAGCTACCATATGCTTATTTTAGTAATTCCTAACCTCCGACTCCTTCATGTAGTGTTAACTTACATCAGTTGAATAATATTTTTTAAGTGTGTTTTTTTTTTTTATTATGTGTTACCAAAACACATTACCAAGAAGCACAAATTACATCATGTACATTCAGGACTACAGTCCTTGTTGTTTCTATTTCTCTCCATCACTGCGAGAGGTACAACATAAAGAACTATTATATTTACTGCTTAGGAGTCTGTGTCTGACTACATTTGTACATTATCCCCAGTCAAGTCCAGACAGGTTCGTCCTGTGTACCTCTGGGCAGTGGTTGTACCTTTTAAACAATGAGAGAGAAAGGTAAGGCTAACTACCGATTAACACAGTACCATTTCAGTAATACTGTAAATATCGGGCAATATTGAACTGCAAATCTCCAAAGGGAAGGCTTTTAGTGTGTTATTTTAAAGCTTTAGCAGACAATCCTTAGCCACTGTTTGCATGTGAAAAAGCTTGTTGACGACTTCTTCATCTATGAACAGCTAGCAGGTTCCAGTGGTGGTAAAACCACATTTGGCTGAAAACAGCAACTTATGTCTGTACCACATAATTGGTCCATTTACTGTAAAGAATTCTATTTTGACAAAACTTTAAAGCTTCTAGAGGTTGGACATCATAAAATGTATGTAAGACAGAAGCATGGGAACATGATGCTGTAAAAGGGGGTAAGAAAATAACGAAAAATGGTCATTGTGGAGATGATGTTTTGTGTTATCACAGGACAGCAGATGAACAAGTGAGTAATTCCCCATGGTCTGCCCTTTTCCAGAGTCATTTGTGGCGCTGAATCGTTTTCCTTTTCCTCCTCTTGAAAAAGCAACAGCACCTATAAAAAGAAAGAGTGAAAATTAAAGTTGAATAATGAAGAAATAAATATCTTCACGAACAAGAGAATGGCTTCTATATTAATAGGACTGGGCATGCATCACATACATGTTCTTTAGCATACACAATTGAGTGGAAGCTACAAACTGATTCAGATTCACACATGCACTTCATGTAGGCAATGAACAACCAAAACAGTCTAAATGGAAGGGTGACAAAAAAAATGTAATCTAAACCAGGGATCTTCAAACTACGGCCCTCCAGCTGCTGCAGAACGACATGCCAAATGAGGCATTGTAAAACTCTGCCATTCACAGACATGACTCGGCATGATGGGAATTGTAGTTCCTGAACAACTAGAGGGCCATAGTTTGGAGACCCCTGACCTAAACTAAAGCTCCTCAACCTGAGAAATGTGTACCACCTGAACACTCCACATTTGAGCTCAGAATAAAGACCTAAAACAAATCTTAGACCAAAGAATTTCTTCTCTTGCGTTGGAACATTATATAAGAGGTTGGTCAGGATCTCACGAGAGCTCCCAACCACAAATATTTTAATGCACTACTGAAATCACCATTGAGCACGCTCAATTCATCCATGAAATGGAAAGCATGATTGGGGATCAGAATGGAAGCACTGTTAAGCTCCTCTACAGATAGTTCAAGTCCAAAAAACTTAAGGGGTTCCTTGGAAGTATATACACGATTTCAAACTTTTGCTTAATATTTGTTTTTTTTTTGCTTGATAACAATTTAAAGGATAAGTTCACCTTCAGTAAAACATTACATCTGTATTTAGAGTGGAACATGTTACTAAAGAGTGCCTGCTGGCACCCGATTCCACTCCCCTCACTCCTCTTGTGAAAACAGGCAGGGCATCTTCTCCCTGCACCCACTGTCACAATTTAAAAACAGTGCAGGTGTGCAGGGCTTCGCCTGCACAGCTGGGTCATACATTCCCAGTGACCTGTGAATGAATGAACTACAAGTCTCGTCTTCCACCGAGGCAGGTGACTGGTAGTTCATAGTGAACAGCGAGGGGGCCGATGAGCACTCTGGTAGTTTGAGTCTTCATTCCCTCAGTAACGGTCTGCCTGTGCAGGAGGTACAGCCAGTCAGCTGTACTAAGAGACTGCAATTGCACCAGTTAACTGCTGATCTTGGGTGCAATGCTCTGGCAGGCTCCTGAAAAAAAATGCACATTTTTACCTGCAGAAATATGTGCATTTATCATTTATTTTAAAAGGTGAACTTATCCTATAAAGATGAATAACTTATTTATTTATTTTTTTAATACAGAAAAGAGAAGTCTTGCAACTTACTGTGCAAGACAAAGGCATAATAAGCTAGTATACATCGCATACTTGCTCATTATGAAATACTTGCCTTAGAACAAAGCTCTCTCAGCAACGCCCGCACACTGCTGAGATGGCTGACATTTTCCTGGAGTTCCTTCTGGGTTTGCGGGCTCCGGCGCTGTGATTGGGCAGAGCCACAATGACATCATGCACCAGAGCTGCCAGTCACGGCACAAGGTCTTAAAGAAACGGCACAGGCGGCCGTTTCTTCAGTGCGTATGCACTGATGACTGAGTATATAGTAAATATCTCCTAAACGATGCAAGTTCAGGAGATGTTTACAGTACCTACAAGTAAGCCTCATTATAGGTCTACCTGTAGGTACAAATAAAAAGGAAGACCATTTCCTGTTTAAATGTTTAAAAGTGGCATATTGCGTAAAAAAAACTGTATGAATGTACTTGCAACTGAAATAAAGCAGGATACTGGTAATTGTAGGTTTTAAAATGGGTGTAGAAAGATACGTTTTTCCTATTACATTTTATGCTGTGCAATTTTCAAACCAGGCTACAATTTCAAAGATAAAACACATGAATTTACATGTTATTTGAACTGCTATAAGGTTAACTTCTTTTATAGCTGTGCAATGTGGTAAACTATTGAACTAAAGCATCTAGCACCTGGATTTAGTGCATCTTTAATATTCTTCATATGGAAAGGTCTTTTACCAGTGTGGCCTGCTCTGATAACGGCATTGTTTCAGACAAAGATCTTAAGTGTAATGAAATATTGTGGACTTTAACACACACACGTGACCAGTGAAAACAACAACAAATGGAATATGCTGTGAAGTGAAGTAATCGTTCTTAGCAGCTCTCTCAACTCACAGGAAAAATAAGCCACAAATAAAGTGACTGCTGAAAACCATCAAACATTGCAAAATCATATTTGGTCAATTTTTATTCTTTAAGAAAATCTAAAAAAAAAAAAAATCACAAACACAGGCTGTCGCTTTTGAGGAAAAAAAAGCCAAGTTTGGATTAAGGCCAATTTAGAAGTCATGGTGGCAGCAATCAAAGAGGACATACGAAAGCCACCATTTTCTTGTATACAATATAGGACAAGACTAAATGATCTAAAACATAGTAAAAGTTGAGAGCATTGCTTTTGATTAGGACAAAAGAAAGTGACGAAAAAGATTTCAGATCTGCTACACATGTTAATATTAATTACACAAATTATTCATAATGTATTGCACCTCTAGATTACTTTACAAGTATATTTCCCTTCTATTGTTACCTGTGTAAAGCTGAAAGATTTTGCTTAAAATCTTGATTTAAAGTCAAGCAATCTACAGTAAAACGGTTTACTTTTTTTTATTATTTTGTGCACCAATGGGTGTGGAATATTTTATTGAGAATTGTGAGGTTATGTATAGTGGTACTTTTGCAAAAAAAAAAATTTGCATGTACCGTGTACCCATTTGATCATATTATGGTTATAAAGGTGCTTCTTTTAACTACTCGAGTCCCTGAGTCTTTTGCTCCCAGTATCCCCTTGTGTTTGAGATGTCACAGTTCTGTAGCTTATACTATTTTGTAACCTACCCTAACATATTCAATAAACATCTAACAAACAGTACTTGAAAATCTCAACTCATATGCAAGTAAATACCAAAAAAATAAAAAAAGTAAGATATTTAAATAACGCATCTTATTCTTAATAATGCCCATTTATGATGTCAATTCCTAATGCAAAAAAAGTGAGAGGCAAATCTGTGCTTCGTGGTGTCAGAAAGGAAGACTGTATGCGAGTGAGGGTGCTGGTCACGTTAGAACCATGTTAAAACCCTGATAATCTTGCGTTCAGCAAATCTATTGAGTGTATTTTTCTGAAGGATGGAGAACACAGTAGGAGCACCAGGAAGTGGAATCGCCACTGTTAGGGAGATAATGGGAGTGCACTTTGAAAGTAGGTGCCACTGTCGGAATACAATGTCCTGGGCAAGGAGGCATCAACTGCATTTTTTGTGGATGGAGAGATCATTCCCATGTTCCCATTGCACAATGGTTTTTACTGGCATACTGTGAGAGAAATTCAGGTGTTTAATGATGTCTTGACTTTATTTACAGCAGCTTTAATATATTTATGCACACAATTTGGGGTGCTTTTCCATTATGGTACCGTGAGAAGTTTTAAAATTGCATCTGGGGTCCCATTAGTTACCAAATAAATATATCAACTGTAAAGTGAAAATTAAGTAGCGGGATCTAAAGTTACCAGATGAACAAATTAAAAATGCAGAGTAAATGAACACTGTGCAGAGCAGCAAAAAAATCCTTGCATGCTCTGAATCATACAAGAATGAATACAAAACAAATGAGGGGAGGAGAGTATGAAATCGTCAGGGGAAGATCATGGTTAACTGGTTAGGTCTTTAGTAAGGCCACGGTGGAACACGTAGGCAGCAACAGAAATAGATGAGAAAAATAAGCTTTGGGTTACGAACATAGTACATTACAAAGACATTATTATTCCTGAGAGGTAGCAGTCAGGAATACTGCCCTGTATATCAAAATAAGGATCAATGAGAGTAGGAAGATCCTGAGGTTGAGACCTTGCTGAAACATAATCACCGAGTAGGCCCTTGAAAATTATATAAAGGGTTCTGGTCCAGTGATCATTTTTCTCTGAATATCTTTCCCCCGTTTCCCCTGTTGGTGGCTCCAATCCCTCAACTACAACAAAAAAAACGTGTTCGAGTAGGAAAAAGAGGAAGAGAAGAGATAAAAAGGGGGGGGGGGGGGGCAGACAGAACAGAATTCCTACATCGGTTGGGATCAGAGGAACAATAGAAATGGTAAAGAAAGAGGAAAGTAGTAAGTCAGCCTGGGGATCCTCCAGTCATTATCGGTGTCAATCTCCTAGTACCTGCAAATAATCCAACCAAGGAGACCAAATTTTGTCAAAGGTTGGTTGCTTATCTTGTAAGATACTCACTACCTTTCATTCAACATTATCCACATAACTTTCCATTTCATCAAGACCATATCTATGAAAGAGCTTTTCCATGTTGTGGCTATAGAGATTTTAGCCCCCAAGAACATAAAATAAATGAGGGTCTGGGTATGTCAAGGGATATTTTCAAAAGGCTTATTTATTAAGGCTACACTCACTTCTTTAGGGATATTGATCATCGCGACTGAGAAAATGAGTGTACCCTTATCCAAAAGCGGCAAACCTTAGGGCATGTCCACCACATATGTAATGGTGTGCCAATTTGACCACAAACTTTGAAGCACACGGCTGAGGTACCTGGATACATTTTTGACAAACGCTCTGGCACCAAGTACCATCTGGCGTGGACTTTATAGCCTGCTTCTATCAAGGCTACATTCAGAATGCCTTTATGAATCCTCGTGCTCCATTTATGCCAGTTTTCTGCCTCAGGGGTTATGGACAGATCCCTTTCCCATGCCACCTGGTAGGGTAATCTATCATTATTGGGGATGAGCAGTTTATATAATGGGGAGATGCTCCCCCGCAGAGCAGCATCCTGCATGCATCTGTTTTCAAACAGTACAGACTGCCAGATCAGACTTGTCTTTCTGTAGGGTTTGGAGAAAGCACTAAATTTGTTGCAAGTGGAAGCTCTCAGTTGGGGGGGGGGGGGGGGGCATCTCCGGGCTTCCCGTGAATAATGAGGAGGGACGTATGCCTCTGTGGTCAAAATAATCACCTATACGGCACATTCCCCTATTCAGCCATCCACCGTACCTGTCAGGTTGCATACTTGGTGGAAACGTGGGGTTGCCAAAACGGGGAGCTACTTGGGCATAGGATGAGCGCAGAGGCCATCCCCTGCCTGCAGCTTGAATCCCACACCTGTACTGAATGGGAGAACGTTGTGCTCAGTATAGCCCTGCGATGTTTTGGGGGGGGGGGGTTGAGGGATAAAAAGGACGAGAGCCATTGCAAGTGGGAAACTTGCCTGGGCCTCTATGGCAACCCAATCTGGTTGGTAATGTTTGCTATGGAGTTGGCCTAGTTGAGCAAGCTGTGCTGCCACTTAATATTTCCGAAAGTCTGGCAATCCTCCTAGTCCACCAATATCCTTCTGATTCTGGTCTGACAAAGCTGATCTATGTTTGATCAGATGCTTTGGAAGCCAGAGGAGAAATATTGGGTATAACAGACCCCACATCTCTCTTTAAAGAGGACCTCTGTCACAGCCCAATCTATTACAAGGGATACTGTTCGTCCCTTGTGATAGCAATAAAGTTAATTTACATAAAAAAACAAAAGGGTACACTGTTAAAAAAAAGAAAACAAAAAGCGCTACCATCCTCCTGTGTTCACACGCAAAGTCAAATGTGCAAGTGGGTCCTGTGCATATATCAGTGTTCACATCACATGTGAGGTATTGTCACGAACGTCAGAGTGAGGAAAATAATTCTAGGGTCAGACCACCTGTGTTACTCCAAAATGGTAATATGTAAAGGCTTTTTAATGCATCGCCTATAGAGATTTTTAGGTACCGGAATTTATTGCCATTTCATAGGCATATGCAATTTTAAAGCGTGAGATATCATCTTTTATATTTTACCAAAGAATTGGGTATTATATGGTTTGCATTTAAAATTAAAGTGCATTTTTCCTTGAAAATTTGTGTTTGATAAAACTGGGTAAATATTGTGCAACATAAATTGCAAGTTTTATTCTCCAGGGCCTCTGCTTAAAAATATATAGAATGTTTTGGGGTTCTAAATAATTTTCTAATGGAAAAAAAAAATAAAAAGTGTGTTTTTTCCCCAAAAAAGTGTGCTTGTAAGACCGCTGCACAAATAGGGTGAGACAGAAAGTATTGCAACGACTGGCATTTTATTCTCTAGGGTATTAAAAAAAAATTTTTTAATGTTTGGGGGTTCCAAGTAATTTTCTAGCAAAAAAAACTGTTCTTAACTTGTAAACAACAAATCTCAGAAAGAGGCTGGGTCCTTAAGTGGTTAAAAGCCACAAAGCCATGTCACAAAGCAGTTCTACTCAGCTGGTAAGTGGATCATAGCGTCATGCTTTGGCCAACTTGAGAAAAAAAAAATCTCTACATGTCTGAGAGATTGCTATGGCATCTTAAAGAGGTTGTAAACTTAAAATAAAAAAAACCTGTGCAACAAAGGCATACTAGCTCATTAAGAAATACTTACCTTTGAATGATGCCTTCCAGCGGCACCCGAACATCACTGAGACAGCTGACACCTCTCCTAGAGGAGTTACTACCAGGTTCACAGGCTCCAACGCTGCGAGTGGTGGGAACCACCATTCATGGCACAGAGCTCGAAAGGAACGGCACTCGTGGCCCTTCCTTCAGAGTTATCACTGGCTGCCTGTAATGTAAATCTCTCCTAAACCGTAAACGTTTAGGAAATTTTTACACTACCTATAGGTAAGCTTTATTTTAGGCTTACCTATAGGTAAATGTCAGCAGAGGAAGTTTTACTCCATCTATACACACAGTGGAAGAACTGAGCATCCTATTTTGCCGTTTATCCTATCCAGCAAAATCTACAAATAACTGTACTCATGCAAAAAGAAACGTATGAGCTAGATATTAACTTATGTGGCAGATCAAAAGAGCAGAATAAAATAAAGGTGTAATAGAAACAAACTGAGTGTAACAGCAGGCATATGTGCACAAAAATCTAATCCACTGACACAAACACAAACTGTGGCAGGCAAAACCGCTCCTTGCATGTACACAAAAGGTGTGTTCTAAATAATGCTGATTTCTACAAAAAGTTGGAATGAATATTACAATTACAAGGGCACCATATTAGAAACAACCCAAAGAAGTCTGTTATGACTGTTATAGTGACAGAGCTGGTTCTGCCTGCCTCTGCATATGGACAACTCACCACATGTTCAACACTTTCTGGCAGCTATGCAAGGGGAGAACACAAGGGAGAAAGGAGAAAAATCAGACAAAGAGCCACATAGCACCTACACTTCATAGATTTGTGTATGTTGCTGTCTAAAGTTTGAAATGCTCTTCAATCAAAACAAAAAAACGTAAAAACAATCATTAAGCATACTTGCACATTATATTTTGTTGTAAAACATTTACATGACTAAATCATAATACCTACCTGCCCATCTTTGTTTAGTCTGAACGTCTTCAATGTTTTTAATTGCAATGTAATCTAAATACACAGCTTTAGCAAACCATAGGAACTAGAATAGATAACATAACACTAAAGCAAATTATGTTTCTAACAATAGTCTGGATGCCACTGGCTGCAAAAGAAGTATTTTGGGCCTGCTGCCAGCCAAAAAGCCTTCTGGCTAGTTTGGAAATGATCTAATCTCACTCATGATCGGTTCAAAATAAGCATAGCAGTATTTGGGGAAGGGGGAGCATTCCTAATTATAAATTATTTGCACGAGTGTCAGGCGCATTTGCACATGCTGAATAAAAGGCAACTTTAACTTATGTAGGAGAGTAATGCCTCCTGTATATTCAGTTCTATCTAGTAGCTAAAATGTGGTATAGCTTCCCGAAAAAACCTCAAGGAGAAAACTATACCACATTTTGGCCATTAGATGGATACGGCATTAATCTTACAAAAAAAATTGTGTTACATTATATGTTCAGCATGAGCGAATGCTTCAGACATTCATGCAACAAATGTTTTAAAAATAGTCTAGGGCAGTGAAGGCGAACTCTGGCACCCCAGATGTTTTGGAACTAAATTTCCCATGATGCTCCACTACACTGCAAAGTGCAGGAGCATCATGGGAAATGTAGTTCCAAAACATCTGGGGTGCCAAGGTTTGCCATCACTGGTCTAGGGCAGGGATTTGAAATTAGCGGACCCTCCAGCTGTTGCAGAACTACAAATCCCATGAGGCATAGCAAGACAGCCACAAGCATGACACCCAGAGGCATGATGGGACTTGTAGTTTTGCAACAGCTGGAGGTCCGCTAATTGCAGGTCCTTGGGTCTAGGGTTTCATTAACCACACCTTTTAAGAACCCTAAATTAAAAAAAATTTAAAAAATAAATCGAACAGCTAACTTCTTGATGTTCAATTATTGTCACTGACTACTGTAGATTTGTACCTATATAGACTTGTTTAATCCTTTTCTTTGCCCAATGACAACACATAGAAGACATGTTTATAACAAGCGCACTAGCTGGCATTAGTATCTATTTACTCAACACAATCTTTTATAATTTACAAAATAAAGTAGATATTATATTGTATTGCATTTATGTGCATTAAAATATAACATAAAGCAATTTTTTTGGGGGGGGGGGTAGAGTGGAGCGGGAACAGATCCTCTCTGTCCAATTTTTACTGCCGTCTGTGTCCCCCTTAAAGAGGATCACCCCTCTTTTTTTGTCCTGTTTAGCCCCATCATTTAAACAAAGTAAAAGAATATCTCAAATATGGGTTATCCACAGAAAACTAGACACTAGTTCTGATGACCTGGGGTGTACCAAACAATTGTCTTAATTTGCAGGGATTTCTATATAAAATGAAAACAAAGTTTTTCCTATAGCTCTACCTTAAAATAAAGTTTAATGTACTGTTTACTGAAAATACAGGCTTGATAAATAGTTGTGCAAATATACACAACCAAAAATGTTCCACATTTCTATTAGGTCGCAGCTTATAGAAAATATATGTTTTTGGGTCTATACCAGTGATGGTGAACCTTGGCACCCCAAATGTTTTGGAACTACATTTCCCATGATGCTCAACTACACTGCAACATGAATGAGCATCTTGGCAAATGTAGTTCCAAAACATCTGGGGTGCCAAGGTTCACCATCACTGGTCTATACGTATTCTTTAGGGCAGTAATGCGTAGTTATCACAGATGTAAAAAATGGATGAGTTGAAATAAACTTACTGGCTAGATCACCAGGTGAAAATAAAAGGAAAAGTGCCTAATTGAGAAAGTTAAAGGAGCCAATACATCTAAGAATTGACATAAAAGACCTGGGTATATACAGAATATGAGATTTCTATCCGAACTGGGAGTTCTCGGTATAGTCTTCATAATATTCTAAATGTCTGGGATTTTCACAATGGGGGGGTTTGGGTCTTTCCTCCTAAGGACTCGGGAGAAACAAACATTTTCCATGTAGTGACCGTGATTCTTTATTCCTGGTTGAAATGTGAAAAAAACTCTTGCTGCAATAAAACTCACTTTCTGAACAGCATATTGGATTAAATCTCAACAGAGAAGTATGGGTTTTTTGTTTATTTTTGAGATCATACTTACCTAGGTGGGTAAGGCATCGGTCCAATGCTGCGTCTGTCCCCTGGCGCCTCTAACTCTGATAAGCGAGCGTTAGAACGCTACTGATCGCTCGGTTCTCACAGCTCTGCCCCCTTCTCACTTATTGGAGTGCTGGGCTGTGGAGGGGGCAGAAGCAGCTGGCCCATTCTCTCAGTGGCTCGCTGAGAGGCTGAGCCAGGTGCCGGTCCAGGGATCTGGGCAGATCTCAACTCCATGGTCGTGATGACGCCTGAGCCTAGACCGAGTCTGTGACATCAGAAGAGCATACTTCAGCCCACTCTCTGCTGAAAACGAGTCAAAGTAATGCAAAACAAAACTGCACTCCTGTGATCCATATGAGAAATACAGCCAAACAAGCTTTGGCTGTACTTCTCTTAACTTTATAAAGGCCGAAAAAAATTGGTCCAGGTTCTGTAACTAGTTCTAAATTCTGCAAAAAGTCAGTTGCTTAGTCACAAAGTCATGAGAGAGTAGCAGGGCTTCAAGGTAAGGCCAATCACAATCCACAAAACTTTCAAATCATCCCCCTGTCTAATCTCTGACATCAGTCATCTCCTTAACTTAGACAGGTGGGGACACTGCAATTGAAGGGGGAAGGGAATATGGTTGGGTAAACATACGGGCCTGTCAGATAGACTGTGTGCAGAAACTGTCACTTTGCTCTGAATTGGCAAAGTGACAGCGTCTGGGGGGAAAAAAAATAAAAAAAAAAAAAAAAAAAAAAAAGCACCATCACCAAAAATAGACTTATTAGTTATGCGTAAAGTATAGGGCAGGGTTTGGTCTCCTGCTTCCTCACTGGTGTGCAGAAATATGACAAGGATATTGGCCATCATAGCTAGGATAGGGCGAGACAGTGGCTGTAACTGAAATTATCGGACACTGGTGTGGGAGCTCTGATGTTTTCATGGAGAATCCTCTAGAGGACACAAGACACAGAAACTACTATGATGTGCCCTCCCATTTCTACTGTGACCAAAGAACTTTCCATAAATTGGGCAGGAGACAGAGCACTGCCCTGCTCCACCACAACCAAAAACCATTCTAGGTGAAAAGTGCTCTATGAGTAAGTCCCTTTCTCCCGCTTTAAAATTGCTAACCTCATATAAAGTGCACCATAGCAGCACACTAGAAATAGCAGCAAGCAAGTCTATTCCCCTAGCTCAGGTTCTCTTAGGCTCTAATCAGAGCTGTATGCGGAAAGCTGTTTTTTTTACTTGGACAGATGTTCCATAGTTAAAAACAACTTCAGCAATCTACCTAAATATTAATGCAATAGAAAAACAGTCAAAGATGGAAAGTTTGGACAGCATGACTAAACAGAGGTGAAACGTACTTTGTTTCATCTAGGACTTCAACTTCTGCTGGGGCAGTGATGGGTGCATTTGAGTGTCCGGCTGTGGGATCATCTGTATTCAGCTCACCATTTGTCGAACTTACAACCTGTAAAATACAAGCAATCACAAATTGGCCAAACATTATCTGAGAAACTCAACATTTCACATGTCTTAACAGTCACAGCAGAATGTATTAAGTCTGGTTTCATCACAAAAAAAACTGCCTCCTAGTTTAACTACGTTATAAAGTGAATGTAGTGCATTTTGCACATCTCTATTATATTTAATACAATTTTTTAACTTGCTTTAGCTTTCTTTTGGTCATGCATATGGGATTTTATTTTATACCAAATTTCATCCTGCAGGAGGGGACTACAAAACTAGTGTCACAAAGCTGATTGGCTACTAGCCTCATAAAAGCTTGTGCTGCAAGCTTGCAACCTGCACAGCAGAACACACACACACAGCTGAAAAAGTCAGAAGGGACGCACTTCTAATCCTCTTAGTACAGGTAGCTGCTCATCTAGATCTACTACTTGTAGGAGCAGTCCAGTGCAGAGATAAAGGCGGGCTTTCCCATTAGCAAGCTCAGCAAACTCTGCAAAACAGTGTAAAGTAAAAGCCCTGCATTTTTTTCTTTTCTGTAATCAACATGAAAAAAATAATCTTATAACCTGTAAACCGCTAAAGAAAATAATAATAAAAATTTCCCAACAGCCAGTATATTTGGATGTAGGATTATGACTACTGTACTATTAAAAGCTTGTCTGCCTTGATAGAGGGGTCCTTTGAGGCCCAAACACGCACTACAAGTCTATGACAGTTTATATCCCCATTTTCGGAATACTTCTGGAGTGCTGGTAATGTTTTTGTTTATCTAATACTACTGCGCACAAAAGGTGTCATCTGTGCCTTTGTCACTTCAGCACCTATCATTCTGAAAGGGTCAGCTGTTAAGAGTGTACTGGATTACAAGTGTTCACACTTCTAACCCTCTTAGTAGGGGGGGTGTGCTCTTCTGGATTTACGATTTGTAGGTGCAATACAGTGCAGAGCTAGAGCTGGGCTTTTATTAGCAAGTCCAGCATGCTCTCCAAACAGAGCGAGATAAAATACCTGTTTTTTTTTAAACTATAAAGTTTACCAAAAACTAGTATAATTCAATAAAAGCAAATGCACAGAACATAATATATTACAAGAACAATCATTAAGGGTCCATTGACACTTCCTTAACACACTTAGCCAAGGTTCACACTATAGTGATGCGGGAACCAGTTCAATTCCAGTGCTGATTCCCGCATCGCATCTCCCTCGCAGGCAGTTTACACTGCCCTCTGCGAACCGCTGCGGGTGTCAATACAAAGTTAGTGACACCTCCAGAGCGGTTCGCAGATCGCAGTGCGAACTGTGAATTTGGATAGGAATTGGTTCGCTTGGGTGTGAACACCATGCGATCAATTCCAGTGCGGGGAAAAAAAGGTTTCTGCAACTTTTTCATGCGAATCCAAAGTCCTGACCATACAACTGTATGGCTGAATTCGTCTTGCATAGATATCGCATCTGATCTGCACAGTAAGGTGGTGCAAATCACACGTAATGTCTTTGTTCGCAATAGTGTGAACCCAGGCTGAAGGTTTTTTTTTTCATATCAGTGTGGTTCTTGGGGGACAATGCACCTGAGGGAAAATATGTCTAAAATGATACCAGAAGGTAGAACACTTTTGGGAAGTGTGAAACCAAAGATGGATAAATGACTTGGAGCATAAAAACGCACAGGAAAGAACCTGCAAGAGAATGGGACTTAAGAAGTTTTCAAGTACAGAATAAAAATGTTGAGGATGAAATGCAAAAAAAAAAAAAAAACTATGAAAACATCTCATCTTTTTCCAGAGCTAATGACTCATTGTGAGTTCCTGTTGCATGTAGGATGCATATTTCTCAGGAAAGCATCAAATATGTTAAAGAAGTTGTTTGGGGTTACTAAAAAATAAAATAAAACATATAGACTCACCCCTATGCTGCAGCACTCCCCCCGCCAGTTTGAGAACTGACCGATCACGACTGCAGATCGGACGTCCGCAAACAAACTGAGGGGTCGGCAACAACGAAACCAAACGGCTTAAAAAAAAAAAACAGATAACTGTTTGAAGCACCTCGCCCCAATGTCTCTATCATCAGAGGCCTGAAGAGCCACCAAGGACACCTTTGATAAACTAAGAGCAGAAGACCAGGTGGTGGTCCTGCAAACTTGCCAAATGGACGCTTGATGCTGAAAGCTCCAAGAAACACCTACAGATGTAGTGGAAAGGGACCCTTCTAGGGAAGCAAGGAACCAAGTCCTTGAGAGCATAAACCCTGGAAATGGGCTACCTGGAACCACTTTGCAATTGTGCAAGTGAAGTGGTAGTAAACTGCTGTCTTTTTTTTTTTTTTTTAAAGGGAGGTAATGTCATAATGTGCTATTAGCACATGTTAAGCTTACCTTAGAACGAAGCCCTCCAGCGGAACGCTGTCACCGCTGAAGGCGCTTCCATCTTCACCCAGTCTACCTTCCAGGTTCACAGACTCAGGCTGTGTGAGTGGCTGGAGCCACAATGTTGTCACTCCCACGCATGCACGAGCCGCCATATACGGCATATGACTCTGTATGCTCAGGTATGAGGTTCCTTCAGAGCAAGTGTCGGTGACGTCACTGGCTGCACCTACAGTAAATATCTCCTAAATGGTGCACAGTTAGGAGATATTTACAGTACCTATAGGTAAGCCTATGATATAATTCCTGCATGGGAGTTTACTCCCACTTTAAAGGAATATCCCGTAGCAAAGAAACGACAACTGTTCTAACCATATCCAGAAGTGAAATCTACTTGGCAGGTTTTGGGGCAGGGCATAGGGAAGGAGGACATTCACTGAGGTGAAAGGAAGAGACCACTCTGGGGAGGAAAAAGATCTTGGGTAGAACCAGCTTGTCTGCATGTAACAACTAACAAAAAAAAGGCACCTTACAATATAAAATAGTCACCACAAAAATAAACAACAAGATGCAAATGCCTGTGTCAGTAATAAACCTCTCTTTTAGAATCTGGGTTTTAAACAGCCATGCTGTTAAAGCCAACATCTGATAAGTAGGGTGAACCAATGGGGCTTGTGACAGGAAGTCTGGCCTGTGTGAAAGAGACTGTGGCTTGTTTGCCAAAAGTTTAAGTCTGCATCCCAACTTATCCTGGGCCAGTTTGGAGCAATAAGGATCACGGGAAGCTATTCCTACTCCATCTTGTGCAACAGACAAGAAGAAGCTTCATTTGGTGGTAAATGATAATGGATATCTCCTGACTATTTATTATTATCAAAGGAAAACGGATCCAAAAATCTTAAAAAAAATAAAGAGATGATTTTTTTAAATTTGTCTGTATAATATAAAACTGTATTTCTTGCTACTAACATAACTTTACACCAAAGAACGACCCAAATTAAATTTGCCTGCTCTTTACTAGGGGTGCAAGGGATCGGCACCGATCCACGATCCGAACGGGTCACTCTGCTGGGATTGGCACACGCCGCGATCCGCTCCACGGTCTCTGCCTTATGAAAGGCTGCGGCTTCGGCCTAGTTCTGGAGCGGCGGCCATGTTGGTATACCCGTCTGCATTTACAATGTGATCGCTCAGTCAAATGACGGAGCGATCACCTGTAAACAAACCTGTGTCATGACTACCCCGGTTCCTCTCTCTCCTCTCTGTACTGATCTGTACAGTGGAGGGGAGAAATCGGATGGCAGCCACAGCCATCCCAGTAATACTCTGCAATACATACCCTGCCAATACTCTGCAATACCCTGCCAATACTTATCCTGCCAATATTCTGCAATACTCTGCCAATACCTTGCAATACCCTGCCAATACCCAGCCATACCCATCCAATATTACATTGGGGGAGATGACGTGGATATTACAGTGGGGGAGATGTATATTACAGTGGGGACTATATGGTGGTGGCATTTTCACAGGTTTTTACAAATTAAATTATTATTTGCTGATCCGAAAAATTATCCGATCCGTGACTCTGATCCGAGGAACGATCCGATAGTTTTTTGAGCCGTTGCACCCCTACTCTTTACGCTCACAGCAATGGCGAATACTACGACTTTGAAATTACTTTGATATGACTTTTACACTCTCGGACATTGAAGCTGTGCAAAGTTGGATCAAAGCAGTGCAGGAACCTTTTTTGAAGTTGCAGCAACTTCTGTAGTGTCAATTGGAACGGCTCTCAGAGATACATGGCATTTCACATGACCTGTCACTTTAAGTCTCAAAGTCAGGTCCTAAGTAGCAGGAGTGTGAACCGAGCCTTACATGGGTTAGCAAAGTTAAGTTTCTGGTACAGACCAATCAGTTACTTCACTGCTCTGTATCATGCAGTTAAAACTGAACAATGGGATAGGCAAATATTGTTTACATAAATAAATATATATATATATATATATATATATATATATATATATATACACTACCGTTCAAAAGTTTGGGGTCACCCAAACAATTTTGTGTTTTCCATGAAAAGTCACACTTATTCACCACCATACGTTGTGAAATGAATAGAAAATAGAGTCAAGACATTGACAAGGTTAGAAATAATGATTTGTATTTGAAATAACATTGTTTTTACATCAAACTTTGCTTTCGTCAAAGAATCCTCCTTTTGCAGCAATTACAGCATTGCACACCTTTGGCATTCTAGCTGTTAATTTATTGAGGTAAGCTGGAGAAATTGCACCCCACGCTTCTAGAAGCAGCTCCCACAAGTTGGATTGGTTGGATGGGCACTTCTGGCGTACCATACGGTCAAGCTGCTCCCACAACAGCTCAATGGGGTTCAGATCTGGTGACTGTGCTGGCCACTCCATTACCGATAGAATACCAGCTGCCTGCTTCTGCTGTAAATAGTTCTTGCACAATTTGGAGGTGTGTTTAGGGTCATTGTCCTGTTGTAGGAGGAAATTGGCTCCAATCAAGCGCTGTCCACTGGGTATGGCATGGCGTTGCAAAATGGAGTGATAGCCTTCCTTATTCAGAACCCCTTTTACCCTGTACAAAGCTCCCACCTTACCAGCACCAAAGCAACCCCGGACCATCACATTACCTCCACCATGCTTAACAGATGGCGTCAGGCATTCTTCCAGCATCTTTTCATTTGTTCTGCGTCTCACAAACGTTCTTCTTTGTGATCCAAACACCTCAAACTTGGATTCATCCGTCCACAACACTTTTTTCCAGTCTTCCTCTGTCCAATGTCTCTGTTCTTTTGCCCATCTTAATCTTTTTCTTTTATTGGCCAGTCTCAGATATGGCTTTTTCTTTACCACTCTGCCCTGAAGCCCAAAATCCCGCAGCCGCCTCTTCACTGTAGATGTTGACACTGGTGTTTTGCGGGTACTATTTAATGAAGATGCCAGTTGGGGACCTGTGAGGCGTCTGTTTCTCAAACTAGAGACTCTAATGTGCTTATCTTCTTGCTTAGTTGTGCAACGCGGCCTCCCACTTCTTTTTCTACTCTGGTTAGAGCCTGTTTGTGCTGTCCTCTGAAGGGAGTAGTACACACCGTTGTAGGAAATCTTCAATTTCTTTGCAATTTCTCGCATGGAATAGCCTTCATTTCTAAGAACAAGAATAGACTGTCGAGTTTCAGATGAAAGTTCTCTTTTTCTGGCCATTTTGAGCGTTTAATTGACCCCACAAATGTGATGCTCCAGAAACTCAATCTGCTCACAGGAAGGTCCGTTTTGTAGCTTCTGGAAGGAGCTAGACTGTTTTTAGATGTGTGAACATGATTGCACAAGGGTTTGCTAATCATCAATTAGCCTTCTGAGCCAATGAGCAAACACATTGTACCATTAGAACACTGGAGTGATAGTTGCTGGAAATGGGCCTCTATACACCTATGTAGATATTGCACCAAAAACTAGACATTTGCAGTTAGAATAGCCATTTACCACATTAGCAATGTATAGAGTATATTTGTTTAAAGTTAGTACTAGTTTAAAGTTAGCTTCATTGAAAAGTACAGTGCTTTTCCTTCAAAAATAAGGACATTTCAATGTGACCCCAAACTTTTGAACGGTAGTGTATATATATATATATATATATATATATATATATATATATATATATATATATATATATATATATATATATTCTTTATTAAGGGATCATTCAAATCATTCAGACTGGCAATCAGACCCATCTTCCGATCTAAGACACTGCTGCATGTAATACTCCCCTCAAAGCTGCGTGCATGCAGCCCATATTAGTGGATGCAGAAGCAGCAACTGCACTTTCACCATCATATTAAAATCTGATATGCAGGTGGAAAGGTGGGCACGAATCCAAATGCAGTGTTTGCGTTTGGATCAGTGTACCCGATCCTGCCCACATTTTAGATTTTGATATACGACTGCGCAGCCAATGCATTTGCATTCACTTCTATAAGCTGCCTGCACACAGCTCAGAGGTGGAGTAGTCAAACGCAGTAGTTAGGGGCTCAGATCTAAGGAAAGATCTCAGCACCCAACTGAAAAGTGTCAGTGTGCTTTATACGTTTTTTTACACATTTGTGCTGTAATCCATTGTGTAAAATGTTGCCTCTCTGCTAGTGCTTCCTGTATTAAAACCAGTCACTGCTTTTGATTCTTCTTGTCCAGGGGTTACTGATCTTTTATCTGCCAACTCCTATAATTTTCCTAAGGCAGCCTGTATTAAGTGGGCCTGCTGAGTCCCTTCCAAAACGGTGTATGACAATGTCACTGCAATTACTAGGCAATATCTGGGTTTGTACAGGCATTTGGTTCACAAAGTGAATTTAAATTGGGTATTATACAACAAATTGCAGCTTATTGGTCCTTAAAAGTAGTTAAAAATCCTGCAGAAAAGTGTGCTGCCAACAAAAAGATGTTCACTATGGAACATGGGCACACAAGCAATTAAAACTAGCACTGAAAAATGTTTAAAAAACTGCATTGGGCTAGAATTTTTTCATGAAAGTAAAGTAAAATATTTTGCAGTGATATCTAATAGATAAAAAGTCTTTAAGTAGGTCTTAAAAAAATCACTAAATACAATCCAAATAAATTGTGATTGAAGTAAACAAGAAAATTAAAAAATGGGCACTATCCTAAAGGATATTACACATCAACAATGTGGCAGACTTCTGTGCTCACCACAGATAAATTGACATGGTTAGGTTTGAAAAGCTAGCTTATATAAACAAAGTGTCAGTAAAAATAGATGAAATGCTTACATTAGACTAGACAGAAAAATTACACCTAATAAGCTTTCCTAAATTATTTGACGGAAAATAAATTCAACTAAACATTTAATTTCAGGTACTTTTATAGTGCCGTCAATTTATACAGCGCTTTACATACCGTATGTATTATACATTCACATAGGTCAAGGAGTTTACAATCTAAGGTCCCCAACTCGCATTCATACAAACACTAGGGCCAATTTATACAGAAGCCAGTTAACCTACCTTGGAGCATGGGAGACCAGAGTACTCGGAGGAAACCCAAGCAGGCACAGGGAGTTTATGGAGCACCCAATCTTTAATCAATATAGACACTAAAGAATCCATGAACAAAAAATAAAAAATAAAATCACGTCTCCCAGTGGCGATATGACTCGCAAGGAATGTACAGAGTATTATTGGTGAGAGTACACTTTAAAGTTGCCAAAGTATCCCATGGCTAGCATTAACAGGCTCCAGTATCCTGCTGCCATTTATTTCCAAAGTGCACTGGGAGCCTCAAAACACTGGATATGCCATTACTGCAAATTCTGACCTGATCTCAAAAAGTCACCGACACTTCACCATTAATTGTGATGGGTGGCCCTACTGACCAACAGGGAGGCGAGTGGGAAGAAGAGGGTGCCATGGAAATAAAGCGATTTAGAGGACTGGAACTTACACATGCCCCATTCAAAGTTTAGGAAGCAGTTTAAACAGGAATTTTAGCCTGCTATTGTGGTCCCACCCCCATTTTCCCATGCTGTCATCTTTGGATAGCCATCCAAAACCTGCCAGACATCCAGGGTACATCTGTGCAGCCACTGGGGATTCCCATGCAAGCAAAAACACCGATTCTGGAAGGAGGAGGGGAAAAGAGCCAGGAGCAAATAAGTTGTTTTAATGATCAAAGTCCGTCCCCCCCCCCCCCCCCATATGCTGTATTCATCAAAAGTTTTATGCTTTTCTTTTACATCGATTTCAACCATGTAAATAAAACATGATTATTATAAACACTGGCAGCATTAAAGTTTATAGTTATGAGTGGAGCTAAACCTTTCACAGCCAAGAATTTGCCACCGTGGCCTCTGATCTGCAGTTGCCATGGTGCTACATGTGTGATCAGTTATGACCACCAGCCATTAGAGGGCTTGACAGTTCAGCTGAGATCACAAGCAACCGTCCGTTATTCACAGCTTGCCTTAAATATACAGCTGGCCATACACTGTTGATCAGTGTATTCTAACAGCAACAGGTCATCCATCCACCTTATTTTTGTGGATGGAGAATCAGTTTGCTTTTTTTGCTCACCCCACTGAAAAAAACCCCACCAAAAAACAAAGTGCATGGCCAGTCTAACAGTTTTGGGAAACCGTTAAATTGATGGGTTTCATTCCCCATTAAAGGTGGAATGAAAGAAGAGAAAAATCTTCGCAGCTACAAATATCCTTCTAAAAATGCTAGTTACCCATCATGCTGATCCTCTGAATCAAATACTTTAAAACAGTGGTCCCCAACCTTTTTGGCACCGGGGACCGGCGTAGTTGAAGAAAATTGTGCCAAGGCCCAGGGGGGCGTATGCAGCTTTTCGCGGGCAATTTATCGGGCGATGGCTGGCGTTGGCACTTCAATCATCCCGGGACCATCATTGATATGATGTCAGGATGATTGAAGCGCATTATTTCTATTATTACATTGTAATATATAATGAAATAGTTCAACTCACCATAACGCAGAATGTGCCAGAGTGTCACTTGCCACGTCGCCTGTCACCAGATGCAGATTGTCACTTTCCACGTCGCCTGCCTTCAGATGCAGCTTGTCACCAGAAGCATTTTGTCCCTTGCCACGTCGCCTGGCACCAGATGCTTTTTTGTCCCTTGCCATGTCACCTGCCACCAGATGCAGCTTGTCCCTTGTCACGTCACTTGTCACCAGATGCAATTTGTCCCTTGCCACGTCACCTACCACCAAATGCGGATTGTCACTTGCCATGTCGCCTGCCTTTTATGCAGCTTGTCACTTGCCATGTCATCTGCCACCAGATGCATTTTGTCCCTTGCCACGTCACCTGCCACCAGATTTGGATTGTCACTTGCCACGTCCCCTGCCATCAGATGCAGCTTGTCATTTGCGGCATCGCCTGCCATCAGATGCAGCTTGTCATTTGCCATGACACCTGCCACCAAATGTGGATTGTCACCTGCCACCACATGACTGTTGTCACTGCAGTGGTGGCAGCACAGGTGTGCACATTAGTTCAGAGGCAAGCCTGCACTAATGGATAGTAAGGAAGAACAGCAGTGGGGCGCCAGTAGTGAGCAATGTTCTCACCTGCCTCAGCTTCAATAGTGTATCAGTAAAGCGGGCGGGCAGTGAGAGATGAGCTCATCTCTCTGTTCCCCCGCCTCAACTCCAGCGTTATAGCATCCCCGCTGTGAGTGCGGAAGAGCGGCGATGCGGGCGGGCGGAGATGATCTCATCTCACTGCTCGCTCGCCTCCATATAGCGGCCCCGCTCTGAGCGCGGAACAGCGGTAATGCGGGCGGGCGGTGAGAGATGATGTCATCTCTCTGCCTGCTCCGCCGCCGCTCATCAGAGTGCAGCCTTCGCGGCCCGGCTGCAAGCAGGCCACGGCCCGGCAGTGGGCCGCGGCCCGGGGGTTGATGACCCCTGCTTTAAAACACTGATCAGAAATAAGTATGTAAACTATGCAGATCTGATTATGCAGGGCTATATGTCACTTTGGAAGGGTTGTTTGTCAATTGTAACGGTAAATTAACCCGGACAAAATAAAAAATAATAAAAAAAAGTCCTTCACCTGCTGCCTTTTTCTCTCAAGTTCATGACAAGTCAGGCACCCAGACAACTAGCATCTTTAGGATGAGGCAAGCTTCAGCAAAACATGTATTCCTCTTATCCACTTCCATACTGGGCCTATTCTGGCACACCACCTCTCCTTTTTTTTGTAGAACGTGAAAGAGGTTATGCAGAGTAAATAGACACCCAAACATGTCACGCTTTAAAATTGCGCACACTTGTGGAATGGAGCCAAACATCGATACTTAAAAATCTCCATAGGCGACGCTTTAACATTTTTTACAGGTTACCTGTTTAGTTACAGAAGAGGTCTTGGGTGAGAACTATTGTTCTCGCTCTAACATTCGCAGAGATTCCTCACTTGTGGTTTGAAAGCCGTTTACATATGTGGGTGCAACGTATGTATGCGTTTGCTTCACCTTCACCGCCTCATAATATTTTTATTCCTATTACAATGAATGTAAACATCCCTTGTAATAAGAATAGTGCATGACAGGTTCTCTTCACAGCGAGATCTGGGGTCTATAAGTCCCCAGATTTCCCCTCTAGGCTGAAAAGCCTGAAATATAAAAATAAAAAAAATTCAATTTCGGCCTCCAAGCCAAGGCAACGGCAGTGTTTACATCTGCCGAGGCCAGACATGACCTCATAACAACACGCCTGGCCGCCAAAGGTCAGAGATTGCCGGGGATCATCTGGTGAGGTCAGTGCACTGCTGATTCTCCACCCTCAGCTCTGAGCTCTTTATGCAGCTGAGAACAGAGGGTATGTGATCGCTTATTATACAAAAAAAAAAAAAGGGAAAACAAGTATTTGGTTTTTCTATATGTATACACAAATGTTTTGTCTTTCATTTTTATTTTAAATTGAATGTTTTACATGGTGAGGGTTCACATATATTTTAAATAATGTTTTTTATAAGGGGTACAAAGCTAACACCTTCCAGATGGAAACCGCTTTATATAGAGGAAAATTAAATTTGAAACTTTCTCCCTGTACAAATAAAACTGGTATCCAGGTGGCGTTTCTGACAGCTTGTAATCTATGTATGGTCTGCGTTGCTCACCCTTACAGGAACAAGCTTGGGTTTCACAGATTACCGACCATATTTCCAATCATCATCTTACTTTACAGTCATGCTTTCTCTGAATCATATGCTGAATGTGCATTTTAATTATAAAGCCTATGAGGTGATTAAAGTGTGATTAAAGGCAAAAAAAATTGGTTTGGGCAGAGTTGAGATGGATTATATGGTCCGTTTTTATTGCGGTTTGTGCCCCCATTAGGGAGATTCACGCTCTTAATTTGTCATGTTTTTAATATTATCATTGAAAGTGAAGGTAAAAGAAAATGCCAAATTTGCTGCTGGCATCAGAAGAGTAAAGCCCCATAAACAACTATCAGATTTTCTGCTATCAGGTTTCTGATTTGCGACGTCCATTTTGAAACTGGAGTTATAATGACAGCCAAGCAACTAGTATCGTCTGAGGGAAAGTTTAGCTATGGTAATTTCCATGTTTCTCTAATGACAGGTTATATTTACATGTTAGGGCACCATGGCCATCAGCTTGATATATACCTCACTAACTAATGACTTTCTAAGATGGGAAGTATAGGTTGGTGCTAGGGAAAATTGAAAAATCTGTATATAAATTGCCATGTATTTTGTATGTTTGCCTACGCATTTCCCACGGCACTAATAATGTTTTCATTACATGTTTGCATTCTTTCAAGTCATGATTAGAATTAACCTTTCTATGTTACACCCCCTTTTTTCCATACAAGTACAACTGTAATATTAAAACTATGTAATCATGTGTATTGAAAACTTCAATTGCATCAAACTGAACAGTTATTTGTAAAGATGCAGAGTATCTTTTTGGTTCCCTACTGCAGTAGTTATTAATTTGAAACCAATAATCAATATGAGGATAGTTATTGCCTATCTATAAAATTTCCAGAACAGTTGGAAATTTTCAGACTCCGCTACCTACATGCTTGTTAAAAGTCAATGACTCAGTAGGTAGTAAAGTAAGGATCTGGAGGATCAGTTTAAAGCCTGCAATTTTAAAACAAGCCAACTTTACAATGAGAAAAGGATCAAAGTTCACTACAGTTGCAAAAAAAAAAAAAAGCAGCAGCCTTTCCACGCAGACAGATCTGAAAACTTAATTTTGCTACTGCGCATCACTGTTTACAGTCTACATCATTTTTTTTTTTGTACATAATCAAGTGTTGAAAAAGTCTCTTTAACTCCTTCCACACTGAATAAACAAAACTATTTGACAATGCTCTGATGGCTTTAGTTCTCCTTTGAATTTAGTCTGCATAATACACTAGGTCTGGACAGATCCGAAAAACCAAGGAAGTACATCATGTCTTTATGGAATTTTACACTGCGTTTTAAAAAGAGGCTTTATACCACTGGCACATGATGCTAGCAACTCACAACTGGCCATAAGCCACTGACAAAGGCAACGCACATCTCCCTTCTGCCAAATTAGCTGGCTACTGCTTGTTCAATGACGTGGTGTGCTTTCTGGATCACAGAAAGCACCATCCTTTAAGCTTAAGTTCACATCTTTGTGGTTCTCCGTGACGCATTTGCAAAGGCACAGTAACCCCATTCATTTGAATAGGATGCTGTACCTGCATTTTCTGCAGGAACAAGGTAGAAGAACCTTCTTTTTTTTTTTTTAAATGCAGCTGCACAGAAAACGCCTGGTGCTTCGACACCATGCGTTTCCACATGCGGGAAACCACAGCATATTTTTCAGAGCATAAACGTGCCATTGAGAGTTACCAACCCCGTTAAAAGCAGTGCATGTTTGCTTAAAAGCAGTGCAGGAATACATGTCATGTACATGCACTCCTGCAGAGATGTAAACCTAGACACAATTGTGTAAATACATATATGCATATATTGGCCATGAAGGTTAGATTAAAAACAATATGAAGAAAAGCAATACATTTTTGCCAAGCAAACTTTTTTTTTCAGTGTATTTCATTCCATTTTATCTTTAAAATGGCACCTATGCAATTCCAGCATTAAATGATGCAAAGGAGCTGCAAACTATTAGAGTGTAAGCAGAAGAGGGCAGGGTTCTCATTGCTCATCTTCTGTAATGTTCTGTAGTGTTAATTTGTTTGTCATACTTTACAGTGAGGTTAGATTAGCTGATCACAAGATTTAATTTAGGGATTTTAAGTAATATGCAACTAGTGAAAGTATAGGAAACCTTGGGGGAAACCTTTTCTACAAAAGGAAAGCAGTACATGTTTGCAAAGAGAAGCAGAGAATGAACATGTATTCTGAGCCCATTCCTAATCAGATTCTATTGCTCGACTTCTGTGCCACCCACTTTCCTTTATAGTCTGGTGTGTCTTGATGCAGCAGCCCCCCCTTTCTCCCTCCAAAGCCAGGTATACACAGGCCAAATATCAGGCGGTTCAACAGAAAACACTCGGCCCCTGTGTACAGCAGCCTGTCTGGCTTCTGTCGAACGGGAATGCTGGAAAAACAGCAGTTGATCAGCATCTGATCAGTGCTTGCAACCAATGGCTGTGAGCACAGACCAGTGTGTTCTGGTGGGATCCCCCTGTCAAAACACAACAGCTTAGCAGGGAGATTGCTGTACTAACATTGCATGGTTAGTACAGTGAGCTCCAATGTTTTTTCTGTTCAGCCCGCTGAGTTAAAAAAAAAAAAAAAAAAGGTCCGTGTGACCTGGGCTTTAAGTGTAACAATGTATTGTTGCCTATAAGAGGTTAGCCGTAAGCCAGTTCTTAAAGCAGAGCTCCAGCCACCCGTGGCAAAAATAAAAGTCAGCAGCTACAAAAACTGTAGCTGCTGACTCTTAAACAGCCACTCACAATGCAGTGGTGTACTCACCCTAGTCTTGGTCTCGCCTGCTGTCCCCGGCGCTGGGATCTTTACTATCGGCACCTGGCTGTTACAGCTTGCGGCTTCAAAGCCAGGTGCCCACTACGCATGCGTGAGGCGCACTGCACATCGTGAACAGTGGAGGCAGTCTTTTGGTACCTGTCAGTGGGAGGGGAGGACAACTTCCCTTTTTAACCGCTGTGGCGCTCGGAACAGAAGTGGGTACCTGTCAAAATTGGGTATCTATGTCCCTCCCCGCTCCCTTAGAAGTGTCAATTGTTCAAGAGGAGCGGGTAATGAGTCCTTAAAGTAAAACTTCCCCTTTTGAGTGGCGCTCCACTTTAAAGCAATGTGAAAAGCTTTATTAGTAATAAAAGGAGCTTTGATCACCAACGCATAGTTTTCTTAAAATTACCCTTTTATAGCATAATATAATGCAAAA
The DNA here is from genome assembly GCF_037356315.1 of Lithobates pipiens. NCBI lineage: Eukaryota > Metazoa > Chordata > Amphibia > Anura > Ranidae > Lithobates > Lithobates pipiens. Next base: position 112,642,625 of record NW_027507790.1, read on the forward strand.
TGCAAACAAAATAAAAATACATAATTTGAGCAGTTTTCAATTTTCAGATGCTTAGATCAGTGATGGCGAACCTTGGCACCTCAGATGTTTTAGATCTACATTTCCCATGATGCTCCAGTACACTGCAGAATGCATGAGTATCATGGGAAATGTAGTTCCAAAGCATCTGGGGTGCCAAGGTTCACCATCACTGGTCTAGATTCTAATACCACAATATGAATAGTAATGCAGTTGAGAACACACTGAAAAGCATCAAATCAGCTTGAAACAAAAAGCATGCTATGGAAACCTGATAGGGCACGCTGAGGTTATGGGACGCGCAAGTAGTCAGTCATGCAAAGAAGCAGAAAATACCTGTACCGAGCCACCATGTCTGTCTGCTGCTAGGTGAGCTCTTAGGTGGTGGGGGTTGGCCTGCTGGGAGTCCCAAGCTGCCCTGTGGTCTGCCGACTGCCCATTATATAATGCATAAAACATGCATGGAAGAGGAAGGAGAAAAACCCAAAACATATTAAACACCTCATGCGTCATCACAACATGTGAAATTAAATAAAGACAGCAAGCAAATTATACCACAGTATGTGAAGTTACAACTACAGCGCACACTACAATGTAAAGCAAGAATTGCATGCAAACTAGGTTCTAATAAAGCAAAAAAACAAAAGCAAAATTTTAGTAGAATCCAGTGATGTTAAGCTGATATTACTTCTTTGGTAGTGCCACAAGTGCAGGACTAAGATGCAGCAATCTACAGAAAGCATTGTGACGACTAGAACTACTGTATTAGACAAATACACGCATAAATAATATGTAAAGAATTTATGTATGTATGTGTGCATGACAAACTATATAAATATATGGCAGCATATACACATCAGAATGTGCAATATTAGCATATATTTATACATACACGTGATTATATTTGGAAACCCCAGGAAAAAAAGACAAATAAATACACCATTGTCTATTAATTGTATGTTCATACATTTCAAAAAAAGGTTTTGGAAAGGGTTTTTACGTTTTCAGGATCTATAACCATGAGAGGAATGTAAAATATGTAAAGGGCGGGGGATAAAGTAAAGTGGTTGAAAACCTCAGACATGAAATATGAACAAAGCATATCCCCCTATGGTATGTACTTGTCTCAATTAATAGCACTTAGGGGCATTTCTGTCAACTGCATCGTTTCTCTGCCATCAACATGATTCACTTCTGACAAGTTTTCTGGCCACCAAGAGAAAAAAGGCGACATGGAGGATCTCTAGCACATGGCCTTTGATTGCAAGCCTCAGCTCTGTTCCTGTGTGAGGGCGTTGTAATATCTCTCCGCCTCATTTTTTCTGACATATCAGACAAGCTTTATAAATTCTGGACTTTGAATGGATGTAGAGCAGAGAGGACTGCAGATAAACAGGTACAACTTATATAGGGGAATTCTGGCATCTCTGTGTATCATCTAATGCCAGTCACTTCACTGGGTATACGCAAGGGTTTACAACTTTCTTCAAACATTTACACGTAGTCACTTATCCCAGGAGATCCATTGAGCTTCCAGCACCGTGGATGGTCATTAGTATCTCAGAGAGTTAAGTACTACCTTATCTTGTGATATAGTCAGCCTTTAGTACTGCATGGCCTGAGGTATTTTACAATTTAGTACTACCCTATCTTGTTTGATATATTTTGTTTCTAGCACTGTGGATGGTTTGTGTTGTCTCACAGTCTGGTACTGACTTATGTAAAATCTTTAGTTCCTAGAACGGTCATCGCACATCTTGTGTGACCTATCCAGTCCCTAGCACTGTGGATGGTCTGTGGTGTCTCCCAGCCTAGTACGGCCCTATCTTGTGTGACCTATCCAGTCCCTAGCACTGTGGATGGTCTGTGGTGTCTCACAGCCAAGTATGGCCCTATCTTGTGTGACATATCCAGTCCCTAGCAATGTGGATGGTCTGTGGTGTCTCACAGCCTAGTACGGCCCTATCTCGTGTGACCTATCCAGTCCCTAGCACTGTGGATGGTCTGTGGTGTCTCACAGCCAAGTATGGCCCTATCTCGTGTGACCTATCCCGTTCCTAGCACTGTGGTGTTGTACTAGTACTGCCTTATCCCAAATGATTCATTCAGTCTCAATCACTGTGAGCAGTTTATGTTGCCTCTCAAGCTGCTACTACCTTACTCTGTAAGGTCCATTAAGGCTCTAGTGTGGAGAATGGCTTGTGCGGTTTCAGGCTGGTACTGCATTATGATGTGTGAAGCATTCAGCCTCTGCACTATGGATGGTTTAGGTTCTGCAATATCCAGTGTGATACAATTAAAAGTCATTTTGTGGATAGCCTGTGACATTTCACATTCTGGTACAAAACAAGTGATCCTCTTAATATTTATTATAAAATAAATATGGCTCAGAGGAACCTCAGTCATTGTCTGAGGCAGCTGATCAGTGCCTTTCATTCATTACACCTTGTGATATAAGCACAGGTTGTTGAACTAATATGAGGTAAAATGGTCATGAAAAATGGTCATTTCAAATATTTTAATAACCTGTGCAGCTCAGCACCACAGAGGAATTTTCATTCACGAGGCCCATGATATAGGCGTTCCCATATGGCTCTAATGTCCATTCATTTTCAACTGAAGCCATTCATTCTTCTGCCTTAGATCTATTTGGTGTGTACCAAAATCATTGTGACCTGTGTGTGCTTTAATCTGGTCGTGTAATATGCAAAAGGATAAAAAAAATAAATGAGACAATTTAAAATGAACTTTTGCACTGCTTTTTACAAATAACAAAACTAGTATTATGAAATGTAGGCCTTCATCTGTAAAAGCCATATATAGCAAACCCAGAGTGCTTCTAATAAAAGATTACCATACGCATTGTGCCATGTGTGACTAAATGGACCTCAAGTCAAGTCACCAGATAACAAGCAGAAATATTTATTACACTGACAGACTCAAAAAGCAATTTTGCTATTTTTTAAGAATTTTGTGCAAAAAGTGTGTTGTACCGTGGTTAAGTTGCATGTTGGTGGGTTTTAACCCACTGCCATCTACACACAGGGCTCAGTTTGATGGTAAAAAGGTACAAAAAGGACACACTTGCAGTATAGCTCATTGCAGCCAATGTAATTCACACGCACTGCACTGGATTCATGAGTTACTGTACACTTGTGCTTTCAAGCATTATGTAATAATACATAACAGATATGTTAAACAATGGTGTAAATAGCCCTGATGTGAAGCAGCACACTACATGGTAGCAGAAACTTTCATTAATCTTACACATTAATATTGTCAGGCTACCATGAGTTATAGAATACCTGCTCTTAAAGCCCCATTCACCCAAAAACACCATTTAGTGTAGTAGTCAAGCCAAATCATGTTTTGACTACTAATGACTCAGACTCTAGAAGCAGGTCATTTCCATTGACCATGCCAATTAAGATAAATGATGGCATCATAGTCCCTTGATAGATTTTCCATAATGTAAAATGGCCGTTGAATCGAGCAATGAGCATGTGACCTCAGTTACCCTTGAACTCCAGGCAGAAATGCAAAAATACAGAATAATCAATATATATCATGTTAGCGGAAGTGCTTTAATATTTTATTAGAATGGACAGGGCAACAGTTTGAACCTGGCAAGGCTCTATTGCTTTGTTCATCTAATCAGGAACTCATGCCTGTGCTTTTCACATTAACCACTTCAGCCTTGGAAGATTTTACCCCCTTCCTGACCAGATCACTTTTTACAATTTGGCACTGCTTCACTTTGACATTGCGTGGTCATGCAATGCTGTACCCCACAAGATTTGCGTCCTTTTTTTCCCCCCACAAATAGAGTTTTTTTTAGTGGTATCTGATCAATTCTGCGGTTTTTATTTTTTGCGCAATGAACAAAAAAATTAGTGACAATTTTGAAGAAAAAAAAAAATATTTTTTACTTTTTGCTATAAATATCCCCCCCCCCCCTTTAAAAAAATAAAAATATTTATTCAACAGTTTAGGCCAATATGTATTATTCAACATATTTTTGGTAAAAAAATAAAAAGAAATAAAAAAATCGCAATAAGCATATATTGATTGGTTTGTGCAAAAAGTTATAGTGTCTATAAACTATGGGAAAGATTTATGGCGGTTTTATAATTTTTTACTAATATTGGCAGTGATCTGCGATTTTTTAGCGATATTGGGACAGTGCAGCAGACAGATCGGACACTTTTGACATATTTTTGGGACCACAGACATTTAAATAGCGATCAGTGCTATAAATATGCACCGATTATTGTATAAATGTCACTGGCAGGGAAGGGGCTAACACTAGGGGGCGATCAAGGGGTTACCTGTGTTCTGTGTAGGGATGGGACTAACTAGGAAAGATGACAGATCGCAGTTCCTACTTTACAGGAACATACGTTCTGTCTCTGACAGCACAGGGATTTGTGTGTTTACACACACAAATCCTTGTGCTGACTCTCTTGCGTGCAATCGCGTGGCCTGGCTCCCGGGCACACAGGCGCGCGCGGCCTGGCTCCCGGGCACACAGGCGCGCGCGGCCTGGCTCCCGGGCACACAGGCGCGCGCGGCCTGGCTCCCGGGCACACAGGCGCGCGCGGCCTGGCTCCCGGGCACACAGGCGCGCGCGGCCTGGCTCCCGGGCACACAGGCGCGCATGCCCTTTGATGGCTCTCCTGGGAAAAGCCGTATATATACACAGGATTTCGCTCAGGAGAGCCATTCTGCCACAGTATATCTGTGTGAGCTGGTCAGGAACCAGTTAACATGCTTTATGCTACTTTGCTGTCCAGTCAAAGGATGGGTGGGTCCTGGAGAATACTTTACAAAACGGCATTGTTGTCTGTATACAGGTCGAGGACCCAGCTGTTCTGTCTGGCAGGGATGCCTAGATCACAAGACTGGCCAAGAATTACAAGTGCTTTGACAAGTAAAACAATTCGCATTCGCATATGCATTTCATCTGTGGATATTGCCATTTGACTGGAATTTAATTTTATGGCCTTAGGGAAAAGAGTGGAGACTGTGAGGAAGTAACAACACTTGAGTCCTTAAGAGACAGAAGATGCTAAATGGCAAAACAAACCAAAACTGAATACATTTTGGGTAGAGTTTTCCTTTTCTACGGCTAGCAGGACTCACAATTTAACTACTTCAAGACCACCCACCGCATATATACATTGTTTTATGCAATAGATACTGTGGGCGTTTGGGCTACACGGAAAGGGGGGGGGCAATGGGATTGCTTCACAGAGAGGCAGGATGGGGATCTGCCTATGTAAACAAGGCAGATCCCTGTTCTGAAAGAGGAGAACATGGAGATCTTCTGTTCCTAGCACTCAGCGATCACTGTACTCTTCCTATCAGTACTTCCCCCCCACAGTAAGAAAGCACAAACTTGGAACACATTTAACCCTTTGTTTGCCCTTGTTAACCCCTTCCCTGCCAGTGTCATTTATACAGTGATCAGTGCTTTTTTTTTTTTTTTTTTTTAGCACTGATCACTGTATTGATGTCCCTGGTCCCAAAAAAAAGTCACTTAGGGTCAGATATGTTCGCCACAGTCCCGATAAAAATCGCTGATGGCCGACATTACCTACAAAAAATAAAAACCGCAGAGGTGATCAAATAACACCTAAAGCCCTATTTATGGGAAAAAAAGGACATCAATTTAATTTGGGTACAGCCTCGCACGCCCGCACAATTGTCAGTGAAAGTGACGCAGTGCCGTATCACAAAAAAAAAATGGCCTGGTCATTTAGGGGGTAAAGCCTTCCGGGGCTGCTTAAGCACTGAATGGCTAATCAGTCCATGCTAACAAATGGATCAGTATATTGTCACTTTTGCAGGGTCATCGGGCAACAAACGAAAGCAGTGAAATTAAATGAAATGGTTTACTAGCAATAGGTTTAGTGAGAAAATATAGCCAAACTGTGAAAGTGACAAGCAGCAGCCACGGAATGCTTAGGTAGGCACCATCCCTGGACTTGCAGCAGCCTTTTCATAGCTGAATAGCAACAGAAGAATTGTCTTCTATCATATTTACTGCCAAATCAAAAACAGGAAGCAGATGGTCACAGCAGTTCTTTTTTAAAATGAAGAAACAAAAGCAGTAATTTGCTACGAGCAACTGCTGTATTTCTACTCAAGTTTCCTTCACTCCGGCATATGTATATCAGCTGTAGGGGTTCCTGGCTTGTCAGACGTGAAACCCATTATTTGTGGCCTAGCTTGGTAGTTTCACTAGAGTTTAGGCTTCTATGCTAAAAGTGGAAATATAAACATATGTTGACTGCCTTCTATAGAACGGACCCTTAATCCAGATGCTGACAAGTTGCTGTCTTACTGCGCATAAAAATTAGATGGTAAATACGTTTATTACATAACTAAGCACTGGCAGTTAGAACTAAAAAGATATATATATATATATATATATATATATATATATATATATATATATATATATAAATAAAATATATAAAAAATACATATATAAATATATAAAAAATACTACATATTAGGAACACCTTGTGTTACCTCTACAGAATAGTATATTATTTGTATTATTTTTAATTTACAAAAAATTCATTAGTAAGCACGTTTGTTGATATTAATTGCAAAAAATAAAAAAAATGACTATTGTGAGTATTATAGCTGACAAGGTCGCACCTGATTTTTGGCTTGCTGCATCTTATCTCTGTGTTGATGTGCTTCTCTGTTTGATGAAAGAGCTGGATCTGCATGAATTGAGCCAACTGGCGTGGGCTGTTGTGAAGGGGAAAAAAAAAAAAAGGAATACGTTTTAAAATAGAGATCCGGTATAACAAAGCATATACATCTGCCACTTATCAAAGCCTCACATTCCACAGGTCTACATCTCTACAGATCTGTGCAACCCACATATGCGAAAATGCACTGCACCACTGAACAATGCAATATATTCAACACAGATGTACTACTGGGCTTTAGGATAATGCTTTGAGCTCAGGCATACAAGTATCAAATTGTGTTCAACATATACACATACTGTACAAAGAAACCTCATGTGAAGGTGACAAATGTCACCACTGTAAAATTTAAAACTTTAAAGCCCTGCACACACAAGCCAAATGTTGGGCGACAGCCGCCGGTTCAATAGAAACTGGCCAACAATAGGTCCATGGGTATGGCAGGCGGTCTGACAAAAAAACTACTATTTAGCCGGCTTGTGTCAGACATGCATGCTGGAAAACCAGTAGCCAACCAATGGCTGAGACCACTGAGCGGAGTTTCCTGGCGGGGGCTGTTGTATCAGAACACGCTGCACTAACGCAGGATCGTAAATGAAGGCAGTTTAACCACTTAAAGTCTAAATCTTTTTCTGACACTTAAAATCAATATTTTTTGCTAGAATACTTGGAACCCCCAAACATTATATATATTTTAGCAGAGACCCTAGGGAATAAAATGTCAATTTCTGCAATGTCGCACTGCATTTTCCCAGCGGTCTTTCAAATGCAATTTTTGGGGGAAAAATACACTTCAATGAATGGAAAAAAAAACCAAAAAAAAAACGTAAAGTTCTTTTTAGTTTTAATGTGAAAGATGATGTTACACCACAAGAATTCTGATCCATTTTCCATTTCCAAGCAAAAAAATTGTTATTCTCATTTTAGCCAGAATTGTGCAACTCTAGTTGAAGGGCAAAACTCTTCTAGTGTGTACTAGGCTTTTCTGTACTTCTGATATGCATTTTAATCAACTTCTGAAGCGACATTCTGCCTGCATAACTTGATGCAATAAAACTGCAGTTTTGACCTTGTTCTGTGACCGCACTACACTATATCTGACAGCAGCATGGCTCCCGATAGGGTTGCACTGATACTAGTATCAGTGCCGATACAGAGTATTTGCGTATACATTTGCGTATCGGTACTCGTGTAAACGCACCCATACTTTCCAGCTCGGTTCTTTGAGCCGTCAGTGGGTCGCCCCAGTGTTAAGCAAGTCCAGTAATTGGAGCTGTCAAAAAAAAAAAAGCAAACAATGTTTAACAACATTGCTCAGCCCTGAAACACTAAAATAAAAAGAAACAATATTTATTTTTGTATATTTCTGTTTCTTCACCTGAAGATCAAAGGGATAAACAAATGTTCCTCTGTTTAACCCCGTAATAACCCTTAATTTACGCTAATCAGCCTTAACTCCCTATTCCCCTCCATTTAATTATTATTTTCCTGCTTTTTTTCTTTTGTTCAGGTCTATTTTATCAACGATAAACAATTAAAACGGTTTTTTTGTTTGCTATATGATTATTTTTACACTTATATAAACATATATTTACACATTTCACATTGAAAAAGTGCCAAATTAAAAAAAAATAAAAAATTATTTCATTTGTAAATAACTTTTCAATGCTTTGTACCATTGCTGACAGCTGAAGTTAAAACAAAACAGTCATAGTAGGTATCGGTGAGTATTATATAAAAAAAATAAAAAAAGTTTTGTACTTGTACTCATGTAAAAAACAATGGTATCGTTGCATGATGGATGTTATAATGACCACATAGCAAGGTAACAAGTCTTTAAAAGCCATTTAAAAGGGGTTGTAAACCCTCAAGGTATTTCACCTTAATGCATTCTATGAAAAACCTTTTGTGCTGCAGCCCCCCCTCCCCTTTTACTTACCTGATCCCGATCGTTCCAGTGACGGGGACACGCACAGCAACTCAAGCCGCTGTCTGGGGTCCTCATTGGATAGATTGATAGCAGCAGGAGCAATTGGCTCCTGCTGCTGTCAATAAAATCTAGTGACATGGGAGCCGGGACAGAGTCCCACTGTCAATGGTTGCAGCAGCAGGACTAGGGAGCACGCTCACACGAGTGCCCCCATGGAATTCAGCTCTCCGTGGGGGCACTCTAAAAAAGGAGGAGCCAGGAGCGCCGCTGAAGGACCCCAGGAGGAGGAGGAGCCAGGAGCGCCGCTGAAGAACCCCAGGAGGAGGAGGAACAGGGCCACTCTGTGCAAAACCCTTGCACAGAGGAGGTAAGTATGACTTTTTTTTTTTTTTAAACAAAGTCTTTGCAACCCGTTGATGTAAAAACAGGATATTTTTAGTCTCTGTAAAATCATTATTTCTGTATTTGAGGACACAGTTATGGCATTAGATCAACTACTAGCAGTGCTTCAAAAGGGGCAGGCAAAATATACAGTTCCGGTAAAATCCTTTTCTTTGAGTACATAATGGGACACAGAGTTAGGCTAATATTCATTACCTGCTGGTACGTCCCAGAGTAATTACCTTGAAGGGTAGGGAGACACACCCTGCCAAACAATAGCCATCAGCACTTACACAGCAGCCCACAGTACATGGTGGTCAAAAGCCGAATCCTCGGCTGCTTGAACATCCACTTCATAACATTTTGTGAATATATGCACACTGAAGACCAGGTAGCAGCCTTACAAATCATCTGAGCCAGATACCCGATGGCGAAAAGCCCAGGGAGGATCAGACACCCCCTGGTAGAATGAGCTCTCACCCTAAGGGGAGGAGCTTTATGTGTCAGACCATAGGCCTGAATGATCAATTGACAGACCCCAATTGGCAATAGAAGCCTTGGATGCTGCCTACTCCTTCTTGGGTCCTTTTGGTAAAACAAAAAAGTAGTCTGATCCTTGAATCTCTTGACATTTGAGGAAGCAGTCCCTGAGGTTTTAAACAAGGGACGTCTGGTGCTTTTCTTGACAGGAAGAAGAGAACCAGAAATATTTTGGATATATTTGTCCAAATGATCACCAAATAAACGTTACCCATGAAAAGGGAAACCTGACAACTTTTTACGTGGAAGCTCGGCTGACCAGTTCTTAAGCCACAAAAGTCTGCACATATGTACAGACAAGAGAGCCAAACGAGAAACCTGCTGTATTGAATCCTTTAAAGCATCAACAGCAAAACACAGCATTCAAGGAATATCTGTCTTTTACTTTCAGGCAGATCATCCTCCTGGTTAGGCCTATCAGACCGTTTGACCTGATCCTTTATGGACTGGCAGATACCAATTGCTGCAACAGCTGGCTGAATAGCTGGACATGGCCAAAAGAAAGCCTTTAATAATTACTCCAATTTCTTGTTATCAGGGTCTTTCAAGCCCTGTGCGTTATCTACTGGACAAGTTAAGTTCTAGTTTAAGGAAAAGACTGCTATATCTATGGCTGGCATGCTCCCTTTTTGTTTTAACAAACTTTTCATCCATGGAATATAAAAGGGAAAACCTCTCAGGAGGAACAAATCAGCATACACCACCTGTTACCACAGAGGGCGTAGGAGGAAAGCCTGTGCAGCCTGAAGAGGCCTTAGGGATCCCAAAGAGGACCAGGGGGCTCAGTCACCTCCGCAAGATGCAACTTAAAGGCAGAACAAACCATTTCAGTCAGAGTCAGGATCAAAAGCCTCTGCGACTAAGAGGCAGACATCAACTGGATATCTTCTTGTCCAACACTAGGGATACAACTAGGTTCATAGGGAACTACTGACGACATAGGTGTGCCCTTCCCTATAGTTAGTCCCACTCCTCTTTATGGAAGACATTTACTAGCCACAAAAAGAGTATTTGGGTGCAACATTAAAACACCTCAGAAGCCCCTATGTAACAATCCAGCCACAGCTGCCTTCTAGAAGCACCGCATGCTTGGCCTACACAGCTTAAATAAGCTGAGTGTGCGCCGGAACGTTCTGTGTAAACGCACGCATGTGCACGGTCCCGCCTAACGGGCGTGGCTGTATTCGCGCATGACACAAGCAAAAAAGGTACACTTTGCAAACACCTACAACTAGCCCAAAACTCCCCCGTATGGTCACTGCACACAAGTGTCCAGCCTCTAGCTAGCTTGACTAATTGTTACAATCACTGGGACACCCCACAATAATAAGTAAAAGGGGTTTCACCTACCCGGTCCAGGCGCAGGGCAGCTTAGAAACTAAGAGCCCAAACGTCACCCATCACAGCAGGTTTCTGTCACTTGAGGACCTTCAAGGACTGGGTACCCTTTTCATGTTTAGGATCCACTCTCCCTTGGACCTGCACAGCACCCCGCAGGAATGCCTTAGCGCTGTGGTGTCCAGGATTCGACTTTGCAGGGTCCAGCTCCCGGAGGCCACATTACAGGCAAAACCTTGCAGGATCTTGAGTATTCTTTGTTAGACTCGGGTACCATTTATCTAAGCCCGAATCCCTCAATTCATTTAAGAACCGTTTGTGGGACTAGAGACCTGGAGCTCAGAGAGCTTAAACAAACCGTGCCATCCACCTTGCAGACACTGGTAAAAAAAACAGAAGTACTTCCTGTATGGGAGGAGTTATATAGGTGATCACTTCCTGTCTAAAGACCTTTGGTCTACCAGTGTCCATTCACCTGGAGATGGAGTATAACCCAGTAGGTAATGAATATTATCCTGGCTGTGTCCAATGATACATGAAAAAGAAAATGCAGTAATGATACCGGAGGCAAGAGAAATAAGACTGCCAACACTGATAGCTGACCTTTACTTGCGCCTAGGTCCAACCACTGCTCTACCCTGCACTGCATAAAAGCTAGGAGAATGGCAATGGAGAAAGAAGAACATAACCTTATAAAGTCACGCCATGCAAAACATGCCTTCTAAGTATGAAGATGTATTTTACAAGACATGGTCTTGCAAGCCTTAAGCAAGGTATGTACAACCCTCTGTTCCACACTTGGTTTACAACAGCCCCAGTCCCCTGTTTGTTTGCCCAAGACATTGGCTGTAAACCACCGTCGAAAGCCAAGGTCTCCAAGGGGAACACTGTGACCGACCATTTGGCTAGCCTGTCATGCATGCTTTCCAAGGGAAAGAACCCCACAGGATGCTCACAATATAGTTGGGCCACTGCAGCTGAACCAGCATGCACTTAATGGCTGCAACTGGGAGATTATGAGGGTTATCAAGTTGAAAAAAATGACATGGCACCCACGGTTAGTAGAAGGAATAGTGCCCCATAAATTGTGGTGTCTATAGGAAGAATGGCGTTCTATTGCTGGTGCCAGTGGGAGAAATAATGTCACATTGTCGTCAGTAGGAGGAATAGCAGCCCATCATTGGTCTCTGTGGGAAAAATAGTGCCTTGTATCAGTGCTAGGAACAGTGACCCAAAGGCTGGCTAAGGCAAGGCTGCATCTGGCCCACGGGCCAGAGTTTGAAGACCACTGTGCTAGGCTAAGAACTAAGTTTTTTCAGTGTCAGGGTGATTTTGGCTGCCAGCAGGGATCACCCCCTGCGTTTTCCTTTGTTTGTTAGTTATACCTCACATCCTATTCCTGCAGGAGGCACTATACCCAATATATGATATAAAGGAAAAGCAGTGTCCTCCAATGAACAAGAGAAAAATGCATTTTATTCCCCCTTTTTGTCTATTTATACAAGAAAAATCTGAGCAGGTAATTTCTATACAATCTTGAAAATGGAAAACAATTTTAAATCTAGACAAAGGAAAGTTAAAGTTTTAGTACAGGTAATATGCGGTTATATGGTCATGAAAGTAGACTGCCTGGCCTAAATAATAAATCCTCAATCTATTTTTTTTAGTATGTTTAGCATCACGTCTCACTGTATACAGTATCTCTAAGCAAACAGTTTTTTGTGAAGCCATTTCACATTTCTTACCTGAAGATACAGATAGTAAGTGTTGTAAGTAGAAGAGTTGTCAGTCTACCATGTGCACTACATTAGCTAGATAGCTATGGTGCCATCTGACAGACCTGATAGGCAGCCCAATGGGGCAACGAAAGGAGCACACATGGCAGCCTGTTAACAAGAAGGTGGTTGCTGAAACGTAAGCTCCTCGGCCCAAAGATGTGAACTTTGCATCAAACCTGAGCCACAAAGAAAAAATTAAATAGTATTGTCAACATTTGCCTATAACTATTGAACTTACTAGTTGCTTCCCAGTCCAGTCATATTCATAGTCAAACATATATCCCTTTCGATCAAACAAATCTGTAAATAGTTTTCTTAAGTAGTCGTAGTCCGGTTTTTCAAAAAAATCTAGCCTTCTTACATAGCGTAGGTATGTGGCCATTTCTTCTGCAAATTTAAAAATAAAAAGGTAATTGACAGTAATGAATTGGCATATGTCTTTACAATGAAAAAGCTTCCTAGTGAAAGCAAGGCAAAGGCAATATAATATAAAATAAAAAAAACACATATACACACATACACACCACATAGCAAGGTGGGATCTTTATTCAACATACTACTCAGATTCTTTAAAGAGTGATTATAAAGAGGGGGGGGGGGCAACATTTAGGAGTGTACAAAGTAAGGTAATACAAGTATTTTATCCCCTGCTGATTTTGTACATTTGCCCACTGACAGAGAAATGATCAATCTATAGTTTTAATGGTAGTTTTTTTTTTTATTAACAGTGAGACAGAACAAATAAGAAAAAAAGAAAAACGTATTTCAAAAAAAGTTATAAATCAATTTGCATTTTAATTTGAGCCTCTATCAAATCAGCATGATTTCTTGCTCCCAGGTGTCTTCTATACAGGTAACGAGAGGAGATTAGGAGCATTCTCTTAAAGGTTTTATATATAGATATATATTTTTATTTTTTTTTTTTTTTTTACACATTTCACATTGAAAAACGCTAAATTAAAAAACAATCTATTTCATTTGTAAACAACCTTTCAATGCTTTGTACCATTGCCGACAGCTGAAAAACAAAACAGTTACGGTAGGCATCGGTAATTGGTATCGGCGAGTACCGGTACTTGTAAAAAAAAATTAATAAATAAACTGGTATTGGCGCATCCCTAGTTATAACCCACTCTTGCTCTATGGAAAATAAAAAAACAAATTTTGCCTATAGTTCTTAGGAGGTGAAGAATCTATTAAATGTTACATAAATGGGTTCAATAAGAACACCACATTTTGGTAAAAAGGGATATACTCATTATAAGCAATCTGCAAAAAAGAGAAAGTGGTGGTTCTAGTTTTCTTCATTCTATCAGAAATAGCCAAATATGATAACTTTTTACCTGGAAAATTCTCACAAAGTACTTCAATTGGAGTTGCTCGCTTCGTATCTCCAATTTTCTGATACCTTTCTTTTAATGTGTCAGCCTACAAAAAAAATAAAATAAAAAAAATAAAGTTGCATGTACACACAAATTTACATACACACATACTGCACAGAAACATTTGTGGTTAACATTGAGAATCACAGGCAACATAAATATAGGTGTATACTGCAGACTAACAAAATTTGCACAAACCAGTGCTACAATGTGGCAGATTTAAAAGGTTTCAAAGTCCTGCGCTGGACAAGCAATTTAGAATGTAAGCAAGTCAATACTTAACCTATTTTCTTTTTTTTTAACACGATAAACTATTTTTTGCTGATAGGAGAAGTCAATTGTTCAAGGAAAAGACCTTCTAGAAGTTCACAGTGCAGGACTTTAGGCTGGGTTCACACCATTGCGAACTGAATGCGAGTTCCATGCATTCAATTCACAATAGCAGGAGATTTTGACCGACTCTTTATGGAGCCGATTCACATCTCTGCATCAGGTCCATTTCAAGTACAAATTCGGGCTAAAATCAGACCTGAAACAGTGAACCAGTACGCACCGGACCACTGATGTGAGCCGAGCCTTAAACTAGTACACAGCAGATCAGGACTATAGCGGTCAACTTGCAGGCATTACAGCTCCTTGTTCCAACTAAAATATGTAGGACTAATAACTGGAAAAATGCAAAAAAAAAAAGGGTAAAATCACAGAGAATCCTTACAAATAGTATTTACAATAGTTACTTCTGAATGAAAATGTACCTTTAGTCCTTGCCAAGGTAGGCTCCCTCGTAGAAAATACATAAACATATGCCCTAATGCTTCTAAGTCATCTCTTCTACTTTGCTCTAGAGTAAAAAAAAAAAAATATATATATATTAAATGACAGTGGTCATATAAAAGCACATATTATACATTTTAGTTTAAATATAGATGATATATTTATATATAATTTATAATATTCACACACACTTTCTCGTGCTTTCCATTTACCGACTGGACAAGAAGAGTAAAACATCTGTTGATCTGCTTTGCTGTTGATTTCCTTATGTGGGCTGACAACACAAACATATTTTTGTGTGAAGGGGGTTTCAATTAGACCCCTTTCACAATTAGGCAGTTTTCAAGCACTTTAGCGCTAGAAATAGCCTCTGAAATCCACCTCCAATTCATTGCAATATGTCTTTTCACACTGGGGTGGTGCGCTTGTGGGACGTTATGAAAAGTCCTGCAAGCTGCATCTTTGGGGTGGGTTGGGAGCGCTGTAAATAGAGTTTCCAAAACGTCCCGCCCATTGCAATGAATGGGCACCTTAAAAAAGCGATTTGAAAGCGCAGCAAAATGGGCCATTTTACCTGGTTAATGTAACAACCACCCGATAGCATCCAAAAAACGCAGCTAAAATACAGGTTTCACATACTTTGTAATTTACTAATATGAGAACACAGTTTATATAAATTTTCATATAAATTTAGCTTTTTTTTGCAGACACCGGGTATATGATCTGCACTTATATGTATGCAGGCGGATGTGCTTAACGATGTTACATAACAGAAAATTGATTAATAGTCAAAAAAAAATCTAAATAAAAAATAAAAAAAATAAGTTGGATGGGCAGAGATTCGCTTGTCCTGCCTCTTACTGATCTGTCTTGAAGAATCAAACTATATTCAGAGTGAGAAATTAGAGCTCTATCCTGCTACTCATACACTACCGTTGAGTCTCTATGTTACCGATTTACCCGAGATAGCCTACAGGCAGTTCCGTAGTGAGGCCTAGGTTACTATTCACTAAACCTAGCATGCCGTCCATCATTTCAGGCTCAAGATTGGCTGGCTACTGTAACCCCATTGAGATTTTCCCAACAGAAGTCAACAGTGTAGTGCAAAATATTTCTCCCATCACCAAAGTTTCGTCTTATCTGCATTTAACTCTGTGGAAAATAAAATGTCCTAAAATAACAAACCGATACGTGTCAACTTAAAAATGATATGTTTGAGTCTGCTGAGAAACATTATGGTGATTCTCCATTATTGTTCTTTATGTGTGAAAAACAATTTCTAAATTAAAATGACAAGCTAATAAGCAAGACCTGTAGATAAAATTATTTTATGAATTCTTGTAATTAAACCGATTAATCAAACATTTGATTGCTAAATATTTCCCTGCACAACAAACGAGTCCTCTGATAATATTACTGGCATGAACGCTTGGCATTCTTTAGTGGGCGAGAATACAATTGCTTTTCTGTACAAGTGCAAAACTGTTAAATATCAAAGGAAGAAATGCTTTGAGACATTTATCTCTCAGCTGTAAGTTTCCTTTATTTAAATTCTAAAGAGTAAGAATGAGATTTCAGTTGCACTAACCCTACGTTAACACCTGATCTATCACAACTTCCCCTGTACCCTCATATACGTCTCAGACAGATCATATCCTTAGAACCAAAGTGAGAAATCCTCTGTCTGCCAGCAGATGGCAGCATCAAACTACTGTATGAACCACAAATTCAATGAACAGGACTGGAAGGACCTCCACACATTTCATTTCTGAGACTATATACAAGACTTTATGCTTTTACAGTCCACATTAGGGCAAAGTGAACAAATATTAAGAAAGAGGAAATGGAAAACCCATTGTTATAACTTACAGGGCAATCTATTGCCAAGATATTCCTGAATAGAGGTAATCATAGGAGAGGAAAACTGGTAGTGCAGACAGATCAATTTTAGTTTTCCTGCTCTTAAATTCAAGATCTATTTAAGCAGCACAGCTTTATTTCTTGTCTAGACCAAGGATTCTTCAATTCAATTTCAATACTGACTTTAGTACTGGTGCTTCAAGGAACTCTGCCAAATGCACATAACATCTTAAGGCATTATGGGAATTCATGCATCTGCTGCTCGGCCAGAAATCACCATGTAAGAATACAGTGTCTATTATGCCCACCGGTCAGACACTAACCATGACAATAGTGACAACTAGGCAAACTCAAACATTGTAACTGTCCACCATCTTAAATTGAAATACAGAATACTTTATCTGCACAAAACAAAGTGTTACTAAACTGACAACCGTAAAATCAGTCCGTATACGCAGTAAAGCATGCTTGTTATACTCACTGTGGAACCTAAGGAGTTAATCCTCTGAATTGTGTAAACAGGCTTCTTGATCCTGTATGTATAGATCCTCCCGTTCTTGCGTTGTCTCCAAAACATGCCCAGACAAGACAGTTACTGGAGTCAGGCTGCACATGCTCCGTTTAGTGTGTATTGCTAGTTTTTTTTTCTTGGGAGAGTGCATGTGATCAGCACATGGCCAATCAGCACTGTCCCGACAGAGTCAGGGGTCCTGCATTCTGATAGGACAGTCAGTGCAGTATAAAAACTCCTCCTACAAGCTTTAACCAGACACAGAGAGGACACAAGACTGCTATAGAGTGCTGATGAGAAAAAGGTATTTAGCAGTTTATATTTACTAATATGACTGCAATAGCACGTTCTGTGTACTGTTGGAGACCATATATGGTGAATACAGGGTCCTGGGTTTAGTAACACTTTAAAGCAGGGGTGCCCACCCTTTTGAGGAGCAAGGGCCACTTTAGTGACTTGGTAATCTGTCTTGGGCCACAATGAACAGAGCAGGCAAATGACAGGTTCGTGTCCACTCCGCATATGCAGAGCAGACACGGACACAGCCCGCTCTACTCTATGGGCCCACCGATCAGACAGAAGGGGATGGAACCCCTTCTGTTTTTTTTAAATGGATCAGATTGGAGATAGGCGGGTGTAAACGAACACAAGTCCATTTACATTTGCCGCTCTGAAAAGGTGAATGGAGGGTCTGAGTCTATTTGAAAATAGACAGGCGGACCCGATCGGACAGATCGTGTGAAAGGGGCCTAAGGCTGCTTTCAGACTGATGCACTGCGGTTTATCTGTACCTTAATCTTCACTTCTTCCTTAGGATTTCTGAAGGTATCGCTGACTGTTGCTGTCCCACAGGCGGGTATGGCTGGTGGCTGCTGCTGGCTGTCCTCCAGGGCTGGTACTGCTGGTGGGTCCTGCTGGCTGGTTCCCGACCCACCATCCCCAAGCATCAGTGTGACAGAAGCTGGTGCTTGAGGAAGCATGTGGCCGCAACATTGCCCCTGTCACTGGCAGAGTACATTTGGTATCACTCTGCCTGTGACAAGGAGCATTGGTTTCGCTTGCTCTAGTGCTGGCTCCATTCTTAACACTGATTCTAGGGGATGGCGGGTCGGAAACCTGTGATTTGGGTTTACCGGCCTGCCATCCCAGAGCGGGAGGTGGAGTGCCACATCGGAGGGCCAACGGTTATGCACCGTTATGTTTGCTTTAAAGCAACTCCTTCCTTTAGCAAGCAGTATAAAGTGCATGTTCACACCATTGTCTCACCTCTTCAGCTCCCCAAACCCAATGTACTCCAATATGCCAATCTGGCTTCCAGCAGTCATCAACTCTCCAAGGGTTGTTCAAGTACTGGGCACACTCAGAGTGCTAAAAGATGGGGGTGGGCCATCTTTGGAATTTCTCCGGAGAAATAAAGTATATCCTACATTACATTCCAACTGCTATTTTATACTATTTTACCAAAATAAAGTAGTACATTTAAACCATACTTGACAAAACAGAGAGGGCTGCCATAATGGAGCCCTGCCCAAGTTCATTTGACCATTTTAATAAAATTAACCCAAATGACAGCACCACAAAGGACAAAGAGTCCTGTGATTTTACAGGTAAAACTAAAAATCCAATTTTCTTTATCAATCCATCCCAAATCCCAGGGCATCTTCATATTCATTATTAAGTACTGTACTGAATCTCTTGAGATCTAAGCTGGGGCAAACATCGCTGTTCAGTTTCGGAACCACGATAAGGTTCGAGTGGAAACAGTGAAACCTTTTGTTCAATGGAAAGACAACTCAGCCACAGATGGCAGGTGATCAAAAGCTCAAAAAAAGTTTTTTTTTTTAGCAGATTCAAACAAAACATTTGAACGCATAAAGCGCAGAGGGAGAACCGACAAATTCCAGCTTGTAACCTCAGGCCACTATGTTGCTGTATCACTGGTCTATAATGTCCACTTGTCACACTTCTGCAAAGGCATCTAAAGGTCACAACAGCCAAACACGTAAAAGCATCCTTCATTCCAAGGAGAATCTGTCAGCTTGGGGGACTTTTAAGCCCACGTAGGCACCAGCTGTAAAAAGCTGCCCAGAGCTAGCTGAGAGCAACAGGTGCCAGAACACCAGTAATAAAAGAAAAAGTTAATGTGGATAGGCTGTACCCTGCAAAGGTTCCTGCGGTACCAGTACTGTGCCCTACTGGACAATACTTGCTGTGCCTGTGTTTTACTCTGCTGGTCCTCAATATATATATATATATATATATATAAAAAATTGTACAGGATTTCACACGCTGGGTCCAGTGCCAAAAGGATCAAATTAAAGCCTGTGTGCACATCCAAAGCAGGATTCAGATTCCATTTCCCTTGGCAATAATCTGAAGGCAACAGAATCAGGCTTCTGTTCCCTAATGGGAACCCAAGACACCAGCAAAAAAACGGAAGCTTTGCTTAGCTGGAAGGGGTTTCACCTGGACGTGGATTTAAAATTTCTTTTTTGCCAGTGTCAAGTCTCCCCAAAATTGGCAACATAACCCTACCATAATGCATATAAGGACACCTTGTGTTCTTGAATGTATGATAAAGAAATGCATTTTTTTCCCGCTTTTACATACATCACTTCCATATGTTTGCCATTGTATTTAGATTTGTAGGATAGCTAAGAAACCCTGTATTTCACCTGCCTTAACATAAAGCTGGCTATACACTGTAGAAAATCTGCCGATGTACTCATCCAAAGCTAAACAGTATGGGTGGAGCAACTTTCCCTGCCATCTATTGTATTCTGACATCCATGAGTACCGTAGATGAAGGGCTAAAATTGAATTCTCTCTTCATTGCCTTCATTTGTGACTGAGGATTTCCAATTCCTTCCCTTCTCACTGACAGGTGACATAGACAACATTTAGAACGCCTTTTTCAGTAAAGTGAAGTCAAAACTAAAATCTGTCACCATATTTTCTTGAAGGTGTAAAAATCATTCTCCTCTTACTTCATAGTGATAGTAATGTCACAGAGTATGTGAGATGAACTTTTCCTAATAAGATCATGGACATCGATAACAATGGATACCACATCGTGCCCATTATAAAACTAGAGGCAGAGATTGGAAGTAAAAACTACTATCCCCAAGCTCATTGTTTAATCATAAATATAATCACTGCTTTAGCAATACACACCAACTGGTTAGCAGTCTGTCCAGATTAAGTTAAGTACCTCCCGTTGTCCTCTGGAAAATATACAAAACTTTGTATCCCCCACTTTCAATATGAATATTGAATGACCACTTAGTGCTTGAAAATGCTGCTCAACACTGCACAGTATTCCCTTTATATCACAACAAAGAGTGGGTTGTCTTCTGTTTGCACAGCGAAACTAGATTTAATGCAGCAGTGTACTTGCACTTGCAGGGTAAAGAATTATAAGAATGCAAGACTTCTGTTCCAGAAAATCTTTAAAAATAAGAAGCCCAAGCAAACTTGTTCTTATAAAACCACACATGTAAACCGGTCTTCCAGTGTTTATTCAATAAACGCCAAGCCCATCCTTGGGGATTTTACTTCCTCTTTAAGCGATACAGAAACATCCATCTTTAAATTTTACCTATAGGTAAGCCTATAATAAGGCTTACCTATAGGTAGTGAAACTAGCTCCTAAACATGCACCGTTTAGGGTATATTTACTGTATATGCCGCCAATGACGCCTGGTCTCTAAGGGAATGGCTGCCCATGCTGTTACTTCAGAGCCCTGCACTGTGACCAGCAGCTCTGGCCAGTCACAGAGTCGGAGTCTGCGAACCCAGAAAGGAAGACTGCGTGAAGATGGACGCCGTCTTCAGCGATGAGATCGCATTGTTGGAAGGCTTTGTTTTTAGGCAAGTTTCACATAATGTGCTAGTATGCGATGCATACTAGCACATTATGCCTTTAAGGGAAAAAAAAAAAAGTGCAGTGGTTTACAACCGCTTTAATGGGAACTAATAAAAACCTTAGTGCTGTTCAAACAATGCAACAAGAATAAAGGGCTTCTTGAGCACTACTAAAGATGGATGAAGAACACTTAAGCAGATGTTAGTTGGAGGTGAAGTTGGTTCCCGAACATTCCCATACTCGAAGGAAGGGCTCTGCATAATTTATAGAGGAGCATAATCTTTTACAATTAACAGCATAAATGAGATCTCCATTCAGTGCATTAGACCAGTGGTCTCCAAACTGTGCCCCAGGGGCCAGATGTGGCCCTTTGCTTGCCTTTATCTGGCCCTTGGGGCACTTTTTCTTCCACTGACATTAACAATGGGGCACTATTCCTACTACTGACATCAACAATCGGGCACGATTTCTTCAAATGACACCAATGAAGGGGCACTATTCGTCCCATGGATACCATTGATGAAGCACTATTCCTCCCACTTACACCAATGCTGGGAGACTATTCCTCCCACTGATACCAATGATGGAGCACAATTCCTCCAACTGACACCAATGATGGGGCACGATTTTTCCTACAGACACCAATGATGGGGCACGATTTTTCCTACAGACACCAATGATGGGGCACAATTTTTCCTACAGACACCAATGATGGGGCACAATTTTTCCTACAGACACCAATGATGGGGCACAATTTTTCCTACAGACACCAATGATGGGGCACAATTTTTCCTACAGACACCAATGATGGGGCACAATTTTTCCTACAGACACCAATGATGGGGCACAATTTTTCCTACAGACACCAATGATGGGGAACGATTTTTCCCACTGACAGCAATGATGGGGGCACCATTCCTCCCGTTGACAGCAATGATGGGGAAACCATTCCTCCCGTTGACAGCAATGATGGGGAAACCATTCCTCCCGTTGACAGCAATGATGGGGAAACCATTCCTCCCGTTGACAGCAATGATGGGGAAACCATTCCTCCCGTTGACAGCAATGATGGGGAAACCATTCCTCCCGTTGACAGCAATGATGGGGGCACCATTCCTCCCGTTGACAGCAATGATGGGGGCACCATTCCTCCCGTTGACAGCAATGATGGGGGCACCATTCCTCCCGTTGACAGCAATGATGGGGGCACCATTCCTCCCGTTGACAGCAATGATGGGGGCACCATTCCTCCCGTTGACAGCAATGATGGGGGCACCATTCCTCCCGTTGACAGCAATGATGGGGGCACCATTCCTCCCGTTGACAGCAATGATGGGGGCACCATTCCTCCCGTTGACAGCAATGATGGGGGCACCATTCCTCCCGTTGACAGCAATGATGGGGGCACCATTCCTCCCGTTGACAGCAATGATGGGGGCACCATTCCTCCCGTTGACAGCAATGATGGGGGCACCATTTCTCCCGTTGACAGCAATGATGGGGGCACCATTCCTCCCGTTGACAGCAATGATGGGGGCACCATTCCTCCCGTTGACAGCAATGATGGGGGCACCATTCCTCCCGTTGACAGCAATGATGGGGGCACCATTCCTCCCGTTGACAGCAATGATGGGGGCACCATTCCTCCCGTTGACATCAATGATGGGGGCACCATTCCTCCCGTTGACAGCAAGATGCGCATGTTTGTGACAGAAAGATGCGAGGAGCCAGCTGGTTGCAGTGGTAGGGGTGGATGACAGGGCTGTTTTTAACGGGAGCGGGGAAAAACACCAATACTGAAACAGTGCTGCGGGAGTGATGCTGGCGGGGATTGAGACGCAAAATTGGTGCCCCGGGGTTTAAACTTGACAGGTGGGTGTGGTTAAAAAGGTTGGACTTAGCCCACCCCCACATATGTTGTTTTAACCAGCTATTAAACATATGAGGGGGTGGGCTAAGTCCCTGCTTAGTGGATATGGCAAGGATAATAAGGATATGTGAAAGGGGTATGTGACCTGATAGGGGAGAGTTTAAACCACATTGCAAGAGTTTTTATTTTTTTTTATTTTAGAAGGGGTGTTAGCAGACAGCACACAAGTAGATGGCCTTGCCTAGGGCACCGGCCCTGCAGGGCAAAGCTTCAGAATTCTACAAAAATATTAGCAAAAGCAAGGTTATGGCACATCAGTCAGTCATGGTCACATACCTTTTCCTAAATGTGTATTAATACTCATGTATCTAGCTGTTCCTGTAAGGCTCTTGTGTTCTCTGTAAGGTATGTGCTTTTTTGTTTCTGGGTCTATGTATTCTTTTGCCAAGCCAAAATCTATAATGTGAATTATTTGCTGGTTCTTGTTTCCTGGGCGACCTATCAAGAAATTTTCTGGCTTTACGTCTCTATATATCAGGTTCTTTGAATGAACGTATTCCATGCGGGAAATCTGTGTAAACATGAAAAAAAACAGGACATTAACACAGAATTTTTCAAAAAATAAATATTTTACAGTTTCAATATTAAGAAAGTTTATTGTGAACAGGTTTTAGAACAACACAAAACTGATCAGTAACCAAAAGGCAAAGAAAAATATCAATGGCACCCAATGCAATCACATTCTTGGTTATATTCAGTAATATTTCTCGCTATTTTCATTTCAATGTGTCCCTAAACAATTCTTAAAATCTGGCTGGTAGTCCTGAATCTGTTCACAAATGAAGCTTCAAAAGCTGCAGAAGAATAGCAACACAGACACATTTGGTTTACTTCACTAAAGGCAAAAAAAAAAAAAATGAAAAGCAGTGCATTCTAGGAAGTTTCTTCATTAATCTCTTCAAGACCAGGCTGTTTTCTCCAGGTCACACTTTCATTTTATATTCTTTTGAAATGGAGCTTTTGGCGGTATTCATCCACCAATGGGTTTTTATTTTTTGCTATATAAATGAAAAAAAAAAAAAGACATTGTTGGGGAAAAAAGGTTTTAGTTTTTGTTATAAAATTTAGCAAAAAAGAACAATAAAAAATATCTATTATAAATGTAGGCTAAAATGTATTTTGCTACATTTCTTTGGTAAAAATAACCCAAGTCAGTGTATATTAATCAGTCTGATTGCCTATTTCTATTTCTGGAGACCCTAAAATGCAAGAACAGTTAAAGCGGAGGTCCACCCTAAAATGGACCTCCGCTCATCGGAATCCCCCCCCCCTCCGGCACCACAATCGGCACCTTTCAGGGGGGAGGGGGGTGCAGTTACCTGGATAATCCAGGTAACTGCACCCACTTCCGGGCTAGCTCTCTGCGGAACGAGCGTAGGTTACGCCCCCGTTCCGCAAGCGCCCGCCCCCTTCAGCAAGTGCCCCGCTGCCTGCTGGGAAACACACAGCTCCCAGAGGCAGCGGGGACCGTCCAGATTGCGCCGCGCGGCTCGCGCATGCGCAGTAGGGAACCGGGAAATGAAGCCGAAAGGCTCCATTTCCTGATTCCCATACCCAAGATGGCGGCGGGACCCGGCAGCCGAGCGAGCGATCGGCTTCGGGTGCCGACATCGCGGGCGCGCTGGACAGGTAAGTGTCACTATTTAAAAGTCAGCAGCTGCAGTATTTGTAGCTGCTGGCTTTTAAAAAAAAAAAAAAAAAAAAAACGCGGAGTCCCGGTGGACTCCCGCTTTAAACAAAGAAAAAAAGAAATTACCCCTTTTTGGAAAGCAGATCGCCCAAGATATTGTGAGTTTTTTCAAGTTGAAATGTTTTTGTCATTTTTTTTGGAAAATAAATTAAATATAATAATAATAATAGTATAATAATTGTTGTTGTTTTATTAAGCTATTACAACACACAGCATAGGCATACTTAGAATTACACCTTAACACACATTCTGCTACGTGCCCCAAGTATGGAGATGCTACGTGTGTAAGACTTTCACAGCATAGATGCAAAGAGGGGCCCAAAATCCAAGGAGCGCCTTTGAGCCTACAAGGAGCATAAATAACACATCTCATTACCTGACTTCCCATCATATTTCTTGAATCCCTTATGTGCCAGGGTAGGAGAAACACCCACACAAATTATCACTTTTTGGAAAGCAAACACTTCAAAGTATTTTCTGAAAGGGATAGTGAGTATTTTGAAAATATTTTTTGCTGCAAGTTTTAGGAAAATGCTGAAAATTAAATATTTCTAAAGCAGTTGATTGACATATTTTATTGAACACACAGATTAGGCATATATTATTACCAGGGCTTGACAAATTTGCCTAGAATCTAGGAGCCACCTGAAAAAGTTAAGAGCCAGTTTTTTTAAATCCTCTGCCCAGCGCCCAGAACATCGGGCAATAAGAATTGTTCATGCCTGATGCCAAGCGAAAAAGAATATAAAAAAAAAAAAAAAAAATCAACTTTTGTTTTGTTTGCACTGACAAAAGCCCAGGCGCCAGGGCACAATTTGTAGTCGCAACAGCGACCTGGCGCCTGGATTTGTCGATCCCTGATTATTATTATAATACAGGATTTATATAGCGCCAACAGTTTGTGCAGCGCTTAAAGTGGTTGTATACCCCTTTATCACATTTTTCCTACAGATAAACTTATAAGGCTTACCAGTAGGTAAAATGAATATCTCCTAAACCTGTACGGTTTAGGAGATATTCACCTTACATGGAGCCGCTGACGTCTGTGGTGCATACGCTCTGAAGGTCCGGTGGATGCTGCCAGAAAATCAGAGCTTCTTGGTGGAAAGAAGACTCCTACGCGCATGGCTGGAGCTGTGAACCCGGAAGAATCACCAAGACTAAATGTCAGCTCCCTCAGAGGTGACTGGGAGACAGTGCGGGGGCTTCATTCTAAGGTATTTCATAATGGGCTAGTATGCGGTGCCTTTGCCTTCTAGGGTTTTTTTTTTTATTCCTTCTGGATATACAAACGCTTTAACAAAATAAAGGCACAGTGTTACATTACAATTTGGTACAAGAGACCTCAGAGGGCCCTGCCCTTTTCTTCACCACAGTTTAGAATTGTTACCAAGCTGCCCCCAAAAAAGGTAACAAAGCCGTCAATGCCCAACTCGGACACCCCCACTGCAATGATGAAATGCTCCCCTTTGCCTAATGGTAGAGGGAAAACGTGTAATACTTTGCTTATTGCTCCCTCTGACGAATGCCCTCTATTTGTACGACAGGTCACCCAAAGCCTACTCCTCTCCAAGGTGCTTGTGGATATGGTGGCCTACTTTCCGGAGCACATACAATGCAGGACTGACAGTTCTGCATTGTATGCAATGACATGGAGAGACCACCCACAGCCTAGAGCGGTGATGGCGAACCTTGGCACCCCTGATGTTTTGAAACTACATTTCCCATGATTCTCATGCACTCTGCAGTGTAGTTGAGCATCATGGGAAATGTAGTTCCAAAACATCTGGAGTGCCAAGGTTCGCCATCACTGGCCTAGAGCATCCGGGAGAAGAAGAAAGCAGTAAGTAATCTAACCTTTTTCCGACATGTCAAAAAAAAAAAAAATCTAAGCTCTTAGTAAAACACATGCAGAAAGTCCATGCTTACTTACCAGTTGTATGGCTATCATGAGCACAGTTTTTAAGGAAAATGTTCTGTCACACAAGTCGAACAAGTCTTCCAAACTTGGCCCCAGCAATTCTAGCACCATGGCATTGTATTTACCACATGGGCCAAAGTAATAAACCTGAGGTACGCCATCTAAAATAGAAACAAGGAAGAGAAAAGAAAAATGACCTACTGCCATGATAAAATACATCCCATTATGTAGTTATATAAGGTCAAATGCCAAAGGACAGTATGCATTAGATTCAAAAGAGCTAGTTCCATAAGCATCAACATTTACCAGGACAGTTACTAAATATCCTAAAAATACAGCATAAAAAGTGCCCGCCACAAGACTGACACACGCTCTCAGCAAACAATGCACATAATGAGCGGCACTAAATCGAAGCTTATTGCAGGACAAAGATGCCGAAGATGGTGTATGTAACACATATCCTGTGTTTTTCTGGACATGATTGCATTTGAAAGAAGTCAAAGCATAACTATGCAGCATGGATATACAGTATATGGAAGGAACTAGAGGCCATTTTTAAAGGACTGAGTGCACCCTATTCACCCCTTTCATACTGGGGCCGCGTTCGCGCTCATTTTAGCAGTGCTAAAGCACCATTTAAGCGACACTTTAGCGGGACGCTTTTAACTCCAAAAAGGGGTTAAAAACTCCCGTGATGCAGCGCTTGTGAAACGATTTTCAGGTGCTTCAGAAGCGCTGCTCATTCATTGCAATGGGCAGGGGAGTTTTGGGAGCGCTGTATACAGCGTTCCCAAACCGCCCCACAAAAATGCTACTTGCAGGGCCTTTCTAACGTCCCGCAAGTGCACCACCTGGGTGTGAAAGCACCCACTGCAAAGAATGGGAGGCAGTTTTCAGGAGCTTTACAAGCACCATTTCTAGTGATAAAATGCCTGAAAACTGCCTGGGTGTGAAAGGGGTCTTAAAGTAGAAGAAAAGCCCAAGTCCTAAAAAGGGTACCTCTCTCTTCCTCATAACTATCCTATCCAAACTTTAAAAGAAAGAAAAAAAAAAAAAGAAAGTGTACTTACCTATCACTTGATTACTTACCTGTCACGTGATCCTGCAGCCCCGGCTCAAGGAGCGCTTGGCAACAGCTGGGAATTCCCGGAGCCATGACATCACCCATAGACTTCCATGGCTCTCGTCATTGACACAGGGGAACCGGAGCTGCGGGATCACATGACCGGAGCGGATTAAAATAGACAAGTATACGCTTTTTATTTATTTAATTTTTTTACAGGTTAGCAGAATAGGTATTTGGGGGGTGGGTCATTTTTTAAGAATAGTTAGACTTAAGGCTTTTCTTCCACTTCAATGGTTTTGAGGTCCTCTAGTTTGAAGACTCAGCATCAGTGCACTATGGAGCTGATGTCATAAGTCAGAAGTAAACGATTACTCTGATGTGCGGACCCACAATGCATTGGCTGAAAAGACAATTTCTTACTAATTACAGGTAGAGCTGCACGATTCTGGCTAACTTGAGAATCGCAATTTTTTTGCTTAGAATAAAGATCATGATTCTCGCAGTGCAATATCATCTTTCACATTATACCAAAAATTTGGGCTACCTTTACTGTTTAGGTTTTTTTTTTTGTTTTTTTGTTTTTTTAATTCATTGAAGTGTATTTTTTCAAAATAAATTGCGTTTGAAAGACCTCTGCGTAGAGCTGCACGATTCTGGGCAAAATAAGAATCACAATTTATTTTGCTTAGAATAAAAATATCATGATTCTCACGGTGTAAAATCTTTGACATACAAAAAAAAAAAAAAAAAAAAAAAAAATTGGGCTAACTTTACTGGTTAGTTGTTTTTTTTAAATTCATTAAGGTGTAATTTTTAAACAAAAAACTGCATTTAAACGACTGCTGCGCAAATACAGTGTGACATAAAATATTGCAAAAACCACCATTTTATTCTCTAGGGTCTCTACTAAAATAATATTATAAAATATATATATATATATATATATAAAATTTTCTAGCAAAAAAAAAATTATTAACTTGAAAACAACAAATGTCAGAAAAAGGTTTAGTCTTTACAAACCAAAGTGTATTCCTTTGATCTAAAAGACAAATGGTTACAATGTTTATACTTAAAGAGGAGGGCCAGTTTAAAAAAAAAAAAAAAAAAAAGTCAGCAGCTGCAAACACTGCAGCTGCTGACTTAATAAAATCACTTACCTGTCCAGGGCGCCCGCGATGACGGCCGCCCGAGGCCGAGCCGTCCCTTGGCTCTCGGGTCCCGGCGCCGCCATTCCCTGTAAGGGAAACAGGCAGCGGAGCCTTACGGCTTCACTGCCCGTTTCCTACTGCGCATGCGCGAGTCCCGGAACTACTGCGCATGCGCGAGTCCCGCAGCGCTTTCTGAATGGGACGCGCTGTGTTCAGGAACGCACAGTTCCCAGAACACAGCGCGACCCATTACCCAGAAGACGCCGCGACGAAGACAGAAGATCTCCGCGGAGGAGGAAGAGGAAGATTAGGATAAAGTGCCTAGCAACAGGCATTTCTGGTAAGTAAAAAAAAAAAAATTTTCTCATTTTATTTTTTTTAGATTTTTTTGTCATTTTTAACATTTTTTGGTTTTCAGGGTGGCCCTCCACTTTAAGTTACACTGCTAAAGAGTGTTATGATCCTTGGCAGACTGCCTGTTTTTTTGACAGCTGTCAGCTGTGAGCAGAGAACTCTCTGCACTGAATCAGGGAAATACTGTGTTAAGATCATGAGGGGGGTTGGATCGAGATAGCGATTTTTTTTAAACTGTTAAATGGTGTCACAAACCTGTTTTCACAATACCAGTTTGTCAAATGAATCCTAGTTTACTTTACAGTTCATATCTGCTTTAAAAGCAGATATAAACCCAACCACTAGACCTCATATCGGCTCCAACCCTTTTTCTGCCAGAGCCATATTTTTTATTTATTAATGCAAATGCAATTGACAATAAAAGTGTCCGCAACATTTGGCCAATAAAACAAGATAAAAAATAATGTACATTTTGTTAGTACAGCTTGGTGACGTGCTAGCAGCTCTGGGCCCCAGGGGTAAATGGTAAGAAGCTCTTGGATGGATGCGGTCAGTCCACTAGTTAAGAGGTAGTGGAAAATAGGGGGGGGGGGGGGGGCCCAGTCAATAGATTACAAAACATATTACATATGAATCTACTTCAGTACCACTGGGTGTATTGGAAATCTTGTACTATAGATTGTAGAGTACCTGAAGCACACATATTGAGTAGCATCGGCCGGTCCAATAGAAACCGGCCGTCATTCAGCCTGTGTGTGTTCGGCAGCAGGCCCGACAGAAGCTGGCCGAATGGGACGAAGGGTCATGACCGCAAAAGGTCTGCTGACCAGTTTCCAGTAAGCACAGTGTGTTCTGGGGGGGACTGTGCCCCTGTCGGAACACAATAGAACAGCAGGGGAGATCACTGTACTAATATTGGATTGTTAGTGCCATGGTTCCAACCTAAACTCTGTCTTTTTCGTTAACGAAAAAAAAAAAAAAAAAAAAAAAAAAAAAAACTAGTAGTGTGTACAAGGCTTAAGGGCAAGGTTTGAATAAAGGCTTCCCATTTGCAAATCACTTTAGATTAAGATTAGTTAAAATCCCCAAACATGCACCGATCAGCCATAACTTCATGGCCACTGACAGGTTAAGTGAATAATAAGGATTATCTCGTTACAATGGCATCTGAAAGTCAGTGGGATATATTAGGCAGCAAGTAAAACATGTTGTTCCTGAAGTAGATTTTTTTGAAAAAAAAAAATGGGCATAGCAGTTTATGGGGCTGCACCTACAATGCGCACATGAGCATCAAAACTGGACCATGGAGCAATGGAAGGAGGACTGATGACTCACATTTGCTTTTACATCATGTGGAGGGCTAGGTGTGTGTGCATCGTTTACCTGGGGAAGTGATGGCACCAGGTGGCAATATGGAAAAAGGCAAGCCAGCGGAGGCAGCGTGAGGATTTGGGCAATGTTTTGCTGGAAAACCTTGGTCCTGCCATTCATCTGGATGTTACTTTGACACATACCACCTACCTAAAACATTGTTGCTGACCAAGTACACCCCTTCATGGAAACAATATTCCCTGATGGCAGTGGCCTCTTTCAACAGATTCATTTGCCCTGCCACACAGCTGAATTGGTTCAAGAATGTGTTGAGGAACACAATGAGTTTCGAGGTGTTGGTTTGCATCAAGCATCTGCTGGATGTGCTAGAAACAAAAAAAAATACCTTAACCATGGGAGCTCCACCTTGCAACTTACATGACTTAAAGGATCTGCTACTGACTGCTTGGTAGCCGATGCCATAGCATACCCTCAAAGGTCTAGTGGCACCCATGCCTCAACAGCTCAGGTCTGTTTTGGCAGCAAAAAAGGCCGATATGGTGGCAAAAGAGGGACCTATTTAACATTAGGAGGGTGTTCATAAGGTTATAGCCCATTGGTGGGCTATAAAAAGCAGACACCATGGAGCATAAAATGGTGGTAGTTCCAATAAATTATATCACACAATATTAACACAAAATTTTAGGGAACACAACCACAATATATTACCCACTTTTTTTTAATAAAGTATAAAAGAAGATAGATACTCAAAATGTAAAGTTTTAAATTTGTGAGTGCCCGCAAAACAACAACGAACTTCGGTATGCTATATTCTCCATAGACGATGTTTTAAAGACCCATACAGGTCTTTGCTTTGGAGTTAACATTGAACAGTGGCCCCAGAATTGCTACTCTCCCTCCAGCATGTCTGGCTAAATTTAACGTGTGTAGCGAAGCAACATCTTCATATGTAGGCATCCCTGACAGGTACATTTACGTGTGTGCGTGTGTGCGGTGGTGGGGAAGGGGGGCAGAAGTACTTGGGTGCAACTTCCCT